>NC_141139.1:78570979-78890979 GCF_053477565.2 Lygodium microphyllum
TGTGTTTAGGGTTGGCAATGTAAGTGGGTAATAAACAATGTAAGTGCTCATGTGCTTGTAGCGGGCTATGTGTTTGTAGTAGCATTAAGTGCACCATGTATTCATTCCAAAGAAATGTACATTGGATTTCTTTGGAATGAATACATGGTTTGTAGTGGGCTATGTGTTTGTAGTAGCGTTAAGTGCACCATGTATTCATTCCAAAGAAATGTACATTGGATTTCTTTTTAGCTTGTAAAGTTGGTGGATTGGTAGAAAATGATTGTTAGTGGCCACACAAAGTGGTTATAAGCAATGGTGGGTTATGACCTTCTTGTATGGTTGGTTATTGCCTTGTGAATGGATAACAAGCAATGTGCTAGCTATGCATTTTGAGTTGGCAATGTAAGTGGGCAACAAATAATGTAAATGCCTATGTGCTTGTAGCAGGCTATGTGTTTGTAGTAGCATTAAGTGGCTTATGTGTTCATTCCAAAGCAATGTGTTATGTATTTCTTGTTAGCTTTTGTAGGGTTGGTGGCTTGGTAGAATATGATTGTTAGCGGTAGCACAAAGTGAGTAGCAAGGTTAAAAGAAATGGTGAGTTAGTGCCCCATTAGTGCCTCATAGGATTGGTTAGCGCCCTGTAAGTTGGTAACAAGTGACATTGCATGTTAAACACTCTTGGTTTAGGAAAAATCATTAAAGACAATGTGAAACAAAGAAAGAAAATTAAAATATTACATAATTCATTGAAGCCCATGTGAAACAAAGCAATAACATTTTAAAAGCATTACATTGGCAAGCATTTTAGCAAGCATTACATTGGTGAGCCCATTCAAGCAATTGAATAAACAAGAAAATGTGTGTGGTTTCTCTTGTATGTGACCTAAACAATTTGAGACTTGCACTTTCTACTTTGTGTCACTATCCCACCTTGGCACAGAAAGACACAAGGCTTTCCTTATGCATGCAGTGCACATGGTGATAAAGTCCCATGCCCTCATGGCTTGGCACCAAAGGGGCACCATGATTAGTGTAGTTGTGTACCTGACCTAAACAATTTGAGGCTTGCACTTTTTGCTTTATGACAGTGTCCCTTTGGCACACAAAGATACAAGGCTTTCCTTATGCTTGTAGTGCACATGGTGTCTGGGTCTCACATCCTCATGGCTTGTTGGCACCAAAGGGGCACCATGATTAGTGCAATCGTGCACTTGACCTAAATAATTTGAGGCTTGTACTTTTTGCTTTGTTTTGGTGTCCCAAGCCTCACCTAGCACACAAAGACATAAGAATTTCCTTATGCCTACACTTGTAACGTGCCCGCTTGTCCACTTGTGGGACACGTCTTAGCAGCCCATCGGGAGGGGAGTCTAGAAAGCACCACCTGGCACTCGCAAGGAATGTCACAGGGTTTACGATCTAGGTCTTCCCGAGTCTACCCCGAAGCGGAAGTATTCGGCTGTTCCCACTTAGGACCGACAAGAAGTTAGGGTTTCTTTCCTATCAGCCAAGTCTCTAGGAAGTAGCTAGCGTCGAGCCACGGATGACCCACTTTGTGTAGGAACAACAGATTCAAAGCGGATTTATGCTGCACTTGCTTCATGGAGAATGGGAAACGAGAGGGATGCGAAGCTCAACCTCTCTGCCCATAAGGCATAGTCCCATTCCACTCCCCTAAAACAACATAAATCGGGATTCTAGCTCAACTGACTCTAGGTCTTCATAGTATCATTATCACATCTTTTGAGAAAAGTTCCCAACTAACTGGGACCACCCTTTTGTAGGACGGACCCAAGTCACATCCATCGCACTTTCCTCGGGTTGCTTAGTTATCTCATTACCTACCACATTATGTTTGACATGCAAAAGCAGCTTTCTTAATTAATCAATTTAAACACAGGTTCCTTCATGTAACATAGGCACTGACACAAAACCAATGTCAAGAAAGTTCATTTTTCAAATATCTGATCTTTATTTATCATAGTCTCGGAATACATCAAGTATCATGCTCGAAGGCTATCCCAGCAAATCAACATGATTGCTGCTCCAAGTTTCGCCTGTAAACTAGTACACGGGACTCAAGATCCCATCTCGAGTCATATCGGCCTCTTGTGCGGGATCTAGAGGCAAGGAATTTACGGCTAGAGCCTCCCCTGGCACCCAAGCATCCTCCCGCTCCAAGCAACACCCACGGAGAGACCTCTCGCAGTGGGTTTGGTCCATATACCCGGCGCGGCTAACAACCCCCTTGGATAGGCAGGCAGGCAGTCGGAGGTAACTGAACTTGCCTCTCCCTCCAAGCTTTTAACCTGAAGCATTAAGTGTTTTGCCTTGAATTAGTTCCTTGAGCAAAGAAGTACCTAAGTGTACAATCACGATCATTTCAGTGGTCGTTCGTACGACCAACTACTAAGGTGTGATTCCTTCTTTCCGAATGCTCCCAACATTTTATCCTGGATTGTTCGTGACTTGGCAAGATTCCAGGGCTTGGCAAGCTAGATTGCTTGTTTCCCCTTTTTCTTTGGATTAGGGTTTGTACCCTACCGACCCTAATTATCCTTACCTTAGGTCTCCTTGTAAAATAGATCATGGATAACCCCATCGTCCTCGGTTGGTCAACTTGCTTCTTGGCAATTCACAATTTCTCTAAGTTTGACAAATCGGTCCCCAAGAGAGAGGGTTGTAGTAGGGCGACTACTCGATCTCTTAACGAATCTAACTAGTAATTAGATCTTGCCTCCCTTGGCCTAAGATGTAGTAGCAGCATCTTATGATTTAGTTGCAATAGCATCTGACCTTGCGGACTAGTTGCACGTGATAGGTAGCAGTGCCTATCTTGAGGAATTACATCCCTTTGTCGATATTACTAGTATTCATGTCCTAAGGCCTGGTACCCTCTCATTCCTCGCAACATAGAATGATCTAAGTGCGAGATCATTGGATTAACTCTACAAGTGCCTATCTTTTCATATTGATTGTAACTATCACTTCATGCATATTATATGCTTTTCATCAAATGAAATATAACCCTTTTCCTTTTCATACATTTACTTATGCATGCAAGTTGCTTATGCATGGAGGTTATGCTATGTACGTTACAATGATATTGAAATAAAAACATAATCTTTTCCTTTCCCATGCAAGTCACGTGAAATAGAATGCAGTTGCTTATGCAAAAATATAACCCTTTTATTCTTCTCCATAGCAATTACCTATTCAACCTTCCACGAATCGACCTATTTATGGTCGTCACGAGGGATTTTTTTAAATTGCACAAATGCATTGTGTACAACATAACTCATTCTTTCCAATGTAAGTTACCCAATGAAAACCTTCCAATGCACATGAGCATCGCAATATATATTTAACCTATGTGCGCGATGCAACTAGGACATTATTGCATGAGTGCATCTTTTAACACATGAACCATATATTCAAGAATGCAACAGCGTTTCATCATGATGGTGCAGGAAATATAAGTACCTTGTGATGTGATCTAAAATCTTCTCGAACATTCCTATGATCTTTTTAAAACAAAGCGTTCAATTATAGTAAATTTTCAATGCGATTAAGACTACTCTATGCGAATTTATACTTATTGCACCCATATCATGCAGTGTTGAAGGGTTTCGAAAGCAATGTCGCAACTTCAGAAGTCCTTGATAAATTTCAGAATAGAAGATCCATCAAGCAAGTAAGCAAGATGAGAAAATGATGTCAAGTCTCTGTTTTATTTCTGTTAATAACAAAACAAGGTTCAAGAAGAAGAAATCAGTTCAACCTCCCCGAATCCAGGAAAGAAAACAGCAAATCCATTAACTCTTTATCTTCCATCGTTGTTCTAGCCTTTGCAACTTTCCCTTGATAAGTTTGGGACTTGAGGGTGATGGTAAGAATTCAAGAATATGTTGTCATGTTATGACTCCAATGTCCTGCGAACACACCGTCTGACTTTCCTGTTGTCAAAGGCAATGTCATTCTGGTATAATGAGGGAGCTTCTGGATTCGCAGGGCTTGCCGGATTTGAATCCGTCAGGAGAGACTAAATAGAAGTGAGAATGGTGAAGACATTATGACATGGAGTTCAAGCATCCTGAATATTATCCTTACATAGTGTATCATCACTGTAAACATTAGGATGGAACATTTGAGAAGTGAAATACATACGAGGAGGTTTCTATGGAACAGGAGGTAAACAGTTATCAATTAACTCAAGAGATTGAAACAATCTCAGAAAACATCCTCTCCTCACAGTCTTCAACAACCAGATGGATTTCTAAAGCTGTTGAAGACTTAAGATTGGCAACCAACAGACTGAAGAGCAGAGGGTAGTGATTTGCGCACGCCTTCTGCATCCTTGTGGCGAAGGAGAAAAAACTTGCGAAGACCTTCAACATCCATGTTCTTACAGAACCAATCAAGCTGTGAGCTGATTTCCGCCTGTGAAGCAGCTTTGACCTTACTAATAGCCTCCTCAAGGCTCATAGCATCCTTAGACTTGCCTTTGACAGTCGAAGGGGCTTGCTCCTCAACATCTAAGTTTCTCACGGTCCTCAAAGAACGATAAGCATTTCTTCTTCTGCAATAGGGGTTTGTTTGCCTCTCAGATATGTAGTCCTCTTGCATGAGAACTGCTACACGATGAGACAAACCTTTATGTTATCACGGAAGGGCTCTCTCTCACTCCTGGTTGCAATCTTCTGTTGTATCATGCGCCGGTGTATGATGAGTCGATGAACTGCAGTAAACCAAATCGATCATTTTGTTCTCGCTGAATCAAAAAGAAGCTCTTCGTCTCCCTCCAATTGATGAGTCGACCTATGCCATGACAGTTGTAAGAATCTGTATGAAATTCACCAAATCTCTGACGAAGCTGACTTGCTTTTTCAGCTTTTTGCTATAATAACGCATCGGACAGACTCCTTTAAATTCCCAAACTCCCATTGCTTGCAATCATCGTCGACACTCTCCTTCTACAACTCCACCTTTCGTCACGGCTTCCTCTTCAATGCATATTGTTGGTGTAGTGATTTCAATCGTCTTCATCTTCCTCTCGGCTCTTCCTTTAGCCTTTCTTCGTATTTTCTGTAGCTTCGTCACTAATGCCATCGTCTTCAGTTTTGTTATCATCTTCTTGTGCCTTCGTTCACAGCAGAGCAGCTTCCTCCATAGGTCTTCAGCACCGTCGTCCACTTTTGCTCTCCTCGTTGATCCTCATCATAATGATCACCAAGGACCCCCAAATTCCCCTCAGAGCTCCCTGATTTCCTTCTTCTTCAACATTCTTCTGTTCCCTAACATTCGTCACTATTCCCCCTCTTTTTCCAGAAAAGCTTCTTTTTCCCCCAGGAAAGCGGGGCAATTTTAGCATTAATCACACCTTTTAATATCGACCAAGCCTGCAAATCACTTCATTGTCAATATGATTAAAGATATTTTCCCATGGCCCTCACGACAATTAGGCGGCCTTAGCAAAGCCTACACGTGTATTTCCATAATCGAAAACCGTGTGGTAAACGCCCATGAAAACATCTCCAAGAATCCATAGAGGCCCTGAAGGAACATCCAGACCCATAAACCCACTAACACATTGCATTTCATTACCCTCTCCAACTTTCAAGATATACTACTCAAGCGTAAGATCAAAATGTTTCCCTCCTATCGTAAAGGTCACTGTGAGCATGGAAGAAACTTGGTCACACTCCACAACACTCTCTCCATTCGGATTCGGAAGGCGTTCGCATATCTTGCTAAGATATGCTTTGATAAGCTCTCCAGACTCATCAGTGATCAGTTGGTTCTGTGCCCATACTACTGCCATTTCACACATAGTACATCCAGTTGTAGATGTTGGAAACATCCTCACAAAGCCCATAATCGGCATATCTTGAAATAAGTGTAGCCCATGAGATTGCATCTCGAGTTACTAGTCTACCAAAACTCCTTATTCTTCTCCGTCTTCATCATAGAATGAAAGAGCAAACATAACAACTAAGTATGTACAAAGTATCAAATCACACACACAACTTTCGGGTGGTTTTCACACCTCGAATGCGCAGCAATACGACATCCACCCCCTCTAATCCTGCGCATCCTCCAGATGGGCCAACTACCCATGATCGTTATCATCAAGATCCACAAACAGATCAATCTCTTCGTTATGCATTTCCAGTAGATCAACAACATTATCTATCATATCATCTGTCTCTTCCATTGGAGTTTCTTCTCGTTGCTCTTCTCTTGCAAATTCTTCCAATGCATAATTCTCATCATCTCTTTTCTTGAAAATTTTGATTCTTTTTCCAGCAATAGGCACTCTAAGCACTGTCCCATCCAATTCAGTCAGCTCATATGTTGCATTATCAAAGACATGTCTGACTATGTACGGCCCAAACCATCTTTTCACCATCTTCCGAAGTGCAGTATGCTGATTTTCAAGGCTGCTATCAAAGACCAATACCCAATCTCCCTCTTCTATTGCTCTAGGCCGCAAGCGATGCCTGCTATCAAACCTGTCCTTATTCCTTAGTCTAGCAACCTTCAACCTGTCAATAGCTAGTTGAATATCCTCAGGTCTCCTCTCCAACTGTCGAATCCGAAGAGCTAAGAGCTCCTCTCTCGTCAAATCCTCCTGCCAAGGTAAAACTGACCAAGTCAAAGCACAAGTCTCAATCGTCATAACAGGTTTCTGACTATACATCAACTCTACAAGCATATATCCCGTGGTAACACTATGAGTCGTACAATCAGCCCATAAAGCAAATGGTAGAAGTCTCGGCCATTCTCCAATCCGTCCTCTGCATGCTTTGGCTAATGCTTTCAGTATCGGCGGATGCCCTCTTTCACTCTTCCCATTTCCCTCTAGATATATGATGTGGTTAGAGCCAACTTGATTCCTAGCTGAGAGAAAAACTCCCTAGCTTCATTTGCATCCAATTCACCACGATCCGCAGTGATATTGCCCACACAACCATACCTGCAGAAAATTTCCTCCAATATGAACTTACACACTGCACTAGTGGTCTTCGTTCTCAAAGATCTGCCCTCAACATGATTGGTAAGATCCTCTCTAGCCAAAACAATGTACCTCATCTGCCATAGACCCATAGGCATGGTAACCAAATCAACTACCCACTTATAATGAATGCATAGCGGATAGGTTGGATGAAGCTCATCTCGATGACGCACTACCGAATACATCTGGCAGTCTCTGCAAGTCTCAACAAAGTGAGAAACATCTCTATACATGCCTTTCCACCAATATTTCTCCTTGATTTTCTCATAAGTAGCCCATACTCCTCTATGACTAGCCCAAGGACTCTCATGAAACTCCCTCATCACCTGTAACTGTGTCTCTCTATCGCAAACAACCCGCAAAGGTAATCCACCTCTTTTCTTTGGATGCTTCCAAAGAAATCCATCCTTGAGAAAATAACCATAGGCTTTCCTTCTGATCTTCTTGAACTCTTCATCTGTCCATTCATCTCTTTTGCTTAGTGTACTAAGGTACCTGCCAATCTGCAACCAATCTCCAACATAAAGTTCTTCTATGAAAGCCACAATATCATAGACATGACAAACATGATCAACCATAGTGGCTAAAATTTATGCATCTTTCTCTTCTGCAAGTAGAGTCTCCTCATCATCATATCTGGATCTAGACAACATATCTGCCACTGGATTATCCTTCCCTGCTATGTGTTTAAATTCCGGATTTAATGACTTGATATATGCAATCCATCTCAACATAGCTATATCCGGAGTAGAGCAACTCGTGATCATACCAATCAATGGCAAGCAATCTGTCTCTACCACAACTGAAGCTCCAATAAAGTACTCCTTGTTACATTTAAGAGCCGTGACAATCCCCAATAGCTCCCTCTTGATTTGTGGATATCTCCTTTGTCTCTTGTTTAGGACTTTCGCCCCAAACCGAATAGCATACCTATTTCCATCTGCATCATCTTGACCCACAGCCCAACCTATGCCAATTGGACTAGTGTCAACTATCAATACAATAGGCTTTCCACAATTATAATTCGCTTTCCTAAGAGTAGGAGCATTTTGCAATAACTTGTTCAATTTTTGCATAGCTCTAGTATGGCTCTCATCCCAATAGAATTTCTGCCCCTTTCGAAGCAGCTGATACAAACAATCTGCTATGTGTGCAAAATGAGGTATCCAAATCATATAAAACACACAAGCTCCAATAAATCTCCGTACCTCTGAAGTGGTAGAACAATACTCTGTAATCTTGCCTATAGCATTCACCTTATCAGGTGAGGGTTTCCTGCCATAATATCCACACATATGCCCAACAATGACAACCTCATTCACTCCAAAAACAAATTTTTGCCCTGAAAGTGTCAAGTTCACTTCTTCTAACCTGGCCAAAATCTTTTCACATGCTGAAATATGATCAGCCACAAAGTATCTGCATCCCTGCTCATTTAGACTCTCATTCTTCTCTTCTTCTGCACACCCCTTAATGGGCACATCATCCAAGAAAGGCATGGTAAGCTGAGGTATGTAATCATGAAGGACCTTATGCATGGCATTCATCATATGCGCAATAGAATTAGTGGCACCTTGAGGCAAGGTACACATCCTGAGAAGCCCAATAGGAGTTCTCATGGTGGTTATGTCCCTGCTTTCCAAAGCCAGCTGAAACTGATCATATCCTGAATACAAATCACCTAAAGAATAGATGGCACGTCCAGCAAATGCCTCTGCAAACTCATCCACAACTGGACCTATACCAACATTCCTGATAGTAACTCTGTTCACTGGCTGCATGTCCTGAATAAATCGGAGAGTACCATTCTTCTTTGGAACTGTAAACCACCTGTTTGAGTATGGTGCAGATGAAGGCTCAAGGATTCCCATATTGATTTTCTCATTCAATAAATCAATCAGCTTTGGCAGGTGTGCCTTAGGCACTGGAATAGGTCGGAGATTCCATGGAATATGAGGAATGGTAAAGATCACCATAGGAGCAACAATATCAGGATTCACACATCCAATCTCATGCGGGAAAAAAGCAAATCCCCTGCCATGTCGCTCAAGCATATCTTGAAAGCATTGCTTCTCTATGGGTAACAAGAAATCACCATTTCCAATTTTCAATTCAGCAAGAGTCTCTGCTGAAAATTTATGACCAATATGCCCCGGATTCCTCAAAATTTGTTGTTTAGCAGCCCTCTCTATTTGCTGATCACTGTCAGGTGGAAGCGGTACAGCAACCGGCTTCACCTTCTTATCCACAGTTTTGTATTTCGTGTCAACCCTGGCTTCATTATGCTCTTCTGCATTACATAAATCTTGCTGTAAATCAGCAATTCTGCACTCCAATGGGCTGAATATCCTCAGCCCTCTGCTCTATGGACTGCATAGAAACAGCCCCAAACTCTGAATGCTGAAATATTTCAGCAGTAAACTCTGTTGGCTGAAAGTTTTCAGCCCTCTGTGTCTCTGAAAGCTGATCATAACCAGCTGGAAACTCTGTTTGCTGAATTTCTTCGGCACTCAACACTCTTTGCTGAGTTACCTCAGCCTCTGACTCAATCTGTGACATAAAATCTGCAATTTCATGAAACATGTCCAGGGACTGCACTAATACATTACTGTGACAATTCTGCATATCAGTTTTCAGCATATCTCCCATCTCTGTCATCGTATCTGCACAAATCACACTGTCATACATCCCATCTATGTGCTCATCATCCTCCAAAATTCCTGCATTTTTCAAATTTTTCTCCTTCCTGCATATATACTGCCTGGCAGCTCTAGGCAATCTAGAAGTCTTCTGATAGCTCACCGAACTGTTTGCTGAAATCCCAACAAAACCGGAGGAGAAAACACCGCTGCTAGGAGGCGAGAACTCCAATCTCCTCTTCTCTGTACCACCGTCGTCTCGCAAAACGATGGTACCTAATGAAAACCCGAATCCCTCACAGTGGGCAAAGGTGCATCTCTGAGAGTATCCCTGTTTCTAACATGGTTCACACATACAGCCATAAACTGAACTGCTCTCATACCATCTTTACTGCGAATCCGTGCATAAGCAGATCCATCATCCATGACCTTTGTTTCCATGCGCATCTCTGTGATGAATGGCTGACCAAGAATTATGGGATAAGAACATGAATCCTGCACAAAGAAATGAAAATCCTCCTCTACATCACCAATAGAAACCGTGACACTAGGACAGGCAGCATACAAATCACCTGCAGTGTTATTGGCAGCTCTCATACGCCACCCATGCTCTACATCCATAGGCCATCTGTTACTCTCATAAACTCCACGAACTATGAGATTAATCTCTGAACCATGATCCACCAATGCAACATAAGGCACCTATTTCTCTCTAATCTTTACCATCGTCTCTGTAGTTGCCCTAGCCCAATGGCTCCGCGAAAAGTGACTACGCGGTATCATGACAGGCTCATCAATTTCAGCATAATGCATAGGCTGAACCCTCTTCTCTACCTGCGGAAAAACAGAAGCATTATTAACCATAACCTCATCCTCATCCTCATCCAACTCCCCAATCAAAACTCCCTGTGTATCAGTGGTAGACAATGCATGTCTTTTCCTCTTCAGGACTTCCTGAAACTGATCCTGAAACTCTCTTTTTGAGATGCCCAAAATCTCAGAAATAGTGAAAGTCACCTCACTGCCAAGTATCTTATCATTAAATATTTTCTTCATGTCTGTAGATGTCTCAATATTGGACATCAATCTAAACCCTGGCTGCTTTCTCTCTCTAGGCTCTTGCCTCTTTTCTCTCTTTTGAGCATCTTCCATCTGTCGATTTGGCCTTGGTCTTGAAGACGGTCCTGCAGTAGGTGGAGTAACAAACTCACCCCCTCTAGTCTTCTTAGCTGCACTTGGATTTTCTTCATCCCTCTTACGCTTCTTCTCAACAAGTACATCTGCACCATGAGACTTAGCCAAATAAGCATAAATAGAGTACCTATCAACAGGCGAGTCCCAACCTGTCTCTGATCTGATGCTAGAGCCTGCACTAGTCAAAACAGTTTGCTGAATTTTCCCCTTGTTTGCAGTCTCCATAGCATAAGTCCATAGTGCTGACTGAGTCTCTGAACCCTTCTCAATCTGGACTCCATATGCAGAAGCATCACCTCTAGCTGTCACATAAGAAGTACACGCAGCCATGTCATCCACTAACTTCTTCATTCCACCTTTACCAAAGTTGGTAGCAAGTGGAGCTCCTGTCTCAGTCAACCAAATCTTACCATCTTGCCCCCAATATACCAAATTCTTCCTCCTTGCATCCTGAAAAGATTCACAATCCCTGCAATGCTGATGGTCCGTACTATCACACCAAATACATCTCCGATCTCTCCTAGGTGCACTAGGAGCACTCCTAGGTGCAGTAGGAGCACTAGAAGAAGTAGTAGGCGCAGTCGAAGAAAACTGCTCCTTCAACTTTCCCACCAACTCCGCTTTGACTGACTCCAGTGTCAAATCTGTTATGCCTTTGATTATGTCATCAAGAGAGGTAGGCACCGATGGAGCGGATGGTTTTGGAGCAGAAGGTGTAGGCATCGGTCGTGGAATAGGAGGAATAGGTGGAGTGGAAACAGTAGGCACTGGCATAGGCCAAGAAACTGGCTGAGGAGGAGAAGAAATAATAGGGATAGAAGCAGGCATAGGAGTTGATGATGGTGTAGGTGTCATGAAACCATTCTGTAGGCGAGTCTTCCATATCCTCCTCTTGGTCAAAGTCGAGACTGCATCCTGAGCATCCTGCCAATCAGTTTTAAGACCCATAGGCTTCGTGCGATCCTCAAGAAGCTCACCTAATTCTTCTTGAAGAGCAGGATCCGCAGCTTGCAAGAAAAGCTCAACTTTTTCAACATCCAATGCTCTTTGTTCAATGGCATCAAGCTGACTATACCTCTCCTCAAATTCTCCAATCAACTCTGAAGCAGCGAGACCTTTGTTTGGCATGTAGACCCACTCTTGGAATGACCGCCGAGTCGCCATACCAAAGTCCTCAAGGAAGTATTCTTCTTTCAGGGCCTTCTTAAAATCTTGCCAATGTGTATTTTGAATAAAAAGATCAGTCACTTTTGTCCTCAAAGCGCACAAGACAAAGGAAGTACTTACTCATAAGTCCAGCAGGAACTCCAAAAAACCCCATCTTGATCTCATATGTCTTCAAATATGCTGAAACATTATGCCCGTCAAATAGCTTCTTCTCATTCTCAACTGCTTCAATAGCCTTAGTCGCACTGTTTGCATTCTCCTGTTCCGAATAGAGTTGCCTTTGCTGAGACAACTGCTGTTGATGCAATTGTTGCTGCTGCTACATATACAATTGTGTCTGCTGATTTTGGAGCTGCATATACATGGACATATTGTTGAGATATCGAGCTCCACTCGTGATACGCCAGGGTGACCGTTGTGCATTTATGTCACCGACGTGTTAGTTGCAGATGCGGTTGGTACAACGCCCATGAATAATAGCTACATGATAGCTATCCTTATCTACTCTAGTTCGTGGCTCAGTTAGTATGCCACCTTAGTTAGTTGAGTTTGGTTTGAGACCCATATCTAGGGTTCTTCTATTTCTTTGTACTTGAGTTCTTTTGGCTTACACAACTAAGAAGAGGAAAACTGTTTGCAGCCTCCACCTTTGTGTGTATTCCCCCATTGTGCAAGCAAGAAAGCTACAAGTGAGACTCCTTCCTTCTCTCCCACAATCTTGACATGGTATCAGAGCCTTGTTCGTGGTAAGGAGCTCAAGAAAGCAAGCCAAGCTCGCGGTGTTCTGGTAAGAGGAGCAGTGTTGCTTTTATTTTCTGTTTTGGGAGCAGATCTCTGCAGGTAGCACAGCCGGAAAGTGCAGGAGTGCATTGTCTCAGGTTGAGACGCCCTTCGCGGTGAAGCAAGAGGGCAGTATATGCTACGGGAGAGGGCTTTAGCCAGTCGCGACCTTATTTTTTTGATTTGAGGCCATTTCAGGGCCTGTTTTGGAGGCGGAAGTTTTCTGCACGCACTCAGGAAAAGACTCTATTTTATGCTGTGCGACCACTGTTCTACAGGTCGGTGAAAAGTTACTGTAGAAATTGCATCGTATGCTTGTGCGCAGAGACATTGGGAGTTTCAGAATCATCATTGGTTCCTGTTTATGCAAAATCGTCACTAGGAAGTGACTGTGTGGTTAAATACCACTTTCGCCAGTTTTGCAGATTTGCCCTTGTGAAGGTGAAGCTGTGTTTTTTGCAGTGACAGAATTTTTTGCAGTATTCTGTAATGGCATCTGATTCTCTCTCACAGATTGTCACTGAAAAGCTTGACAAGAACAACTTCCAAGCATGGAAGTTTAGAATGACGAATTTCCTTATGGGAAAAGGATATTGGGAATTTGTTGCAGGAAATGAAGAAGAACCAGTTCTTCCTGATGTTTCCAATCAACAGCAAATGCAGGCATTCAAAGCATGGCATGAGAGAGCCAGGAAAGTTATGTACTGGCTGTCTATCAGCATTTCAGACTCTATGATTGTGCATATTCAGGATGCAAGTACGCCAAAGGAGGCATGGGATACTCTGTCAAAAATGTATAGTACAAATACGCAAGCGAGGAAAATGCAGCTCAAGCAAGAGTTGTATAATGTGCAAAGAGAAAATATGAGCATCAATGACTACCACATGAAGGTGAAGAAGATTGCAGATGCACTTGCTTCCATTGGGTCGCCAGTGGAAGATGATGATTTAGTTTCTGTGACCTTGAATGGTCTAGGAAAGGATTATGCACAGTTTCGGACATCCATTTCAGTTCGTGAAAGATTTCCTGATTTTGAGGAGTTGATTGCTCTTCTAATTTCTGAGGAGCAGAGAAATGGTGGTGCATCTTCTTCAGGAGGAACTTCAAAAGAAGCTGTCTTCTACTCAAATGCTGGAAGAGGTAGAGGCAGAGGTAGAGGAGGCCGATTTGGAGGCCGTGGCAGAAATCAGAATATGCAGCAAACTCAAGAAAACCAGTCCTATGGACGAGGACGTGGTAACTCTAGAGGCAGGGGGAGCCAAAGAGGTCGTGGTGGATGGCAAAGAGGCCAAAATGCAAACAGTAATGTTGAATGCTACTATTGTGGTAAAATGGGACATATGGCTAAAGACTGCTACAAAAAGCAGAATGACATCATGAATGGAAAACTGCAACAAGGAAATTATGCATCTTTTAGCAGACAGGGTGATGACAGAAATGAGCATTTGTTCATGGTGCAGTACATGAACAATTCTGTGACAAGTGCAGAAGAAAGCAATGATGTATGGTATGTTGACTCAGGTGCATCAAACCACATGACAGGTCATGCAGAATGGATGGAGGATGCAAGGAAAATGGAAAAACCAGGATTTGTGGAGACTGGTGATGATACTGCACATCCTATTGTGCAGATTGGAAAAATTCCCTTGTCTATGCAGGATGGGAAAAAGAAATACATGTCCGATGTATTTCATGTCCCAAATATCACCAAGAATTTGGTTTCTGTTGGTCAAATGGTTGAGCAGGGCTTGCAGGTCAGATTTAATCCTCATGGATGCTTTGTTGAGGATATGAAAAATAAAGGTCACTTGATAGCAAAAGGAAAGAAGAAGGGCAGAATGTTTACGTTGGATGCAGACATGTCTGAATTGAGTGCAGCAATGTTTGCACATGGGACCGGTGTAGTTGCAGACATTGATATCTGGCATAAACGCATTGGTCATGTTAATATACAGCGACTTAAATCAATGCAGGCCCAAAACATTGTTGCAGGATTGCCTAAGTTCAAGGTTGCAGAAATGCATAAGGTATGTGAAGCCTGTCAATTTGGAAAACAGGCAAGGAAACCATTTCCTAGACATGTTCAAGAGAGTAAGAAGCCATTGGAATTAATCCACTCTGATGTGTGGACTACTAAAGCTGCATCTCTTGGAGGCTGTCATTATTTTGTCAGTTTTATTGATGACTATAGCAGAAAAGTTTGGGTGTATTTTATGAAAAAGAAAAGTGAAGTTTTTGGGCATTTCAAAACTCTTAAAGCTATGGTTGAAAAAGAAACAGGCCTGCAAGTAAAATGCCTAAGGTCAGATGGAGGGGGAGAGTACCTCTCAAATGAGTTTGCAAGGTTCCTGCAGGAGCATGGCATAAAGCAGCAATATTCATGCAGTCATACCCCACAGCAAAATGGAATTGCAGAAAGAAAAAACAGACATATTGGAGAGGTATCTCGTGCCATGCTCAATGAAAAAGACTTGCCAGATTTTTATTGGGCTGAAGCAGTTGCTACAACAGTCTACATAATGAACAGGACTCCCACTGCAGCAATACATGGAATGACTCCAGAGGAGAGGTATACTGGTAGGAAACCAGATATTTCTCATTTGAAAATTTTTGGTTGCATTGCCTATGTACATGTGCCAGATGAGCTGAGATCCAAGTTGGATCCAAAAGCTGAGAAGTGCATCTTTATTGGTTACTCTCTGCAGCAAAAAGGGTATAGATGCTATAACCCTTCTACTCGTAAGTTTACAGTGAGCAGAGATGTTGTTTTTGATGAGATGAGTAGCTGGTATAAACCAGTAAATGTGATTGATGATGTAGATGCACAAAATGGTAATGCTGCACAGAATTCACAGCAGCAGTCACAAAATATTAGTGGACCTGGAGCGTCCTCTAGCAGTGGTTCACATTCTTCGCCATGGACAGGCAGATTGAGATCAGGAGAATCTTCTCAAAGCAATGCAAATAGTGGTATGCAGGTATCACGAAAAGGAAAAGAGAAGGTTGATCAGCCCATGTTTGATGTGAATGCAGGTCACTCTTATGTGGATGGTGAATCCAGCGGCTCAGAACAGAGCATTGATGATGAGTTGGGTATTCCTTCTATTGTTACACCTGGAGTAAGGAAGACCAGGGATGTTTCGAGAGCACCTGGGAGTGAACCCACTTTGCGCAGGTCTACCAGAGTTAGGTATCCTGTGGATAGGCTGAAATATGATGGATTTACAGCCATTCACTATGCATATATGGTCAAGGTGATACAGGAACCAGAACCCACTTCTTTTGAGCAAGCCATGGGAAAAGGAAAATGGGAGAAAGCCATGGATGAAGAAATGGATGCCTTGGAAGCAAATGCTACATGGGAATTGGTACCTTTGCCTAAAGGTAAGAATGCAATTGGCTGTAAGTGGGTTTATAAGGTGAAGCACAATGCTGATGGTTCTGTGAACAGATACAAGGCAAGATTAGTAGTCAAGGGGTACGCACAAATATATGGCATTGACTATGAAGAAACATTCAGTTCGGTTGCAAGGATGGCAACCGTAAATTTCTGCGACGCTTTCACGTCGGGTTCACCAAAGATGTCGAAGGGTTTCGAAAGCAATGTCGCAACTTCAGAAGTCCTTGATAAATTTCAGAATAGAAGATCCATCAAGCAAGTAAGCAAGATGAGAAAATGATGTCAAGTCTCTGTTTTATTTCTGTTAATAACAAAACAAGGTTCAAGAAGAAGAAATCAGTTCAACCTCCCCGAATCCAGGAAAGAAAACAACAAATCCATTAACTCTTTATCTTCCATCGTTGTTCTAGCCTTTGCAACTTTCCCTTGATAAGTTTGGGACTTGAGGGTGATGGTAAGAATTCAAGAATATGTTGTCATGTTATGACTCCAATGTCCTGCGAACACACCGTCTGACTTTCCTGTTGTCAAAGGCAATGTCATTCTGGTATAATGAGGGAGCTTCTGGATTCGCAGGGCTTGCCGGATTTGAATCCGTCAGGAGAGACTAAATAGAAGTGAGAATGGTGAAGACATTATGAAATGGAGTTCAAGCATCCTGAATATTATCCTTACATAGTGATCATCACTGTAAACATTAGGATGGAACATTTGAGAAGTGAAATACATACGAGGAGGTTTCTATGGAACAGGAGGTAAACAGTTATCAATTAACTCAAGAGATTGAAACAATCTCAGAAAACATCCTCTCCTCACAGTCTTCAACAACCAGATGGATTTCTAAAGCTGTTGAAGACTTAAGATTGGCAACCAACAGACTGAAGAGCAGAGGGTAGTGATTTGCGCACGCCTTCTGCATCCTTGTGGCGAAGGAGAACAAACTTGCGAAGACCTTCAACATCCATGTTCTTACAGAACCAATCAAGCTGTGAGCTGATTTCCGCCTGTGAAGCAGCTTTGACCTTACTAATAGCCTCCTCAAGGCTCATAGCATCCTTAGACTTGCCTTTGACAGTCGAAGGGGCCTGCTCCTCAACATCTAAGTTTCTCACGGTCCTCAAAGAACGATAACCATTTCTTCTTCTGCAATAGGGGTTTGTTTGCCTCTCAGATATGCAGTCCTCTTGCATGAGAACTGCTACACGATGAGACAAACCTTTATGTTATCACGGAAGGGCTCTCTCTCACTCCTGGTTGCAATCTTCTGTTGTATCATGCGTCGAGCGATGAACTGCAGTAAACCAGATCGATCATTTTGTTCTCGCTGAATAAAAAAGAAGCTCTTCATCTCCCTCCAATTGATGAGTCGTCCTATGCCATGATAGTTGTAAGAATCTGTATGAAATTCACCAAATCTCTGACGAAGCTGACTTGCTTTTTCAGCTTTTTGATGTAATAACGCATCGGACAGACTCCTTTAAATTCCCAAATTCCCATTGCTTGCAATCATCGTCGACACTCTCCTTCTACAACTCCACCTTTCGTCACGGCTTCCTCTTCAATGCATATTGTTGGTGCAGTGATTTCAATCGTCTTCATCTTCCTCTCGGCTCTTCCTTTAGCCTTTCTTCGTATTTTCTGTAGCTTCGTCACTAATGCCATCGTCTTCAGTTTTGTTATCATCTTCTTGTGCCTTCGTTCATAGCAGAGCAGCTTCCTCCATAGGTCTTCAGCACCGTCGTCCACTTTTTCTCTCCTCGTTGATCCTCATCATAATGATCACCAAGGACCCCCAAATTCCCCTCAGAGCTCCCTGATTTCCTTCTTCTTCAACATTCTTCTGTTCCCTAACATTCGTCACTATTCCCCCTCCTTTTCCAGAAAAGCTTCTTTTCCCCCCAGGAAAGTGGGGCAATTTTAGCATTAATCACACCTTTTAATATCGACCAAGCCTGCAAATCATCTCATTGTCAATATGATTAAAGATATTTTCCCATGGCCCTCACGACAATTAGGCGGCCTTAGCAAAGCCTACGCGTGTATTTCCATAATTGAAAACCGTGTGATAAACGCCCATGAAAACATCTCCAAGAATCCATAGAGGCCCTGAAGGAACATCCAGACCCATAAACCCACTAACACATTGCATTTCATTACCCTCTCCAACTTTCAAGATATACTACTCAAGCGTAAGATCAAAATGTTTCCCTCCTATCGTAAAGGTCACTGTGAGCATGGAAGAAACTTGGTCACAATCCACAACACTCTCTCCATTCGGATTCAGAAGGCGTTCGCACATCTTGCTAAGATACGCTTTGATAAGCTCTCCAGACTCATCAGTGATCAGTTGGTTCTGTGCCTATACTACTGCCATTTCACACATAGTACATCCAGTTGTAGATGTTGGAAACATCCTCACAAAGCCCATAATCGGCATATCTTGAAATAAGTGTAGCCCATGAGATTGCATCTCGAGTTACCAGTCTACCAAAACTCCTTATTCTTCTCCGTCTTCATCATAGAATGAAAGAGCAAACATAACAACTAAGTATGTACAAAGTATCAAATCACACACACAACTTTCGGGTGGTTTTCACACCTCGAATGCGCAGCAATACGACAGCGGAAATGAAGAAGGTGAATTTGATGGAACCTGAACTTCCGTAGGAGGGGTATTATCGACTCTCGCACTTCGTGTGGGGACTTCTACATGTGCTCCTCTTACTCCCACGTGTGCTCCTCTTGTGTGGCACTTTGGAGCCATCGCAATCGGGGCTAGGGAAGGTGGAGGGTGTGGTGAAATTCCCTCCAACTCGTAGTCCTTCCCTCTTGCAAGGGAACTCCCTTCGTGGACAAATTGCGTCATCCCGTGGTCTGTGGGTGAAACACGCTCTAGGAGTCCTTTTTTTTTTGAAAGCTTCTAGGAAGCTTCCCAAGAGGCTTTTAATTGTTTTTTTTGTTTTCTGACAGGGGGTTGTCGTGCTGATGGAGATGAGATGATGATGATGATGATGATGACCGCTTTGGCAGCCTGGCAGTGCTCAGGCCGAGGAAGGGGGAGGGCAGCGGTGCTGTTGCAGATCAGAGGGGGGGGGCACTGAAATCACGGGCCAAGGGGGGCCGATGCCTGCTGATCAAGGGGGATGCCTCCAGGGCCACAAGGGAGGGCTTCCCCTTTATAGTGGGGAGGGGTGGTATATGAGGGGGGGAGATGGCCGTTTAATGGCCGCCACCCCTCCACCTGGGGGGTGCATGCCCCCCCTTTCTCTCTCTTTACTCCCTCTCTCTCTCTTTCCCCAACATGCTGTCAGAAGGGAGAGAGAGGGAGAGGTAAAAAAAATTGTATTAAAATTAAAATTTTTTAAAAAGGTGGGTGCGTTCTTATACACGGGGGAGGGAATGCTACATCCTCTCCCTCTTAGAGGAATCGAGATGTCCTCATGTCGAGAAGATCTGGGGGTATTGTTGGTTGAGAGTATTTTCATCCATCCAGGTGGCATCCTCTTCGGGATAATCTTTCCACTGGATGAGATATTCTCTCAAGGTCCTTGATCTCAAATGCCTCTCCCTAAAATCTAGGATTCTATCAGGCCGTAGCTCAAGGACTCCTTGGCTAGGCATTACAATTTGCTGATCGTCAAGTTCATGATTTAGATTAGGTAGATAGTTTTTCAATAGGCTAAAGTGGAATACATTATGAATCTTTAGAGTTGCGGGCAGCTATAGCCTATAAGCATTAGGCCCTAGGCACTTGATGATCTTATAAGGTCCACAATACCTCGAACTTAGCTTCTTGTACTCTCCCAAGGACAGTGAACTCTTTTTAGGGCGTACATGGATGAAGACCATGTCACCTTCGACGAAGGATGTGTCTTGCCATTTCAAGTCAGCGTAAGCCTTTTGTCTATCCTTGGCAGCTTGAATATCTTGTCTTATTGATTTGATTTGATAATCCATGTCTTCCAGTATTTGTCTTGAAGCTTCTACCCTCAAAGTTGGATCCGAGAAGTTCAAAGGGGTACGACAATCATGCCCATACAATGCTTGGAAAGGGGTCATCTGAATACTGTGTTGGTAAGAAGAATTATAGGCAAACTCAACCAGTGGTAAGTATTGAATCCACTTTTTGGGTTCGCGACAATAGTATGTCCTAAGCATATCTTCAATGACTTGATTGACTCATTCTACTTGTCCATTAGTTTGGGGATGGTAAGCTATGCTGAAATAGAGTTGAGTTCCAATAGCCTCAAAGATAGCCCTCTAGAAGTGTGATGTGAAAAGAGAGTCACGATCACTAATGATTCTTTTGGGTAACCCATGAAGTTTGAATATCTCCTTGATGAATAATCTTATGATGTCTGAAGCTTTATAGTTCGTCTTGATAGGGATGAGATGTGCGACCTTGGTGAGCATATCGGCTAAAACCAAAATAGAGTTATATCCTCCCTGAACTTGGGGTAAGCCAACAATAAATTCCATACTAATGAACTCCCATTTCATTTGTGGAATGTCAAGTAGTTGCAATTTCCCAGGCATTTTAACATGTTCTGCCTTAATGCGTTGACAAGACAAACATTCCGTGACATATTTGAGTACGTCTCCCTTGAGCCTTTCCAAAAAATAGCTCTTCTTGACGGTGTTTAGGGTCTTGGAATAGCCAAGATGCCCTAAGAAAGGGGAGTCATGGGCTTTCCCAAGTATCTTCTGCTTGAGAGTTTGGCTTGCAGGGATACATAATCTTGCCCTCAAGTAGACAAGTCCACTATTGATGAAGAATTCTTGATACTTCATCTTTAGCTTCGGGTCTTGATCCTTGATGGGGATCTCCCTTAGCATTTTCTGATAGACTGGGTCATGATGTGCCCCTTTTTTTGCTAGCTCAAGAATCAGGATGTTTGGAATTGATACCTTTGTGGCTAGAGACCTTACTGTTGATGAATCTTGCAAAATGAGAGAATTTAGAAATGCCTTGCGACTGAGTGCATCGACAACTACATTCTCTTTTCCAAGCCTATATTTGATTTCAAAGTCATATTCTTCTAGCACTTCGATCCATCAATGTTGCCTCATATTGAGCTCATTGTGGGTGAAAATCCATTTGAGACTCTTGTGGTCCGTTACTAAGGAAAATTTGTTATCTAGCAAGTAATGTCTCCAAAGTTTGAGAGCATGGATGGCAGCCAACAGCTCCAAGTTGTGGGTAGCATAATTCCTTTCATGGCTCTTCAATTTTCTTGAAGAATATGCTACGGGATGACCTTCTTACATAAGTACACATCCTAAAGCAAGTGTGCTAGCATTAGTTACCACTTCAAACTCCTTACTAAGATCAGGAAGTTTCAGGATGGGTGTTGATACTAAGCTTTGCTTTAGTTTGTCAAAGCTTGTCTGTTCAACAGGTGACCATACAATTGCTACTTGCTTCTTTAATAGATCAGTCAGAGGTGCTGCAATCAAAGCATAATCTTTGATGAAAATTCTATACCACCCTGTCAACCCAAGAAAACTACGTATTTCTTTGATAGAAGTTGGTGCTGGCCATTCCAGAATGTCTCTGACCTTAGCTGGATCTACTGAAATTCCTTCTGCTGATACAATGAATCCCAGATATTCAATCTATCGCTTGAAAAATGCGCACTTCTTCTTCTTGGCATAAAGCTTGTGTGCTCTCATTGTTTCAAGAACAATGAGAAGTTGAGGTTCATGATCCTTTCCCTGTTTTGAGTAGACTAGGCTATCGTCAAAAAAGATGAGTACGAAGTCATCAAGATAGGGCCTAAAGATATCCTGCATTAACCTGTTGAAGGTAGCAGGAGCATTCGTCAGCCCAAATGACATCACTAGGAATTCAAAGTGTCCATACCTTGTACTGAATGCAGTCTTCGGAATATCTTCTTCTTTGATCTTATCTGATAATATCTAGATCTGAGATCTATCTTTGAGAAGATCTTTGCCCCTTGAAGTCAGTCAAGTAATTCATCTATTCTTGGAATGGGGTATTTACTTTTGATGGTTGCTTGATTCAACCCTCTGTAGTCAATGCATAGGCGAAGCATTCCATCTTTCTTCTTTTGGAACAACACTGGAGCTCCCCATGGTGAACTGCTAGGTTGGATGTAGCCTTGATCTAACAATTGCTTGAGTTGCTCTTTCAGTTTGATAGCTTCCGGGATGGACATCTTATATGGCCTCTTTGCGACCGGTGCAGCTCCTGGCACAAGTTTGATTTCGTGGTCGACTTCCCTTTGGGAAGGAAGTTACGTCAAATATTTAAGGAATATGTATGTGTATTCCTTTAACCATGAAGGTTCTTCTCCAAGTTCTTGATTTTGATCTAGCTTATTCAGTTTAATCAGATAGACAGGTAGACCCTTTTGAATACCTTTTATTAACCGTATTGCTTTTGCCAACTATATTTTTGGCTTACTAGCCTCACCTTGAGTCGTGACTAGTTCCCCTTCAGAATTTCGGAAGGAGACTTGGCCCTTCCCATAGTGGATGTGGGCATCATTGGGTATGAGCCAATCCATTCCGAGTAAACATTTGTGGAGACCTAGGTTCATTACCCTGAATCTCACAGAAGTTGACTTCCCAACCAGTAGGAATTTCACCTTAGTAGTTTGCCTAGTACAAGTGACCTCATGACCATTTGCTAATTCCACAAGTAAAGTAGGTACATCTATTGTGGCTATCAATAATCTCTTTGCACAGATTGGTGAGATGAAGAAATGTGCACTGCCACAGTCAATCAAGGTTTTGAAGCTTTTACCTTGATATTCTGATGGAATTTGAATCACCGAGAATTGGTGATTTGGACCCTTCTTGTGAAGAGTGGTGTGAACCATTGCCCTCTCAATGTCAGCATCCATGGATGGATCTTCTTCATTGTCCAGCTTCTTGTTGGAAACACTGGAGGTTCTCCCTCTGGCCATAACGGTGGTTCCTTGGCCATGAGCGGCTCTATTTTGACCTTGGAATTGCCCTTGGAGATGCCCTCTGCCAAGCTTGGGACACTCTCTCTTGAAGTGTCCAGGCTTGTTGCAATGGAAGAAACATGGGTTGCGATCATTGCTTTGTGTTGGAACAAAGTTTTTGACAGCATTGACCCTAGATTTCTTTCTTTGGCCCTGATTCTGACCCTATGCTCTCTTGGTCTGAGCCTTAGACATGCCCTTATTTTGCTCCTTGTAAGGCCAAATCCTGTTGTTCCTTGGTTTGGTCTGCACCTCCTGTATTATTGGAGCAGCTCAAATGAGTGCATCTTGTAGGTCCGTCGGGCACATTGATTCCAATCGAGTGTTTATGGGTGGATTCAATCCAATACAGAATTTTGACACCTGCTATGTCATATCCATTGGGGGTGCATACTTTAGGAGTGAAACGAACTTCGAATAATATGCTTCAAGGGATAATCCTAGCTGCTTCAAGTCATAGAATTCATTCATCTTTTGTGTGCAGTAGGGAGGTGGCTCTATACCTCCCTCACACAGCTTCCTTAATCTTATCCCAAGTGTTTGTCCCCTCCAAGATCGCTTGGTCTCTGCATCACTGTTTCCACCAAAGTCTCACTTCGCCTGTAAGCTTAAGTTTGGCGAGCATGGCTTGGTTAGCAGGTGCACTTCCTGCTGCCTCAAAATAGTCCTCCATGGACTCAATCCAGATCTCGATGTCAGCTTGAACAATCCTTCCCTTGCCATCAAACTGAGGTGGCTTAATTTGTTTGAGAAGGAATTTCTTCTCTTAAGCCACAACTAGACTTAGTGCAAGAGTCGGATCTAGAACCTGTGCTTGGGGTTACATTTGAACAATAAGATTCTTTATGTTAACATCTTATCATACATTCCCATATTATGTTAATATGACTAGCACAGCTTTTTAGGTAAGTGATTTAATCACTTAACACCTCAATTAACATTTATGATCAAGATAGATAATTGTAAAAAGTTTTATTCATGAAGGCATAACCCTTTGAGTACATTTATTTTGGATAAGTAGGACGGCTGATTGATACATCAATTTGGGGAAAATAGGATTGTGTTACAATGGGCTACAGAGAGAATAATAATATGGAGTGGGGTCATGGATTTTCAGAAAACAGTAAGTCATAGGAAGCTTGGGGTATCCCTTCCTTTGATACCCGTTCTTCTCATAGTGCCCTTACACTTTGATTTTTGCAACAGAGATCACCTGGGTCACTTCTTCATAGACATACTTGTTCTGCTTGACTTGCCGACCGTTTACATGCAAAGTTGCGTTTACGTGAGCTTCGACAAATATGAATAGCTTCACGATCTTTAAATCCTCCATCCACTTGATTCTCTTCAAGTTGGTCTGAAGGTACGTGAGTCGATGGCCTGCTATATGTAGTATATTCCTGAGTCTTCCATCCATCTCCGCTCCTCATACAAGGGTGAAGAATTATGGATGAGGTCTAGAATATTCATCATGCCAAGCCTCTCATGATAATTCGAAGCATGCATTGCAGCCATGAACATGACCTGGAACACCAAGAACTTGCTCCATGCTTTGTGACTGTGCAACCCAGCATCCATAAGCGAGTAAAAAAATGTTTTCAACAGAAAACACTGCTCTATTCTACTCACCCTTCCATGTTTATCCCCTTATTCCCTTTATTTTCCTCCATTAAGTTCCCTTATAACCTTTAGATCTCATTGGTTTACTCTGATACCAACTGTAACGTGTCCGCTTGTCCACTTGTGGGACACGTCTTAGCATCCCATCAGGAGGGGAGTCTAGAAAGCGCCACTTGGCACTCGCAAGGAATGTCATAGGGTTTGCGATCTAGGTCTTCTCAAGCATGCCCCGAAGCGAAAGTATCCGGCCGTTCCCACTTAGCACCGACTTGAAGTCAGGGTTTCTTTCCTATCAGCCAAGTCGCTAGCAAGTAGCTAGCGTTGAGTCCCGGATGACCCACTTTGTGTAGGAACAACAGAGTCAAAGCAGATTTATGCTGCACTTGGTTCATGGAGAATGGGAAACGAGAGGGATGCGAAGCTCAACCTCTCTGCCCATAAGGCATAGTCCCATTCGGCCCCCCTAAAACAGCATAAATCGGGATTCTAGCTCAACTCACTCTAGGTCTTCACAGTATCGTTATCACGTATTTTGAGAAAAGTTCCCGACTAACTGGGACCACCCTTCTGTAGGACAGAACCAAGTCACGTCCACTGCACTTTTCTCGGGTTGCTTAATTATCTAATTACCTACCACATTATGTTTGACATGCAAAAGTAGCTTCCTTAATTAATCAATTTAAGCACAGGTTTCTTCACGTAACTTAGGCATTGACACAAAAACAATGTCAAGCAAGTTCATTTTTCAAATATCTGATATTTATTTATCATAGTCTCGGAATACATCAAGTATTATGCCCGAAGGCTATCCTAGCAACAATCATTAGGATTGTTGCTCCAAGTTTCGCACATAGACTAGCACACAGGCCTCGAGATCCCATCCTGAGTCACGTCGGCCTCTTGTGCGGGATCAAGAGGCAAGGAATTTACGGCCAGAGCCTCCCCTGGCACCTAAGCGTCCTCCTGCTTCAAGCAACACCCACGGAGATCAGGAGGCAAGGAATTTACAGCTAGAGCCTCCCCTAGCACCTAAGCATCCTCCCGCTCCAAGCAGCACCCATGGAGAGACCTCTTGCGGCGGGTTTCGTCCATGTACCCGGCGCGGCTAACAACCCCCTTGGATAGGGCCAGGCAGGCAGTCAGAGGTAACTGAACCTACCTCTCTCTCCAGGCTTTTAACCTCAAGCATTAAGTGTTTTGCCTTGAATTAGTTCCTTGAGCAAAGAAGTACCTAAGTGTACAATCACGATCATTTCAGTGGTCATTCGTACGACCAACTACTAAGGTGTGATTCCTTCTTCTTGAATGCTCCCAACATTCGGTCCTAGATTGTTCGTGACTTGGCGAGATTCCAGGGATTGGCAAGCTAGGTTGCTTGTTTCCCCTTTTTATTTGGGTTAGGGTTTGTACCCTACCGACCCTAATTATCCTTACCTTAGGTCTCGAAATAGAATGCAATTTCTTATGCAAAAATATAACCCTTTTATTCTTCTCCATAGAAATTACCTATTCAACCTTCCACGAATCAACCTATTTATGGTCGTCACGAGGGATTTTTTTTACTTGCACAAATGCATTGTGTACAACATAACTAATTCTTGCCAACGTAAGTTACCCAATGCAAACCTTCCAATGCACATGAGCATCGCAATATATATTTAACCTATGTGTGCGATGCGACTAGGACATTATTGCATGAGTGCATCTTTTGACACATGAACCATATATTCAAGAATGCAATAGCCTTTCATCATGACGATGCGGGAAATGCAAGTACCTTGTGATGCGATCTAAAATTTTCCCAAACATTCCTATGATCATTTTAAACAAAGCGTTCAATTTTAGTAAATTTTCAATGCGATTAAGACTACCCTATGCGAATTTATACTTATTGCACCCATATCATGCGGAAATGAAGAAGGTGAATTTGATGGAACCTGAACTTCCATACGAGGGGTATTATCAACTCTCGCACTTCGGGTGGGGACTCCTACATGTGCTCCTCTTACTCTGGCATGTGCTCCTCTTGTGTGGCACTTTGGGGCCATCGCAATCGGGGCTAGGGCAGGTGGAGGGTGTGCTGAAATTCCCTGCAAGTGGCAGTCCTTCCTATCAAGATTGTGGGAGAGAAGAAAGGAGTCTCACTTGTAGCTTTCTTGCTTGCACAATGGGGGAATACACACAGAGGTGGAGGCTGGAAACAGTTTTCCTCTTCTTAGTTGTGTAAGCCAAAAGAACTCTAGTACAAAGAAATAGAAGAACCCTATATATGAGTCTCAAACCAAACTCAACTAACTAAGGTGGCATACTAACTGAGCCACGAAATAGAGTAGATAAGGATAGCTGTCATCTAGCTATTATTCATGGACTGTGTACCAACCGCATCTGCAACTAACAATTCGGTGACATAAATGCACAACGGCGGTCACCCTGGCATATCACGAGTGGAGCTCGATATCTCAACACTCCCCCTCGAGCTCAATCCCAATTCTTGCACACCAAGCAGGTCTCTGAACTTGCGCAGCTTCTGTGCGCCCAATGCCTTCGTAAATATGTCAGCTACCTGATCCTCTGTGCTGACATAAACTAGATCAATAAGACCTAGTAAAACCCTCTCCCGCACATAGTGATAATGCATCTCAATGTGCTTTGTTCTAGCATGATAGACTGGGTTATTTGCCAAGTGTATACTACTCATGTTGTCACAATAAATGACAACTGGCCCATCTGTAGGCTGATGCATATCATAAAGTAGCTTATGCAACCAAGCTACCTCACATGCAGCCATTGCTGTACCCCTGTACTCAGCCTCTGTGCTCGACAACGCAACTGTAGGCTGTTTCTTGCTGCTCCAAGTGACTGCAGCACTCCCAAAAGAGAACACATATCCACTAGTAGATCGTCTATCAGAAATACTACCAGCCCAATCAGCATCAGTGTATCCATGCAACTGTATCTGAACCCCAGTCTCATAAAATAGTCCATATTGCAATGTGGACTTCACATACCTAAGTATGCATCTAGCCGCATCCAAATGTGGTTTCCGTGGAGCCTGCATAAACTGACTTACTAATCCAACAACATAGCTCAAATCTGGCCTGGTAATAGTCATATAGTTCAAGCTTCCTACTATGCGTCTGTACATAGTAGGATCTTCCAGAAGCTCACCTGCATCTGCACTCAGCTTCACATTCTGCTCCAAAGGAACTTAAATAGGCTTACAGCCTATCATCCCATATTTGGACAGCATGTCCAATCCATACTGCCTGTGCAAGAGCTGTATCCCACTTGGTGATCTAATCACCTCAATGCCCAAGAAATAACGTAGCTCTCCCAAATCCTTCATCTCAAACTTCTGCTTCAATAGCATTTTCACATGAAGGATATCTTCATCACTGTCACCTGTCATAATCAAATCATCAACATAAATGACAAGTAGCATAATACCTTTTTTTATTTTTCTCACATAAAGTGAGAAATCTGCCTTGGAAATCTGAAAGCCAATAGTGACAAGATACTGCCCTATCTTGTCAGACCATGCTCTAGGTGCTTGCTTCAAGCCATACAAGGCTTTCTTCAACCTGCAAACAAACTCAGGATGAACAGCATGCACATAACCTAGTGGCTGCTCCATATAGACCTCTTCTTGCAAATCACCATGCAAGAAGGCATTCTTTACATCCATATGATGTAAAGACCATCCCTTTGATGCAGCCATAGCAATGAGTGCTCTTACTGTTGCCATCCTTGCAACCGGACTGAATGTTTCTTCATAGTCAATGCCATATGTTTGTGCATACCCCTTGACTACTAATCTTGCTTTGTATCTGTTCATAGAACCATCTGCATTGTGCTTCACCTTATAAACCCACTTACAGCCAATTGCATTCTTACCTTTAGGCAAAGGTACCAATTCCCATGTAGCATTTGCTTCCAAGGCATCCATTTCTTCATCCATGGCTTTCTCCCATTTTTCTTTTCCCATGGCTTGCTCAAAAGAAGTGGGTTTTGGTTCCTGTATCACTTTGACCATATATGCATAGTGAATGGCTGTAAATCCATCATATTTCAGCCTATCCACAGGATACCTAGCTCTGGTAGACTTGCGCAAAGTGGGTTCACTCCCATGTGTTCTCAAAACATCCCTGGTCTTCCTTACTCCAGGTGTAACAATAGAAGGAATACCCAACTCATCATCAATGCTCTGTTCTGAGCCACTGGATTCACCATCCACATAAGAGTGACCTGCATTCACATCAAACATGGGCTGATCAACCTTCTCTTTTCCTTTTCGTGATACTTGCATACCACTATCTGCATTGCTTTGAGAAGATTCTCCTGATCTCAATCTGCCTGTCCATGGTAAAGAATGTGAACCACTGCTAGAGGACGCTCCAGGTCCACTAATATCTTGTGACTGCTGTTGTGAATTCTGTGCAGCATTACCATTTTGTGCATCTACATCATCAATCACATTTACTGGTTTATACCAGCTAGTCATCTCATAAAAAACAACATCTCTGCTCATTGTAAACTTACGAGTAGAAGGGTTATAGCATCTATACCCTTTCTGTTGCAGAGAGTAACCAATAAAGATGCACTTCTCAGCTTTTGGATCCAACTTGGATCTCAACTCATCTGGCACGTGAACATAGGCAATGCAACCAAAAATCTTCAAATGAGAAATATCTGGTTTCCTACTAGTATACCTCTCCTCTGGAGTCATCCCATGTATTGCTGCAGTGGGAGTCCTGTTCATTATGTAGACTATTGTAGCAACTGCCTCAGCCCAATAAAAATCTGGCAAGCCTTTTTCGTTGAGCATGGCACGAGATACCTCTCCAATATGCCTATTTTTCCTTTCTGCAATTCCATTTTGTTGTGGGGTATGACTATATGAATATTGCTGCTTTATGCCATGCTCGTGCAGGAACCTTGTAAACTCATTTGAGAGGTACTCTCCCCCTCCATCTGACCTTAGGCATTTTATTTGCAAGCCTGTTTCTTTTTCAACCATAGCTTTAAGAGTTTTGAAATGCCCAAAAACTTCACTTTTCTTTTTCATAAAATACACCCAATTTTTTTTTATATAGTCATCAATAAAAGTGACAAAATAATGACAGCCTCCAAGAGATGCAACTTTAGTAGTCTACACATCAGAGTGGATTAATTCCAATGGCTTCTTACTCTCTTGAACATGTCTAGGAAATGGTTTCCTTGCCTGTTTTCCAAACTGACAGGCTTCACATACCTTATGCATTTCTGCAACCTTGAATTTAGGCAATCCTGCAACAATATTTTGGGCCTGCATTGATTTAAGTCACTGTACATTAACATGACCAATGCGTTTATGCCAGATATCAATATCTGCAACTACATCGGTCCCATGTGCAAACATTGCTGCACTCAATTCAGACATGTCTGCATCCAACGTAAACATTTTGCCCTTCTTCTTTCCTTTTGCTATCAAGCGACCTTTATTTTTCATATCCTCAACAAAGCATCCATGAGGATTAAATCTGACCTGCAAGCCCTGCTCAACCATTTGACCAATAGAAACGAGATTCTTGGTGATATTCGGGACATGAAATACATCGGACAGGTATTTCTTTTTCCCATCTTGCATAGACAAAGGAATTTTTCCAATCTGCACAATAGGATATGCAGTATCATCACCAGTCTCCACAAATCCTGGTTTTTCCATTTTCCTTGCATCCTCCATCCATTCTCCATGACCTGTCATGTGGTTTGATGCACCTGAGTCAACATACCATACACCGTTGCTTTCTTTTGCACTTGTCACAGAATTGTTCATGTGCTGCACCACAAACAAATGCTCATTTCTATCATCACCCTGTCTACTCGAAGATGCATAATTCCCTTGTTGCAGTTTTCCATTCATGATGTCATTCTGCTTTTTATAGCAGTCTTTAGCCATATGACCCATTTTACCACAGTAGTAGCATTCAACATTACTGTTTGCATTTTGGCCTCTTTGCCATCCACCACGACCTCTTTGGCTCCCCCTGCCTCTAGAGTTACCACGTCCTCCTCCATAGGACTGGTTTTCTTGAGTTTGCTGCATATTTTGATTTCTACCACGGCCTCCAGATCGGCCTCCTCTACCTCTGCCTCTACCTCTTCCAGCATTTGAGTAGAAGACAGCTTCTTTTGAAGTTCCTCCTAAAGAAGATGCACCACCGTTTCTCTGCTCCTCAGAAATTAGAAGAGCAATCAACTCCTCAAAATCACGAAATCTTTCACGGACAGAAATGGATGTTCGAAACTGTGCATAATCCTTTCCTAGACCATTCAAGGTCACAGAAACTAAATCATCATCTTCCACAGGCGACCCAATGGAAGCAAGTGCATCTGCAATCTTCTTCACCTTCATGTGGTAGTCATTGATGCTCATATTTTCTCTTTGCACATTATGCAACTCTTGCTTGAGTTGCATTTTCCTGGCTTGCGTATTTGTGCTATACATTTTGGACAGAGTATCCCACGCCTCCTTTGGCATACTTGCATCTTGAATATGCACAATCATAGATTCTGAAATGCTGATAGACAGCCAGTACATAACTTTCCTGGCTCTCTCATGCCATGCTTTAAATCCCTGCATTTGCTGTTGATTGGAAACATCAGGAAGAACTGGTTCTTGTTCATTTCCTGCAACAAATTCCCAATATCCTTTTCCCATAAGGAAATTTGTCATTCTAAACTTCCATGCTTAGAAGTTGTTCTTGTCAAGCTTTTCAGCGACAATCTATGAAATAGAATCAGACACCATTACAGAATACTGCAAAAAATTCTGTCACTGCAAAGAACACAGCTTCAGCCTCACAAGGGCAAATCTGCAAAACTGACGAAAGTGGTATTTGACCACACAGTCACTTCCTAGTGACGATTTTTCATCAACAGGCAACAAGGATGATTCGGTAACTCCCAATGTCTCTGCGCACAGGCATACGATGCAATTTCTACAGTAACTTTTCACCGACCTATAGAACAGTGATCGCACAGTATAAAACTGGGCCTTTCCTTGAGTGCGTGTAGAAAACTTCCGCCTCCAAAAATAGGCCTCGAAATGGCCTCAAATAAAAAAAACAGGGTCGCCAAGGGCCAAAGCCCTATCCCACAGCATATACCGCCCTCTTGCTTCACCGCGAAGGGCGTCTCAACCTGAGACAATGCACTCTTGCAATTTCCGGCCGTGCTACCTACAGAGATCTGCTCCCAAAACAGAAAATGAAAGCAACACTGCTCCTCTTACCGGAACACCGTGAGCTTGGCTTGCTTTCTTGAGCTCCTTACCACAAACAAGGCCTAATACCATGTCAAGATTGTGGGAGAGAAGAAAGGAGTCTCACTTGTAGCTTTCTTGCATGCACAATGGGGGAATACACACAGAGTTCTTAGTTGTGTAAGCCAAAAGAACTCTAGTACAAAGAAATAGAAGAACCCTATATATGAGTCTCAAACCAAACTCAGCTAACTAAGGTGGCATACTAACTGAGCCAGGAACTAGAGTAGATAAGGATAGCTGTCATCTAGCTATTATTCATGGGCGGTGTACCAACCGCATCTGCAACTAACAAGTTGGTGGCATAAATGCACAACGATCACCCTGGCATATCACGAGTGGAGCTCGATATCTCAACACTTCCCTCCCGCAAGGGAACTCCCTTTGTGGACGAATTATGTCCTCCCGTGGTCTGCGGTGAAACACCCTCTAGGAAGCCTTTTTTTTTGGAAGCTTCTAGGAAGCTTCCCAAGAGGCTTTTTAATTTTCTTTTTTGTTTTCTGATAGGGGGTGTCATGCTGATGGAGAGGAGATGATGATGATGATGGTGATGACGGCTTTGATAGCCTGGCGGCGCTTAGTCGAGCAGGGGGGAGGGCGGCGGTGCTGTTGCAGATCACGGAGGGGGGGCGCTGAAATCACAGGCCAAGGGGGCGCGGTGCCTACTGATCACAGGGGGGCTACCTCCGAGCCACGAGGAAGGGCTTCCCCTTTATAGTGGGGAGGGGTGGTATATGAGGGGGGGGAGACGATCGTTTAACGACCGCCACCCCTCCACCTAGGGGGTGCATGCCCCCCCTTTCTCTCTCTTTACTCCCTCTCTCTCTCTCCCCAACATGCTGTCGGTGGTGAGACAGAGGGAGAGGTAAAAAAAATTGTATTAAAATTTAAAAAAAATTAAAAAGGGGGGGCGTTCTTATGCACGGGGGGGGATGCTACAACACTACACATGGTGTTTGGGTCCCATGTCCTCGTGGCTTGGCACCAAAGGGGCACCATGATTAGTGTTGCACCTGACGACCTAAACAATTTGAGGCTTGTACTTTTCCCTTTTTTTCGATGTCCCAGGCCTCGCTTGGCACAGAAAGACACAAGGCTTTCCTTATGCCTACACTATGCATGGTATCCGGGTCCCACGTACTCGTGGCTTGGCACTAAAGATGCACCATGATTAATGTAATCATGCACTTGACCTAAGCAGATTGTAGCTTTCTCATTTGAGAGAGAGAGAGAGAGAGAGAGAGAGAGAGAGAGGCACTCGAGTTCACTTATATGTATCTACTAAACTTAGCAGGTTCGTGTACCATTGAGAAAACAATGTAGCAAGAAAATATGTGTAAATCATATAAAAAGCTGCTTATTGAAATATGCAAATATGAGCTATTTAGTGCCATTTTAGCTATGGAAGATGATGAGATGAGGGAGGTTTATTGGAACCTTGGAAAAAGGGATGTGTTAAGGGGCAAGGTGATTTCTAGAACTAAAAACCACATAGAAAATGAAGGCCTAACACTTGTTGGGAAAGATAGACTTAGATATCACAATGACTAGATGGATTTCTTATATGATTGGGAATCTTATGAAAACTTGGAGAAAGAGTAAATCTAGTTTTAGGGAAGAGTTTAGTGGTGAGAAAATATGCAAATGGGATTTCTTTTATGCTGAAGTACGAGTTGCTAAAAGAAAATATAATAGAAGTGTCAACCAGGAAATTTATTGATAGAAAAAAATGTGCTATGCATATGTGCAAAGTCTTGCATCCACTCCAAAGATAGGATTTGAAGCACAAGATCTCCACAGTCTTTGTGCTCATATGCCCAATCTATGTACCACAACATATTTGAGTGAAAATGAGATATTCCAAGGAGAACAGTTAGGAAGAGACACATATTGTACAATATTCAAAGTGAAAATTACATGTGTAGTTGGGTTTGATGCCAATAGAATCTATGCTAAAAAGTGTTATAAAGGAAAGAATTATAGAAGACAAGCAAAGCAATGTGGGGAGATCATAATGAAAATTAGACACCAAGTATTGGTGTGTGTCATTACAACCATTGTTGAAGAGCCCTTGTGGACAATTACACTGTACTTTTATGGAGGTAGTCTTGGAGACTTCATGACCCGACTCCCTTCATTACATGGACGATTCACAAGATTTTTCACCCATGCAGTGGCAAGAGAAGGCATGATGAAGATAATCAATTGGCAAGTGATCAAATACAATGAATCACTATATTTTGCAAACATATCTTATCTATTATGCATGCTTTAATTTTGGGAATGTGTCGCTACACAAAGCAAGGTGGATCAACATATATTAACATCCAAGAAATATTGTTTTGGATTTTGTTGATGAAGTGTGTTGTGTTAGAATAATAGATTTGGGTAGGGCTCTAGATTTCTCAAAGCAATGAAGGGCATTTTTAAAGCCACCTAGAGAATGTCATGATGATGATGAAACATATGCAAGAAAATTGAATCAATGCAAAGTAGATCATGGATGAAGGAAATGGCTAGCCCCTGAGTTAAAAGACATAGCATTGAAGGGTTGTTATACACCCATGTCATATGTTTATGCATTGGGATGGGTGTTAAGGGAGATTTTTAAATTCTTTGAGGATGCCTCATAATACTTTGACTAAAACAAAGCTATCACTCTCTCCTTTCAAATGATAAGACACCTGTCTCATATTTTTTAAGAAAAATTATGAATACAGATCTAACAAGTAAGGTTTCCTTTGAAGAGATGAATGAGGTTGTTTTTGTAGGCATCGTAGCATGAATGGGGAGTTATCCATACAACCTTTGAGGAAATGGTGCCAAATTCCATGTGAATGATTTGGTACACCATGCAAATCATGATAAAGTACTTGTTATTGACTTCACTTCACACTATCTAAGTGCATCACTTTTCTATCATTCTTTTTTTTGTTCCACAATGGAATGCCTTGCATACAGGCATGTATCATTTTGACATCACTTTAATATGGTGACTTATATCTTGTTTTTGGATAACCTAGGAATTTATCCTTGGATATCTATTGTAATTTTAAAATAAAAAAGTAAAGTGTATTTGTTACAATGAGCAAGAATTAGTGCTTGTACCAAGTAGTGGAATACATTACATGGAACAAATACCTGTTATGCATGTACTCTTGTATATAATAGAGTCACGTTTGAAAATTTTCCTTGATGTGAGTGCATGTTTCCTGCCCCTAAGAAGCTATTGATTAATATAATCTCTTTTTCTATCACGTATCTAGATACTAGGCCAAAAATTCATGGCTTCAAAGACTTGCATGAAGGTTTTTTAGAATAAATCCAATGAGAAAGTGCTTTTGGGGTATGTCTGAGTAGTAGTTGATTCCACATATGGTGCAATATGACAAGAGATAACACAAAAGGGGCTTATTTGTGGTTCATTTAAATTCATCATTGAATATGAAGATGATGACAATGGATGTTGCACACTAAGCCCAATACAAGAAGAATGTTGGCATGTAGAAAATGTCAAATGTATCACTACAAGGAGGGATTCAATCACAGTAGATGAGATTGGAGATGAGGGTTGGCCAACAAAATAGATATGTAAATACTTGAATAATACTATAGAAGTTACAGGCTTCAAAGAAAGTGATAAAGCTATGCAAAATCTAGTTGATAACCCAAAGCAAGCTATAAATAAGCTCAAGAGCACGTTGCTTTCAAAGCCCACACTTGAAAGTTGGCTAACCCAATGTGAAAGTACTTGCAATAAATTGAGGGAGCTCAATCTACCAAGAGATGATAAGTTTGAGCTAACTATGGAAGATCTAGATGGTGGACCCTTGGTTCAAGTACAACGGTGCCATGAATGTGGATCTCCTTATGGATCAGGAGTAAGTGGTAGGCAATCCACCTACTCATACCTATCAAATTTCATGAGAGCACATGTATTGGAGAATCAAGCACATCAAAGAAGGTATTTGACAAACTGAGGGTTGAAGGTTGGAGCGATTTCTAGTTCAAAGGATATAGAACAAATTTTAGCTGGTGTAGCGGAGATGAATATTCTCAATAGCACTCATGAAGGTAAGTCACTTTTTTCTAAAATTAAGACCTTGATTAAATTGTTTTTTATATGTAGTAGTTACTAGTTTAGGAAAGAGATTTAATTTAGATTTGTTTATTTAATGATCACATGTGCAAGTATTTTAGAGCTGATCTCTAATCCACTTGGATATTGAAATTTTGACTTCTAGCTTGAAATCATGTAGGATTTGATTTTGAGCTTGTTGAGGCAACCTTGCATGACTATAAAGAAAAAGGAAGAGTAAGTAAGTATGATTAAAAGTGGTTGCACTTGTGTTCTCAAAGACCAAACTTGCAAACACTCCTTACAGAGCATGTAAAGTCAAAGTCTCACATTATGGCTCTATCTAAAACATCATCTACCAACCAAGTAGTTTCAACAAATGATCAAAGACGACCAAGAAATTTTTTTTGAGCTAGATCCACAAAAAAAGTCATTGGGTGCCTTTCTCTAGTCACCCCAGAAAAGTGAAATGCCAACAGATTTGGAAACACCTTCTACTTGTATAGGCGACTCGAACATGTCTCCTTCATGTGAGTTAAATTTTCTTTGTTGAGGATTATGGCAAAGGACTAAAACTTACAAAGGTTTGGATTTGGATATAAAATCTATGCTACATGACCTTAGCACAGGGAATGTATTGTATCTAGAGCCATACACAAAAGTTACCTTATATGATGGATCTATTGAAATAAAGGTAGATGGACGCTACATGCATGTGAATTGTCTTTGTATTTTGTATGATGAAAAACCCTTTGAAAATTTCACTCGTGAATATTGTAAAGAAATTTCCCACGTGTGATGATTTTCACATGAAAGTGTATAGAGAGAGGGCTACTATTGAGAAGAGAGGGGCTAGGAACACAAGAGGAGGAAGATGATTAGATTAACTTAGAGGTGAAGAGCTAAAAAATGGGACAACTGAGACCAAGAGAATCTTGAAAGAGGCCAAGAGGGAGCTATGGTGGTTGCAAGCAAGAGTTTTTATGCTTTCTGTGAGGATCACATCCTTAAAAGAAGCAAACTTTGAATGCCTAAATAGGAAGGACATGCGATGTTTTTGTAATAATATAGTTGAGACCTATCGACAAGGTAAACTAGTCTTGTGGGACTTTTTCCAAGATGTTGCAAGGAATATACTGCAAGCCAAGCAAGCATAAAGATTCATTGAGCCTACAAAGACTATGTTTGAGCTCATTAAACATTGGGGTAGGTGCCACACTTGCATAACTTTTTGCATGCCAACCTTTGAGGGCCATCCATGTCTACTACAAAAAGGTAAGGATTGAAAGCAATTCACTTCATACTTGGAGAACATGAATACATCTTTGAGGTGGTGGGTAAGATATATATGGATGCAAAAATAAAACATGGGGTACCATCAATGGTTCTTCTTCTCATCATCGTTGAAGATGAAACAACCATCAAATGTTGCATAAGGTAAGCCTAGATAGCTCTCACATGTCGTGGCTTACATATCTCTTTACTTTCCATCATGTAGAGAAAGTATACAAGCAATTAAAAAAGAAGAAGAAGACATCATTTGTGTGTAGGTGGAATGGGATGGCACTCTTATTGGGTTTTGTGGAAGTAAGGGAGAAAATCATAAATGCTATTGCAATGATACAATTGTTGTGGGAGAGGGATCACAAGGTTATGACAAGATAGGGGATGCCTTTCAAAACCATGTGTTGAGGAGCTATACAAGACTTTTGATAGTAAACCCTCTTCATGAGAGTCTTCCACACGAAAATCTTCAATGCTATTGCAATAATACAATTGTTGTGGGAGAGGGATCACAAGGTTATGACAAGATAGGGGATGCCTTTCAAAACCATATGTTGAGAAGCTATAAAAGACTTTTGATAGTAAACCCTCTTCATGAGAGTCTTCCACAACTAGCTTTGGTGGCACAAGCCACATGTAATCAATTTAATAGTGTTTTTGTCAAAAATCAATGGAGTCTTGTGGAACATTTGTGGGATGCAAAGCTAAGGGATATAATAGGCCCAATAATTGGGCATGCTTCAGATGGAGGTAGTAGATGGCACACACTTATGCTTGAAAATTACCTTGGGAAGAACAAGGGCCATTTATTTATTAATTGGTGTGAATGGAAATTGAAAGGGAGAATTGTGGAAGGACATGTGTATGGTTTACATGATCAAGGATTTATACACTATGGAAAAAAGCTTATTGGTCCACTTAATAGCCCTACTCAACAACTTGCAATTGGTAACATTTGGATTATACTCAATCATGTTACAATGGTCTAGAACTCATTTTCCACCATTGACCAACACAAGCTACAAGATGTAGATACACAAAGAGATGAGTGACAGAACTGGGCAACTACCTAGGGAATTGCAAGTAGACAAGTGCAACATTGTATGAGGAAGTTACAAAGGAAAGAGAGAAGCATACAAGTAACTATGGTGTTTTTGCATATTGTGATTGATTACATTGATAATTTCTTGTCACCACATCTAAACTAGAAGGAGCATGTGGTAATGGTAGCCAAGGTTAGTTTCTTCTTTTGGCTTTGGAGGTTGTGGCTACATCAACATGCCATGTATAACTTGAAGACAGACTTCATAAGTAAGGAGACCTACACGGATATTAAACTTTCATGCCTTTTTTTTTGCTTTTCATAAAGTTGTTTTTTGTGAACTTTTTCCTACTCTCAAGTGTCCATTACATCCCATTGGATCAGATGTAGCTAAAATATGTTTTAGTAAAATTGGAGGTATGGTAGGACAAGAAAGAACCTTGGACTTTGGAGACCTTTTGCATAGTGTTGGTAGTTTGAATAAGATCACCATGCATGAATGTAGTTCAGATGGGCTAATCTTCTCAAGGGCTCATAAGAAGTAGAAGCATATATGGAACTATTTAAATAAACAAGAAAAATTTTCAAAGGCAGATCTAGGTAACTATGAATGTGTGGCTTTAAACAAAATAATAGCAAATGAATTAAAAGAGGGCTTGTGGTAAGTACAAATGATGTGTCAATCATTGGGATTGAAACCTAGCAAGGAAAATAACTTGATGTAGTGGTCATAGCCTTGGGAGGATACATATTCTATGTGATTAAAGATAGACAATGAAATGGGGGAGGCTAATGAATATGATGACTTTGGACAATCAACTAGTGATGAAGAAAAATTAGACGATTCAGATGGGGATGATGATGTTGTTTCTCTTAGGGATATTTGACATAAAATTGATGGGCTTTTAGATGAGGTTCATGGCTCAAGTATTGTAATAGAAAGTTAGAAGATCAACCCAATGGTAGAAGTTCATGGAAAGTATATCTTCAAGACTACATTGGTTAGTTAATTAAATGGGAGTTTGACTTTGTCAAAGGATCGATTGACAAGAGTGAGATAAGTTGTCTACTTTGACCCTAAACCATAATCGTAATCATCAGCCAATGTGAATTTCTTTGGGACAGGTTGTGATTGTGCAGTATATTTTGTGTATGGTAGACAAGATCAAGGAAGTGGTAAGCATACAAATAGAGATGGAAAAGCCAAAACTTGAATAAAATGGATGGGTCTTGTAGCACGTGGTACCTTAGCATAGTTCAGAAGATGAGAAAAAAAGTAGGAGGTAGATATGTGGATTGTAAATGAGGCTTTGATTTGACAAGTCAACCTCAAGGCATAGAAGTTGTGCTTGGTTAGTATCAGAGGGTGAAAGGATCACGTATGTTCACATATGACTTAACATACTTGAACATGATTCCGATAGAGTCAGTGATCACATTGGCAAATATAAAATACAATCCATCAAATGAAAGTTATCAAGTAGATGATAATGATTATAAGTTGTTTAACGACTTTCTCAAGTGTGTTGGGTAATCACGTGTGTGATCAAAGTAAGTGATTTCGATTTGGAACAAGATTTGCATTTTCTTTCTAAATAAGCTTGTTACACTTTTTATAGTGTCTTTTTTCATGTAGGAAATGGATCTTCAAGCTAGCACCTCACAAGGCTAGGATATACACTTTGGAAGTGAAGTCTTGCTACTAAAGGGTTTTTTGAGATCTCTTTGAACTAGTCTTATGGAAAGGTACTAGGTTGTCTAAATTATGTTTTTGTTGTTAAAGTATTAATGTGATGTATTGGGATTACATCATTACCAAACTATATTGTATATAATGTATGTATTGTCTTAGTCTTCTTTTGATTTTAGTTATGCTATATAGTTTGTATGTGGGTGCTATTGATGAGTGCTTGACACAAGAGATTTGATTTTGTAGAGCTTTCAAAACAATTTTGTTACATTTTGATCTTTTGGGATTCTTCAACAACATTATGCATGGAGATAAATAGTAATGAAAGCAATGGGAGACAACATACTTATGTTCACTTCTTTTATATAGTACATGTATATATATCTTCTTATAATATAGAGTCCAAATGTATGGGATATACTTTGGACATGTGGGTCTTGGAGATTTCTACATATAGCTTTATGTCATACTGCTATTGTCAAATGTTGTAAGATCATTTTTACAAAGTAGAGAAAGGATTCTTGCACATATTGTAAAATCTTGAGTTTTATAAGTTAGAATATGACATTTTAGCATGCTTACGACTAGTTAGCATGTGTGTCAATTTTGGTGTTGGTTTTTACGTTTAAATGTCCTACGATCAAGACCAAGATCTTAGGAGATGATGAAAGCTACGATTTATTTTTTAGTGATGCAATGAGGCCTCGGGTGTATAGGAACATTTTTGAAGTGAAGAATCGAAGAAAACTTAAAAAAACATGGTTTCAGCATGGTGAATGAGATGCCATCTATATATGTTATGAAGTTATATTTATTGGGAGGGGAGGGAGGAGGTTACATTCTTTGCAATGAGATATATTGACTATTATGGGCTTATGCATTATTTAGATTAATCCTTATATGAATGGGGGTGTGGGTGTGGGAATTTAAAAGATTTTATGTTTAATCCTTGGCATGGAGATGGTTATTTTGAGATTAATCAAATCATACTTTGCATGTAAATAGTGAGACTATCCCTTTGGCTTGCTAGCAAAGTTGGATAAGATGAGTATGAGGAGAATTGATAGCTTAATGTTGATATGGAGTCCTTGCATGAATGTAGAATGGTCTTGCCAAGCTAAGCACTTCTATGGCTAAAAAATGATAAAATATGTAGAAATACATCATTTGATTGATAATGGGTATGCTAATAGGGCACTGTGATGATGTGATGCATTTCTATCCTCCTTTCTTGATCATCAAACTAGACCTCCTCCCTTTTATATCTATTAACCTTCTTATTAAACCTTTGAAAAATTAGATCTTTTTGGGCCCTTTGACATGAGCAAGGACACTAGAGCTGGGGTCTTCAATGGAAGAACTACGAGCATGGATTGGAGGTTACAATCACAAGCTTTTATTGGGCTATCTTGGTAAATTTTTATGTTTTAGTTTATCACTTGTTTTATGGTGAAGGTCGATATTGATGCTACACCTAAAGTTGGGAAACTCGTTGGTTTCTAGAGACCCTTTCATAAAGGGGAGGCTCTCATATCATTGCAAAACTCTTTTAAATCTGATCCCGAGCCATGATCTTGGTCTTGAAAGGAAAATCTATGTTTTATGTCATGTAACTAGACTCATGGGTCTAGAAAATCCATATAATAGGTGTTTCTTATATGGGATGTATTCACATTTTCAAAGATAGAAACCACATGAGAACCCCTCCAAACCTCCCTAAAGGTGTAATTGATATCATTTCCTATCTTAAGCTAGTCTAAACTATGTCCCTTGTATATTCTATTGTATCTACTACACTCAAGCTCATGACCTTGTATCTTATCTTCGCTCTTGCACCTACAATTTTGGCCATGATTATCTATGGTTGTTGTGCATGGTTTCCAAAGAGGAGTTTTCCCTCTAGGTGGCTCTTGTATAGGGTTGTAAAAGTGTACAAGACTATGCACTCGAGTGTTTATGTGTGTATCAATGGAAGAATAATGAAATTGTAATGAGGGTCTTAGGATCCTTTGTGCAGATTCTCGAGTTTCTAGTATTTTATGAGCTTTGGTTTTTGGGGTTTTTTGTTTCCTTATGTGGGTGGGTAGCTATAAATGTCTAGTTGTTCATCTCTATCAACTCCTAACAACATTTAAAATATTGATATGATGTTTGGATATTCAACTTGGATTATCTTGAAAACACTAGGCGTAAAGTAGTGTGGCATTGTTTTTTTATTTGAATTGTATAGAAGGGTTTATAAAAAAAGAACCTCGTCTCAAAATTTAGATTTACCAAAGGAATAAAAATATTGACTTGAAAATTCACAAAAGTGGTATATAAAATGGTGCAAATTTTTTAAAAAGGGGTTTTAAAAATACCATTTGAATGCATGTTATATAGAGGGTTAAACCAAGGTGGAGTCTGTGGGACTAAAAACACATTTCTTTACTCTTGATATCACTTGATATCCATGCTCCAAGTTTCCCTTGGCATAAACAAGGATAAAGTTTTAATGCAAAATCTTCTTGTATTGATGGCAAAATGAATGTCCCAAGACTTATAGACTTGGTTCAAAGGTATATCAAGATTGATGCAATCCTTTGTGCTACCAAGTTAGTTATAATTGCAAAAAAGGTCTAGAGTGCAATAAAATTGTTTAAGATTTTAGTATTTATATTTTAAGTTTAAATTAAAATAAGTGGAGACTATATTTTAATGCAAATACCTAATGCTTACTAAGATGTATGTAGATATCCTAAGCCCTATAAACTTGGTACCAAGAGAATAAGAATCGGTGCTAGAAATTCTTTGACTTAGTACTTTGACCATATTACGTATACTAGCAACTCGTATAATATATGATTTAGAGATAAATGTGTATACCTATGATAATCTTGATATCCATGTCTCAAGGTTTAAATTTTATTGTCATATGGAGGGGGGTTTTATCTTGAAAGGAAGTTTAATTTCCGTCAAGAAACTAAAGTTCAATAATTTTCTTACATTAAACTTTGTATAGTTTTTATTATCTAGAGTCATATTTATATTAGTTACTTTTGTGAGTCAAGAATTTATAACTTTATGTGCTAAATAATACATTTAAGGGTTATTAAATTTGAAATGAAAAGAAGTAACATTCTTTGAACAACATAAATATGAAAAGATTGGAAACATTTGATATGTTGTTTAACACAATTATATGTAGAACTATGGAGATTTGAATCGACCGTCTTAAGGAGCCAACAGTTCAAGATTTGCAATCAAGCTATAAATAAATTCACATTGACTTGTTGTATTATGTGGCTTTTTTCAAGCTCAAACTTTGGCTAAGAAGAGAATTTTCAATAAGCATAAGATTATGAAGTACTTTTGAGTTTTTAATTGTGTAATGCATTATAGGAGAGGCATGTGATTGGATGTACCATGAATTTAGCATATGTATGTCATAAAAAAATCCTTTTCTACCACTTAATATATATGTATGTGTATGTGTATGTGTATGTGTTGAGATGGTAGGCTCAACATGTGCCGACATTGATGATGGCAACACCTAGTTAAATGGGTTCATACATCTACACTTAGCATGTCGGTGGTCATTTATAATCCTTACATAGCCACTAACTTATCACTTATTATATTTAGTTTGTTGCACCTATCTATAGCTAGTATAGTTATAGTGTCAGTCAATTAGTATAGTCAACAAAAAAAGAACTAGCCTAGTGGATAGTCACTTGGCAATTAAGCGCACTTGGGTGACGACACTGTCAAGATGGGTGACCTCGCGGGAAGATTTTCCTACAAGCTAGTGGGAGCTTCTCATGCATAACCAACAGCGCCAACAAAGCCTTCATAGCTGTTTGCTAAGTATGCCAAGGTCTATGCCTTGGTTAGCACCTTAGTCGTGAGCCTTGGAGTAACATCCGCCTCATGATGCATTGTGTGCTCGTCGATAGATTTGTGAATTTTTATATTCACGCTACAAAAATGGACAGCCACCCGATGATGCACCGTGATGTCGTGCCGCTATGCACACATCGTGTAAAAAAAGCTAGAGTGTGGCTTCCTTTTAGATTTAGAGAGTCAATGCCACTTTAGGCATTAGTGTTAGTGTCCATGGTTCAAAATATTAGATTTTTTTGGACAAGTTTTTGGCCATTTTTTTATATTCTAGATATTATCTCTTGTAAAAATCCATAAAACTATAGAAAAATTCTAGATTAGGATGACATGTAAAAGAAAGCATGTAGCTTTCAACCAATTTGAGAGGATTTTATGTAAAAAGAGAGATTGACGAAATCGGGTGACATGCAATTAGTGTTTTCAGGTAGTGAACAACGCTTCAAAGGGGGAGATGAAGGAGTGATCTGGCAGAATTCTGGCCAGGTGTGTTGGAATTTTACCTCCCTTTCGGAGCCAATGGAAGCATTAGATTGGTGATCTGAGTAGCATAGAGGAAGGTATTATTTTATATATGTTTTTATCTATTAAAGTTATATCTTCTCATAATGCTGAAAGAAACTAGCAAGCTTCATCTCTGTTAGTAATCTTCTACATTTTCTAATTCTTTTTATGAGTATTCTTCTACCTTCAATTTCTTTGAACTCCTTCTCTTCCGTTTACTCCTCTCCCTGAATCTACCTTTGCCTTGTTGTCTCTTATCTTCAAGAACTTGGCTTGAAACCTTCAACCCTTCTCTTATCCCTACCATCTCCAAAGTCTAAGCTCTTGAACCCCCATACATTCTTCTCTTGCCAAACCCCTGTGGCGACCTTCAACCCTATGCCCTGCGACATTGGTGAACCCGACGTGAAGGTTGGTGTAAGAGAACTCCAAGATGGGGGATTCTTCAGGAGATACTCTACAGCAATTGGTGCACATACTACAATAGACTCAACAATAACAAATCCAAATGTTACAACAACAACAACAAAGGCAAGACAAAGAGAAGATTGATTCCACAGCTATCAAGGCCCTAGAGGAAGTTGGGTGCGAATTAAAACAATTTAATGGTCAAAATGTCTCTGTTTTTATTTACTTGTATGTTGGAAAAATGCTCTTCTTTGGTGTATCACAACATGCATGGAGTTGCTATTTTGCAAGACTAGCCAAGCAGAGAATCCATGGTTTTTTTCAGCAAGATGCAGATTGGGCTGCATTCAAAAAAGCCCTACGCAAAGAATTATTCTTAGAAGACTCTGGCCTAATGACGAAGAAAAGTTTCACTGATTGGGTTGAGAAACCCAACAAAGGTTTAGTTGCAACAGCTTTATACTATGAATTTGAAAGTAAAATTGGACAACTTGATACTGAAGACCAACAAAGTATGGAAGGTCAGAAGATTGAATTATTCCTTAAGGCTGCAGATCCCATTCTGCAAGAGAAGCTTGCTGATCACCTAGAAGATACTACCTTCAAATCAGGAGTCAAGACTGTATGGACAAATGTTACTGATGCAGTTAACATGATTGCTTGAAGAGAGCAGATGCGACTAAGATTGGGCTCTACTTCAACTTCAACAACTCCATTGATGGAGCTTGTTCCACCTTCAAAATCCCCTATTCCTTTGACTAATCAACAAACTATTTCTTCTTCTATTACTTCAAAAATGATATCATGGATGAACTCATTAAAAGAATGTGTGAACTTCATCTAAATCTTACAGAAATAAGTTCTAAGGTGGAGAGACTGGATGTCAAAGTTGAAGAACGAGGATATTCATCAACTCAAAGACCCATGAGAGAAGGCTTTAAGAGGGGCTATATTTGGTGCGACAGCCAACAACATGACAAGAGGGAGTGTTTTGCCTTCCATGAGGTTGAATCACAAAAGCTCATCTTTTGGAAAGACATAAAAATTCATGTAGTTGAAACTAGTCTACCACTGGAGCCAAATTTTGGCAATGGTGGAATGAAGAAAAGATTAGAAGATTTAGTTGTAAACAATGCCTATGCAACAATTGATGCAGCTACTTATGGGCTAGAAATTGAGCCAACTAAATCAAGTTTGAAAGCATGTAAAGCTAATGTGCAATCTAGAGTATGGATGCAAGCACTAGATCAAATGGAATGAGGTAAAGTAGTCAAATGTAACGTGCTGGCTCCTCAGATTGTGGGACATGTCTTAACAGTCCATCAAGAGATATATCTAGAAGATGCCGCCCAGCACTCCCAAGGAATGACACGGGGTTTTCCAACTAGGGCCTCTCGAATCTCCCCCAGAACAAAACTTATCCAGCCGTTCCCACTAGGATTGACGTGAAGTCCGGGTTCCTTGTAATAGGGTCTTCCTAACAGCCTTCTAGCGTCGTTCTACAACTGCTCCACTTTGCGCAGACACAACTAGGACAAAGTAGACTCATACCGCACTTGGTTTAAAGATAATGGGAAACGAGAGGAATGCATCGCTCCACCTCTCTTCCCGTAGGGCATAGTCCCATTCCGGTCCCCTAAAACGGTATAAATCAGGTTTTTAACTTACAAGTTCTAAGGTCCTTGTCTATCTAATGTTCACATCAAATAAATTCCATTGAGAAAAGCTCTCGACTAACTGAGACCACCCTTCCGTAGTAGGATAGACCCATTGGTCACATCTACCATGCTTCCCTCGGGGTTTTTTTTAGTGATCTAATTACCTACCACATTATGTTTGACACATAAAAGCAGCTTCCTTAATTAACTCGTTAATCACAGGTTCCTTACGTAATTTAGGGAACTGACACGAAAACAAGATAAAACAAGATCAAACACTTCCTTAACTTATCTTCAGATTCATGTTTGTCTCCCGCCCATACAGGAGAATTAAGTGTTCCTTCATGCCTCCGCAGAAAAATCCTTCCGTCTCCCGATAATAAAAACCCGAAGGTCTATCCTACCAAGATTTCACCTTGTAGTTTGTCTCCCGCCCATACAGGAGAATTAAGTGTTCCTTCATGCCTCCGCAGAAAAATCCTTCCATCTCCCGATAATAAAAACCCGAAGGTCTATCCTACCAAGATTTCACCTTGTAACTAGTATCAAGGCCTCGAGATCCCATCTTGAGTCACGTAGAACACTTGTGTAGGGTCTGGAGGCATTGGCCAGGGCCCCCCCTTGCACCCAAGTGTCCTCCTACGCCAAGCAATTTCCATGGAGAGACCTCTCGCGATGGGTTCGGTCCACATTCTCGGTGCGGATTCATAACCCCCTTGGTTTAGGGTTTGGCAGTTCGCAGGGGGTAGCTAGCACCATCCTTCCTTAATTATCCCTTTAGGAAATCATTCATAGCTGAAGCAACCAGCCCAATAACATTTACTAGGGAAAACATCCCTTTTGTTCCCATGGAAATCAGTCATCACAGACTCGGCCATGAAATCATCAATCACAACAACTTGGATTAGCATCCAAAACCACAACCATTCCTTATCCTTTAGGGAATCAACCAAAGCTGAAACAACCAGCCTAACATCATTTACTTAGAAAAAATGTCATTTTCCATATCAGCAAATAACTTGCTCAATCCATCCTTTTTCCGCAACTTACTCCCTCACATAAACTTATAACATGGCTTCCACTTTTGAGAATACAACTTACTCCTCCTTGAGATGCACCATAAGGGTCTATGGTGAGTGAACACTCTTGTTTACTCTCTCCCCCTTGGGAACTTTCCTCCCTTGGTAGGTATTGGGGTTAGATTTCTCTAGGACTTAGAGGCTTTGTTTCTACTCAACTTGTCAATGCAAGACAAGTTTGTATTTTTCCCAGAATACATTGTAGCTACCCATACGATAATTTAATTTTCCTTGTTCTGAATTGGAAGTAGTGCCTCCTCTCATGGTCTAGGGTCTTGACAAGCTTATTTACCTATGCACCTCACAAGGTGAAGCCTAGTTAGATCGAGTACCTTGGTATTCCATGCTAGTTGGGAGGTAGATTTATTTCATGACTTGGCTCCCTAGGTACGGTTTTCAATGACGCATGGCAGTTTCTCTAAGCTTCTTGTTACGAATTGCAACAGATCCCATCAACGTTTATTCCTTTGTTGCAAGAAGAGACATCACTCTACTTTTGAGAATCAAGGAGGACATTAGGTCCCAATACCCTTACCTACAAGATTATTGGTGTTTAACTTAACACAATTTAAGATTAAACTTAATGCAATGTGAGGTAATGAAACCTTCCCTTCATTTTAGTTTTATCTAAATGTTATGATTCCAGCATATCTCCTTTGAATGCAGGACATCCACAATACTTCGGTGATTACTTCCATTCATGAAATAAGCTTCATGAGTTCTTCTAGTTAGCTTAACGCACACACTGAATGCTTTATATTCATGAACATTCTCTAGGAAGTCGCATCTATCATGAACATTTTCTAGGAAAATCCTACCTGACATGCGCAATTTCTAAGATTGTAAAAGGGACATCATTATGATTAAGAATTCTAATGTCTTAAGAAATGAAACTTATTTTTTTATGTATGATCATATCCTTTCTTACTGTATTCCCCATCATGAAGGATCACTATTTTCCTCCCATGTTTTAATGCATTTAAACTATATTTACAAACTTATAATTTACCGTAAATCCTGGGTCTTAGGAAAACTTGATTTTGATCCGCAGGTTTTTGAGACATTAACAATTCCACTTGATTTGGTCTACTTCTTTTCCCCCTTTGCAGCTCCCACACACATACTGCGATCGCGTCGGACGAGCTCTCGTCCTCCTTCCTCAAGGTGCGAACCTTGTAAGGAACTCCATAGCCTTGCTAGGAAATCGGCAGCCCTCAATTTGAAGGGAATAGTGGCAATGTTCTCACGGTTTAAGTGAGGGGGAAGGGTGAGTAGGAACAAGGCTTAAGGAGGGGGGAGACCTTAGAAGGTTCTAGAACCTTCCCTTTCTCTCTCGTTCTCTCTTTGCCTGGGGAGCATGTGATGGTGGCACCGTTTGTATCCATGAGAGTGAGTCCCTTCTTTGAGAGCTACTCTTCTCCTTCTCTCTCTCTCTCTTCTTCCTCTTCTTCTTCTTCTTCTCTTGTTCTCCTCCTCTTCTTTTCCTCCTTCTTCTTCTTCTTTCTCTCCCTCCTTCTTCCTCTTCTTTTGCTTCTTCTTCTTCTTCTTCTTCTTCTCCCTCTCCCTCTCCTTCTCTTCTTCTCTTTCTCTCCTCTTCCTCTCCTTCCCTTCCTCTTCTTCTTCTTTTTCTCTTCTTCCTCTCCTTCTCTCTCTCCTCTCCTTCTTCCTCTTCTTCTTCTTCTTCTTCTTATTATTATTATTATTATTCTTCTTCTTCTTCTTCTTCTTCTTCTTCTTCTTCTTCCCTCTCTCCCTCTTCTTCTCCTTCTTCTTCTCCTTCTCTCTCCCTATTCTTCTCCTTGTCTCTTCTCCCCTTCATGATGATCACACGAGGGGGAGGGGGGGGGGGGGTCGATCAGGACATCAGGGGAGGGGGGGCGCTGTACCCCAAACGGAGGGGGGGAAGATGGCGATCTATAGATTGATGAGGGGGGGAAACGCTGCCTGCGGATGAGCTGGAGGGGGGCGCCCTTTGCCAACGAAGGGAGGGGGGAAGGTTCTTATAGGGTGGGGGGGCAAGACGGCTGTCTGCCACCACCCACCTGGGGGCTGCATCCCCCCTTCTCCCCATTACTCACCCTCTCTCTCTCCCCGCCATGTAGACGACAGGGGGAGAGAAAGGGAGGAAATTTTATTTTATTTAAAAAAAAATTTAAGGGGGGGAGGAGGTTCACATCATGGGGAAGGCACGGGGGCATGGGGGGGATGTTACATCCTCTCCCCCTTAGAGGAATCGAGATGTCGTCATCTCGAGAGAGACTTGGGAAGAAAAGTATGTAACGTGTCCCCCTTGTCCACTTGTAGGACAGGTCTTAGCAGCCCATCGAGAAGAGAGTTTAGAAAGCGCTACCCGACACTCCCAAGGAATGTCACGGGGTTTGCGATCTAGGTCCTCCCGAGTCTACCACGAAGCGGAAGCATTCCGGCCGTTCCCACTTAGGACCAACCTGAATCAGGGTTTTCCTAGTCGTCAAATTCCTAGAATGGTAGCTAGCATCGAGCCCCAGACGAACTACTTTACGCAGAAATGTCAGGGTCGAAGCAGATTTATATTGCACTTGGTTCAAGAAGAATGGGAAATGAGAGGGATGCGAAGCTCGATCTCTCTGCCTGTAAGGCATAGTCCCATTCCGTTCCCCTAAAATAGTATAAATCGGCACTCTAGCTTTCTAGATTCTAGGTCATCATTACCTTACTGTCAATTCCTTTGAGAAAAGTTCCCGGCCAACCGGGACCACCCTTCCATAGAATGGACCGAGGGTCACATCCACCGCACTTTCCTCAGGTTGCTTTAATTATCTAATTACCTACCACGTTTAGTTTGGCAAGCAAAAGAAACTTCCTTAATTAACCAACTAATCACTGGTTCCTTCACGTAAATTAGCACTAACATAGAAAAACAATGTCAAGTGAGTTTCTTTTCAACATTTAATCTTTATTTAACAGTCTTTGGAATACATCATATAATCCAGCCCGAAGGCTATTCCATAATCCGCTCGAAGGAAATTCCAGCAATCCTCAGGGATTGCTATTCCAAGTTTCCGCCCATTGACTAGAATGCGGGCCTCGAGATCCCATCTCGAGTCACGTCGGCCTCTTGTGCAGGATCCGAAGGCAAGGGATTTATGGCCAGAGCCCCCCCGGCACCCAAGCGTCCTCTTGCTCCAAGTAGCACCCACGGAGAGACCTCTCGCGGCGGGTTCAGTCCACGTACCCAGCACGGCTAACAACCCCCTTGGATAGGGTCAGGCAGATAGTCGAGGGTAACTAATGTTGCCTCTACCTTCAAGCTTTCAACCTGAAGCATTAGTTATTTTCCAGCATTAGTTCCTTGAGTAAAGAAGAACAAACAGTGCTCCTAAGTGTGCAAACACAAGCACTCCAGTGGTCGTTTATATGGCCAATTGCTAATGTGTGAATCCTTCTCTTCGAATACATCTAGCATTCGATTCAAGATCAATTAAGACTTGGCGAGATCCCAAGGGTTTCGTAAGCTGCATTGCTTGTTACTCTATTTCCTTGGGTTAGGGTTTATACCCTTTTGACCCAAATTGTTTCCACCTTAGATTTCCTTAAATTATAGACAATAAATCCTGGGGAACCTCGTCGCCCTAACTTGGTTGGTTAACTGCCTTCTTGGCAAATTCGTATATCCCTTAACTGGGTAAATCAGCCTCAAGGTGATGTAGCAGGATGACTACTTATCCTCTAGAAAATTAGACTTGTACTTAGAACTTGCCAACCTTGTTCTAAGGAGTGGCAATACCATTTTGTGATCTAGACACAAAACTATGTGACGCTGCAATTTGTTACATGAGATAGGTGTCAATACCAACTTGTAGGGTTTACATCTTTCTTCGTGTGGTATTTCTTTATCAAGAATACCTTTGATCAAGATAATGGGTTTGGAAGTCCCCTTGACCCAACCCAACCTTAACCCTACTAAGCCGATAATGCTTTGGCCCTAGGGCTCCTAGTTTCCTTGCGGAAGTCCAACATTTGGTCATTCGATCACTAGGGTGAGATCCTAGATCATTCTTGCATGGGTGTTTAGTTAACCCTAACATTCTGTGAATGTGGGTAGAACCTTTGAGATCGAAAATTTTAGGTCGGCAACCTAAGTGCAATACTAGGTAGAATTTTAACGTAACTTAACCCTACCTAGCACTTTGAGGTGATCGTTATTTGCAATCTAATCGTACCTTTATGATTTTCATGCAGATTACTTAGTTGCTTTAACCAACCCATGATTTAAGATTATCTTTTTATTAAGATGCAAGTACATTCTTCTAAATTTGCAAGTACTTTCCCCTAAAAGATGTAAATAACTAGAAGATAGGTGAGATGCATCATTTCATACGAGTATGCAACTTCAAACCCTAGACCTTCTGCTTTTATGCAACTTAGAGAGCATTCTTTTCCTTGCCCTAAACTATAATGATTGACATTCAGAGCTAACTCGCATCAACCCTATGTTGATGCAACGAAGTCAAAGCTTTAATATTTTTATTGAAGATGCATTCAAACTTTGATAAAAGGACTCCATGCATGAGCGAATACCATAAGTTCATCATTAAATTAATCCTTCCTTTAGCACTTAACCTGATTCAAAATGAACAACCATCACATGCAATTTGCAAGGTACATAAATCCTTTCCATGCATTGCAACTATTCGGACATCATTTAATGTTAGTCTATGATTACCTTAATTGCAAGACACAACCAAGAATTAATTACATAAATGTGTTATGAGTTATATGTCCTATCCTTTGTGAGGTGCAACAAAATGCCTTTGCACAATTCCATCTTTTTACTTATGCATCATGCGTTCAAGATTGCAACTTGACCATGGAAGTGCAAGCAATTCCAAATGCACAACATGCAACTAAATCTTGTAAATCGGCGAGCAAATAAAATTCCCAATGTGTTTAAACTTTTCTATGAGATTAAAAAATGCTTAATGCATTCTTTTCATGCGGGACTATTTAACAAAACCTGGGCATTAGGACTCGGGGCATTGTCCACTCGCATGCTGCTCGGGGTGGAAGCTCCCGCGTGTGCGCCTCGTGACTTTTGCTTAGGAGCCATCGATGACGTAGATATCGACTCAGCAAACTCTCCTTGCCCTTTATCCGATTTCCAAACTCCCTACTACCCACGAACTTACTTCCCTTCGTAGGAATTGGCCTTACAAGACACGGTTTTAAAAATCGAGGAAAGGCACGTATAAACAAGGCTTATGAAAGCTTTAATGGAAGCTTCTAATAGAAGCTTCCAAGCCTCTGATTACAACAGATGATGTGGAGAGAGAAAATGATGAGGGAGATGATGATGAGGAGGTGAAGATGACAACGACGATGTTGATGATGATGATGATGGTGAGGAAGGTGGAGGTGGCAGCAGTATGGCAGCAGGCTCCCAGGCGGCGTGGCAGCGTGGCGATGATGGCGGGCAGCACGATGTCCTTTTCCCTCCTTCCCTCTGAAGCTTGAGAGAGGGGGGGTCATATAGGTTGTGAAGGGGGGGATAGCCACACATGTGGCTAGTTGCATGCCTCCTCCTCCGCCATGCTCTCCTACTCCACACCCACTCCTCTCACACTCCCTCTCCCCCACCATGCAACGACTGAAGAGGGGAGGGGGTTATTATAAAGAAAATTTGCCGAAAATTTATCCTTTATCCCTTTCCCCCCCCCCCTTGAAGGGGTGTTCCTGAGTAGGCCTACGGTGGCTCGCGGTTTTCAAGCCATGGCTTCTACACACGATGTGGGGTGGAGTTAGCTAGTGCATGTGGAGGGAGCACTTAGCCCAAAATTTTATTGTTGGGGGAGATTGCTTTAAGTTGCTCTTGCACGGGATGTGCATGGTCTAGGATCATTAATATTTCGTGCGGAAATATTACATTCTCTCCCCCTTAGAGGAATCGAGATGTCCTCATCTCGAGAAGAACTGGGGGTATTGTTGGTTGAGAGTACTTTCATCCATCCAAGTGGCATCCTCTTTGGGATAATCTTTCCACTGGGACGAGGTATTCTCTCAAGGTCCTGGATCTCAAATGTCTCTCCCTAACATCTAAGATCCTGTCAAGCCGTAGCTCAAGGACTCCTTGGCTAGGCATTACAACTTGTTGATCATCAAGTACGTGACTAGGGTTAGGTACATACTTTTTCAGTAGGCTGATATGGAATACATTATGAACTTTTAGGTTTTCGGGGAGTTGCAATCTGTAAGCATTAGGCCCTAGGCACTTGAGAATCTTGTAGGGGTCCACAATACCTTGGACTTAGCTTTTTGCATTCACCCAAGGATAGGGAACTCTTCTTTGGATGTACGCAGATGAAGACCATATCACCTTCAACGAAGGATCTATCTTGACATTTCAGGTCTGTGTAAGCCTTCTGTCTGTCCTTGGTGGCTTGGATGTCTTGTCTTATTGACTTGATTTGGTCATCCATGTCTTCCAGCATCTGCTTTGAAGCTTCAACCCTCAAGGTTGGATCCGAAAAGTTTAAAGGACTACGACAGTCGTGCCCATATAATGCTTGAAAAGGGGTCATTTGAATGCTTTGTTGGTAAGAAGCATTGTAGGCAAACTCAATCCATTGACGTTGCCTCATATTGAGCTCATTCTGGGTGAAAATCCATTTAAGACTTTTGTGATCTGTTACTAAGGTAAATTTGTCACCCAACAAGTAGTGCCTCCAAAGTTTGAGAGCATGGATGACAGCCAATAGCTCCAGATTGTGGGTATCATAGTTCCTTTCATGGCTCTTCAATTTCCTTGAAGAGTATGCTACGGGATGACCTTCTTGCATGAGCACACATCCTAAGGCAAGTGCGTTGGCATCAGTTATTATGTCTAACTTCTTGCTGAGATCTAGAAGTTTCTGGATGGGTGATGATACCAAGCTTTGCTTTAGTTTGTCAAAGCTGGACTATTCAGCAGGTGACCATACAATTGATACTTACTTCTTCAGTAGATCATCACATCAGAGGTGCTGCAATCAAGGCATAGTTTTTTATAAAGACCCTGTACCATCCTGTCAATCCGAGAAAACTATGTATTTCTTTGACAGTTTTTGGTGTTGACCACTCCAGAACATCTCTGACCTTGGGTGGATCTACTGAAATTCCTTCTGTGATACAATGAATCCCAGATATTCAATCTGTTGCTTGAAAATGCACACTTCTTCTTCTTGGCATAAAGCTTGTGCGCTCTCATTGTTTCAAGTACAATGGGAAGTTGGGGTTCATGATATTCTTCCTGTTTGGAGTAGACTAGGGTATTGTCAAAGAAGACGAGTACGAAGTCATTAAGATAGGGCCTAAAGATATCCTGAATTAGCCTGTTGAAGGTACCAAGTGCATTTGTCAACCTGAATGACATGACTAGGAATTCGAAGTGTCCATAACTTGTGCTGAATGATGTCTTTGGGATATCTTCTTCCTTGATCCTTATCTAATAATATCCAGACCTGAGATCAATATTAGAGAAGATCTTCACACCTTGAAGACGGCCAAGAAGTTCATCTATTCTTGGAATGGGGTATTTGTTCTTAATGGTTGATTGATTCAACCCTCTGTAGTCAATGCATAGCCGAAGCATTCCATCTTTCTTCTTCTGGAACAACACTAGAGCTCCCCATGGCAAATTGCTAGGACAGATGTAGCCTTGGTCTAACAGTTGCTTGAGTTGCTCCTTCAGCTCAATCGCTTCCGGGATGGATATCCTATATGGTCTCTTTGCGATTGGTGCAGCTCCTGGTGGTAGCTTGATCTCGTGATCGACTTCCCTTTGAGGAGGAAGTTCAGTCAGCTCTTCAAGAAATACGTCTACATATTCCTTTAACCATGAAGGTTCTTCCCTAGATTCTTGATTCTGATCTAGCTTATTTAGCTTAATCAAATAGACAGGTAGCCCCTTTCTAACTCCTTTTATTATCTGTGTTGCTTTGGCCAGTTGAATTTTTGGCTTCCCAGCTTCTCCTTGAGTTGTAACTAGTTTCCCTTCAGAATTTCGAAAGGAAACTTGGCCCTTTCCACAGTGAATGTGGGAATCATTGGTTATTAGCCAATCCATGCCAAGTAAACACTCGTGGACACCTAGGTTCATTACCCTGAATCTGACCGAAGTCGACTTTCCACCCAGTAGGAATCTCACCTTAGCAGTTTTTCTGGTACAAGAGACCTCATGACCATTTGCTAATTCCACGAGTAAGATAGGTGCATCATTTGTGGCTATTCCTAATCTTTTTGCACATATTGGTGAAATGAAGGAATGTGTACTGCCACAATCAATCAGGGTTTTGAAGCTTTTACCTTGGTAATCCGAAGGGGTTTGAATCACCGAGAATTGGCGATTCAGACCTTTCTTGTGAAGAGAGGCATGAACTGTTGCCCTCTCAATGTGAGCTTCCATGGTTGGATCTTCTTCATCACACAACTCCTTGTTGGCAACACTGGAGGTTCTCCCTCTGGCCATGATGGTGGCTCCTTGTCCTTGGGTGGCTCCTTGGAATGGCCCTTGACGTTGTCCTCTGCTAAGCTTGGGACACTGCCTTTTAAAGTGACCAGGCTCGTTGCAATGGAAGCAACGAAGATTGCGGCCATTACCTTGTGCATGAGCATTTGCCCTAGCTTTCTTCCTTTGTGTCTGATTTTGGCCCTCCGCTCTCTTGGCCTGAGACCTATACACTCCCTTGTTCTGATTCCTGTAAGACCAAGTCCTGTTATTCCTTAGCTTGGTATGCACCTCCTGTATTATCGGTGCAGCTTGAATGAGCGTGTCCTGAAGGTCTATTGGGCGAATTGATTCCAGGTGGGTGTTTATGGGTGGGTTTAATCCAGCACAAAACTTTGACACCTATTGTGTCATATCCATTTCTGGTGCATACTTTAAGAGAGAGATGAATTTTGAATAGTAAGCATCAAGAGAGAGAAGTAGATGAAGAGAAGAAGCTTGAGGGTCATGAGAGGTGCGGGAGCTACGAGAGCCGACAGAAGCTCGAGTGAGAATTAACACCCTAGTCCCATGGCACTAAACCAGGTTCTTTTATAATATTATGATAGAATACTAGTCATTGATTTTTTTTTTTGGAAAAGGTTATTGTAAGAAGGTAAAAGTAGGATTTACACGATAAGCTCCTTGCATTGAAAGGAAAACTAGGACTATGATATATGACCTTTATATGGTACATGTATGAGTATAGAAAATATAGGATCTTGCACGCATAAAATGATAGATTTGGTTGGACCACCTACGTGTAACAGACTACGAGCGAGTTGGATTAGTTCAACCTAGCACTGCACCACTCTTTAGAATTGAACTAGCCTCAAAGCTACAACCACCAAGGGAGACCTCTTCTTCTAGCGAAGGTTGTGAGTCAAACTCAAAGTTGTAAGTGAGCTCCAAATGTGATCCGGAAATACCCCAACCACCTAAGACCAAATGCGCCAAGGGGGAACCTGCCAATGCACCTAAGTGCATGCGGTTGAAGGAGGAAAATAGGAGGCAATCAAAGGGGTCAAAAGCCGAAGAGCAAAGGAAACCACAAGATCTACTGAAGCGCTTCACAAAGTTCAGAAAGGGCGATAGAGTAGTGATCTTGTTGGGAACTAAGAGGCAAGGACAGGCAAGCAAACCAATAGAAGGGCATGGTAAGTTCAAAGAAGTTAATTTAATGTAAAGACTCCGCTAAGTGTTTGAGTGGTACACACGTCTAACAAGATCAAATACCCTATTAAAAGATTTGATTTTGAAGGTTATGTAGCTCAACACTATGCGTATATGATAAAGGTGGTTGAGAATGTTGAGCCTACTTATTTTTAGGATGCTATTGGTCATGCTCATTGGGATGTAGCATTTGATGAGGAGATAGTTACATTAGAAGCCAATAAGACTTGGGATCTAGTGTCATTGCCTAAGGGCAATAAAGCTATTGTTTGTAAGTGGGTTTACAAAATCAAGCACAATGCATATGGTTTTGTTGGTAGGTATAAGGCTAGAATGGTTGCAAAAGGCTATGCTCAAACATATGGCATAGATTATGAAGAGACATTCAGTCTTGTTGCTAGAATGGCAACTGTTAGATGTGTGATTGCTTTGGTAATAGCCAAAGGTTAGAGTTTGTAGCAAATGCATGTCAAGAATGTCTTCTTCCATGGCAAATTTCAAGAACAGATATTTGCAATCAATAGGTTATGAAGATTTAGAGTATCCCACATATGTATGCAAGTTGAAGAAGACACTCTGTGAGTGGAACCAAGCACCTAGAGCATGGTATGATTAGATTGGAGAGTATCTTGTCAACTTTGACTTTTATATTTTTGTTGTTGATTACTCACTCTATGTGAGAAAGGGAGATGCAAGCTTAGTTATCAAAGTCATCTATGTGGATGATCTAATTATTACAAGTGATAGTGATAGTGAGATTATTGAAGTTAAGGACCTTTTGAAGAAGAAGTTTGAGATGAAGGATTTGGGTGAACTGTGGTACTTTCTTGGTATTGAGGCGATTAGATGTCATGATGTTATATGACGTTTCCAAAGATAGTATGGCTTGGATATTATGACAGCATGTAAGCCTTTTTCAGTGCCATTGGAAAAAAATGTGAAGTTGAGTGTTGATGTTGGGGATGAGATAAAATACCTTACTACATTTAGGAGGATAGTAGAAAGTTTGTTTTATATGATTATCACAAGGCCACTTGAGTTATGCTATTGGCATTGTCAGTTAGTTTATGCAAATGCCTAGGAAGCCTCGTTTGGATACAATTAGATGAATATTGAGGTATGTAAAGTCCAATTTAAATTATGGAATTTTTAATGAGGTAGGTAAGGATATACATGTGTTTGGATACACATATATAGATTGGATCTACCAGCAGATTCATGTTTTCCCTTAGTAGTATAGCAATCATGTGGATTAGCAAAAAGCAACCTATAGTTTCTTTATCAAGTTGAGAGGCTAAGTATAGAGGTATTGCTATGGCAAGCACACATAATCACATAGCTGACATTTTCACAAAGACGTTGGGTGCATAGAAGCTTCAAAAATTTCAAAACTTACTTAGAGTTGCAAAGATACAGTTGAGCTTGAGGGAGAGTGTTGAGATAGCAAGCTCAACATATGAGAACATTGATGATAGACCATTTGGTTAGATGGATTTGCATTCTATACTTAGCACATCCATGGTCATTATGATCCTCACATGGCCATGAATTATCACTTATTATATTTATTTTGTTGCACCTACCTATAGCTGGCATAATTATCGTATCGATTGATTAGTATAGCTAGTTATGCACTATTTGAGTTAGTAGATCACTTTCCTTTATGTTGTATATTATCTATAATTTGTGTACATTATATTGTGTGAGAAAGAAGAAGATGAAACCAACAAGAAAACCTTTTGGAATTCATCTATCTTTTTGTGTTATTGAGTGAGATTCCTCTTGTGTGTAAGGTGTGTGTTTAGCATAATAGCTTGACAAAATCCCCCCACCACATGACTCGTGATAGTATGTACATGCATATATACTCACATGATAGGAGAAGTAATTTGACTAGCATATACTGTGAATTTGAGATGCCATGAGAATTGATGAGGCAATCCTCTTCTATCACTTATTGTGCATATATGTGTAATTTGAGATGTCATGAGAACTGATGAGGCTCTATGGCACTAGCTGGGCTAGGAGTGTCTAAGGGGTATACTACCCTAACCTCTGACATAGAACTTCGTGTTTGTATAGATTGTAATCCAATGGATAACCCTTTCCACACTCCTTAGAGGAAGTCTCTACACATATCAGTGTAATACACCACACAAGCACAGACAAAGTGAGTGCCCCTTAGTTGACTACTACGGCCCCACTACGGCTCTCCTACACCTTGAGGATTGGCCCCAAGTTGCATGCACATACATATAATATATACAATATATGCTCCACTCTTTTAATCTATCTATCTAAGAGATGTAATATATTCCTCATTGAATACTCCACAAAGGAATGAACCACTAATCATATAGCTTAGAGTGCATCACCTCCTCAACGTAGGTCATTGTTCATGAAGACAATTGCTATGCATCTAGGATGATACCATGTGTTGCATGCAATGCAAATGTGTATGATTTATAGTGCTCAAACATGTTCTTATTGACAATCATCATTGTGAAGGTGCAAAAATGTGTCTTTTCTTACCTCTACTCTAAACGATATTGTTGCATTGCCTAAAGGCCCTTGGGTAAGTTAATCATGAATATATGTGTGCATTACGTGGGTTCAAATAAGATATTTTTAAAATACCATTTTTATACATTTTTTACATACAGAAGGGTGTAATATAAAGGGTTATTTATAGATTGAATAGAAAAGGGTTATATTTGATTTAGGATAAATTCAGAGATAAGGATATTTATAAATAGGCTTTGAATATATGTGATGTAGAGGATATACATATAATAACTTCCTCGAGCTAAGGCCAACACCGAAGCATGCTCATGCTATTGAACCCTCTTAATTTCAAACCACACGTTCTATATACCATGCACTAACAAAGATCAAATTTCATCATACTATCAGCACTTAACACCCCCTTCTCCCTACCACTTAAGATTATACATGGTAGGTTTAGAGAGCATATTTTAAATGCATTTTTCCTTTATAAAAGTAATAAATATCCACTTTAAGATAAATATAGGGCTAAAATGAGGCTCACTCTCATGCCTCAATCTTATTATACATCCACAAACACAAATGTGATTTTTATCTATTTTTTGGATGTAAGAAACATATTTCTCCTATTTTTCTCTATTTATTTATTGATAAATATTGATATTTTTTAATTTAATGATTTGAAATAATTAATCTTATTGAGAATTATTTTTATATCACATTCCATCCCATTTGAATACCATCATACGCACAAAAAAATCTCAAAATTGTGTGATTTCTCTTAGAATTGCAATGTTGTGGGTTTTGCGTGTTTATAAAGAAATTATTAGATGAGTGATTTTTCTTGATTTCCCTAACATTTCTGATAGGTCACAACATTGACATCCAAATACAACCATTTATCAACATAATTTATCATAAAATGATTAAATTTACGACTTACTCATGGAACCACACCTTATATTGTACGTATTTGGTGATTGGAGGCCCTCTGACGCTTCCCAACAGGCACTAATGTTCCTTCCAACCTCAATCTATGCTCCTCCATGCTCTAGCATCATCCCAAGATCAAAATATCTCATCTCAGCCCATCCCCTTCTCTCATAGAATCAACCATGGAAACACACAATAAGAGGAGAGAGGAGAGGGAAATAATAGTTCAATATAAAATCTTCATTTTCTACATCATTCTTCGATTTGTTTTTTATGATGGAAGGCATCAAAATTGTTCATCTCAACGCCTTCTTCTCCTCTTGATGCCAGTGTAGAAATATATTTTTTAAATAAAAAATAGGATATCGAGAAAACAACATCCCCCCATGATTCAGTTTTTTTTGCTTTTGCCCTCTTAATTAGTCATTAAGGTTAATGACTAAAATATCTATTTCATTTTTTGAGTTTTCACACTGCATACAAGTGGTTTTTTACCAAAAGGGAGACCGAAACAAACTCTGATTCGAGATCCAATTGGCCATGCAGCTTCATAGTGTCGAAATCTATCAAATTGGCCTCCTTGCGTACTTTTTGGCTCCTAGATCACATAGGTTCTTTAGAACGCCAAACCTTGTGGGGGATTAAATTGGGGGTCAAACAAACTTCGGTTGACAAACCGAGACTTATATTGTGTTCCTGGCATCAAACTCTATCTAGGAAAACTCTAGGTCATCGATCTACGACCATTTCATTTTCCATGAAAATTTGGTATTTTATGCCTCTCGAGCACTTTTCGCTTCAAAAATAGTCCCAAAATCTAGCTCTTATTGGTGACTATGGGATAGTAAAACTTAGCCCATTGAATCCCACGAACTGATCTACACAACCAACAATCATAAAGAGCATCAAACTGCCACAAAACAAAAGACTCAACAAAGCACAAAGAGAGCTCTCACCCTACCATTTAACAAAATTAAGGCATGAAAATCCTCAAGGGATAGGCCTAGCATAATCTGACAAAAGTCTGGAACAAGTCGCTAACCAACTACTCTAACATAGACTAGCTAAATAGAACTATCAAAGAAGTCATCCTAGGTGGTGGCTGAACTATGGATCCAACTAAGGATAACTAGACCATGAACTCCTACAAGGCGAGGACTCCTATATGCTGGTCATCATATATTTTCATTTGATAACATTTTTTCTTCAAGTTTCCATATTGAAGCGTATAAAAAGGAGGGAGCTAAATGTAGTGACCCAAGGAGAATAGGGCATTAGACTCAAGTATTGACTCGGTACCCAAGAACCTACCAAGCTCTCGAAAGGCAACACTCAATCCTTTTTTTGCACTCCCTTTTATTTTTGTTTTAACCTTCCTTAGTATTTCTTTTCCAGCTAGATGCCATCCCTAGGAAGACAAGGCATCGAACCGGAGTCTATCTCATTCCCAGGAACCTACCAAGTCTTCGCAAGGCGATAATCAACTACTCTTGAGATTTGTTTTTCTTTCTTTTTTCTATTTTATGGGTTAGAAACCCTTTTACATGCCTTTGTGTTTTATGAATATATATGAAATATGAAAAACACTAGCAAGGACTCCTAGAACAGCTACTTAGTAAGCAGAATAGGGGTACTACAACTGCCTTCTAAAAACAAGTCTTTCAATGCGTGACAATGTCTTTACAGGAGGTAGAAAACTACTTGAATCTCCCTTAGATATAGCTAACCTAACCTTGGGACTTTATGCCTTGATTGCTGATCCCCAACAAAAGAACAATTCTCCCCAAATACATAAACACATATAGCTTAAAAGAAAAGTACTCACAAAGGAAGAACATCACCTGGACTTGGCCACAAGAAACTTTTGCATAGCAAGAGGCTCCCACCAAGTTTCCCTAAATCTGTCTAGCATAGCACTAAAAAAAACCCATTAATTTCACCCACACTAAATAGACACATGGACCTCTTAGCCTAATGAAATATAGCACTTCACTATAGAATAACTAGCCCTCTTGGCCTAACGAAATAATTCTTGAAATTACCATTCAATAGTGTACTGTTGAAAAAAACCCTTGGTCCTAATGTAACTCTACTAAAGTATAAAACTGGCCAAGGATAAGGACTCCTCATTTCCTACACTAAATGCATCAAGTTATTGGCTATAGGATAGGAAGATGCTCAATTGCTACTTGACTCATAACCCAAACAAGCCATCAGTGGGTCCAAAATAGGACGTATCCGAAAGAAGGCCCCAAAGTAGTCCTAGGCTAATGTTAGAATGTTGAAAAAGACATCTTCAACAAAAGCATAGGCCGCACAATTGTGCATTCGTAGGATGGGATCCTGTACACTATAGGTCCCATTCAACTAGTTGATCACTAACTACAAGTCACCTTTCACCAATAACCGGAGGATACCACCATATCAGGCTACATTTAACCCCATAATCAAGGTTGTGTATTCTGCCATATTATTAGTAAAAGAGTGTCCTAAATGTAGGTCCATTTTCAGAACAACCCTATGTTGGGGATCTTTAATGACCAAACCAACACTCTCATGTTAGGGGCCCCTCTAGAAGCTCCATCAAAATATAAAATATAGACCTAGTCTTCAATGATAGGTCATACCATACTGATTAGCTTACTTATACTTGTGATAATCAAAGTCAAGTTAAGAGGGAGGATATATGATGGGTACAATCTCTCCTTCATTGCCGAACTCAATAGGAATACTCGTCAAAATTCTTTGATAATGATGGAAATAGACCTTAATACCCCATGTGAAAGATCCGTCTTGCCACTCAATAACCTGATAACCTTTACTCCACCAAATCACTCAACCTTGGTGGTAATGTTGCTCTAAATCACGGGGGGTTCACTCATAGTAAAAAGGACATGTCACCTGCGTGCAAGGACTTCTAAAAAAACCCCTATTTATGAAGCTTATAAGACTAATATATCCACCTATTTAAGCTTATAATATATATACATGTATGAATTTTTTTGTATCCCCTTTCTTAAATATAAGTCTTCATAGAACATATACTAACTTTCCTTTTAAAAGTTGGAATTATCCTAAGCAATTAAAAGTATCAAAATGGTCATATCACAAAGTGATTCATGTAGTGGCACTTGGATTCCATCAAAGTATGTGTTGCAATGTTTTTGAGTGCCCGTGCCCCCTTACCACATGAGGAGAGAGAGTAGGGGAATCAAACCCCTTTATACTTAAAGTGACTACACCAAGCGGACACCAAGATCTCTTTGGAAGAAGGGGAGTTGAATCTCTCTACCAAAACCATGGGAGAGTGCCAACTCCCCCCTCCCACACTATGATTAATTCAATAACCCTACTATGTGAGGGTTTAGGATTTTAATCTTACTTGTCAAGGTCTCTTATATGCCATGGAGAAACCAAGCTATGGAGAGAGGTGATCAAATGTATCCCTCACCTTCTTTTTTTCCTCTATCCCCTCAAATTTAAGTTCAATATAGGAAATTAAGAGGGGTATACCTCTAATGTGTACGCTTAAGTGTCCCCTTCCAAAAACCTCCCTTCCTTACACTCATGTGATACCATACACATGTATAATGAATTCCCCAGGCTCTAAATACATATGCCAAAGATAAGGAATGATTCTTCCCATCCGATCGTCTTGGTACCTACTCCAAGTTAAAGCCGAATCATGAAGGACATACAAAGGCACCAAGTCTGATGTCAACCCTTACATGTAGTAAGGCTTCAGCTTATTAAAGTTAACTTTATTATTAAACTCTGCCCCCTATCAGTCTACTAAAAGGGCTATAGATCCATTCTTGCCTATGGACAATTTCATATGGCCCATCCAATTTGGGTTCTAGTTTCCTAGGAAATAGCTCATGATGAGCATCATAGTACATCACTAATGACCCTTCACAAATTTATATTTCTTAGCCCGAAGGTCATGAAGTGATTTCATTCTCTTCTTCCCTACCTCTTGATGTAATAAAGGCTATAATCAAATTTCATCAAGATGAGCAAGAGAAATAAATTTTTGTTGCAATGCTTCTACCTCACCCAATGAATGATTGAGAGAAAATCGCACGGTGGGAAACTCTATTTCCAATGGTAAGACACACTCTTCCCCATATACCAGCTTGAACGGGGTGTGGCCTATAGCTCTATTAAATTTTGTATTGTAAACCCAAACTTCTACATACAATTTCTTATCCCAATCTCACTTACTTTCAGACATTATCTTGATAAGATTCCTACGAGCTATTTATTCATACTCTCAACTTAATCATTTTCTTGCGGATATATGCGGCAGCTTTATTGTGTTTAATATTCAAAGCTTTCATCAAGGCTACTATAACCTTATTCAGGAAGTGTGTCCCTTGGTTAGACACTATCTCCTTAAGTGGACCAAAATGGTAAACAATCTACACCAAAATAAAACCGATCATATCCTTAGTGTTATCCTTCATCGTTGCTCAAGCTTCAGACCACTTTGTAAAGTAGTTTTTTGCTACAATAATATAATGCTTCTAGGTAGTCAATGAAGAATATATTGGTCCAACAAAATCAATGCTCCATTTTTCAAAGGGTAACGTAACTAAAATAGGATTCAGCGGCCACTTACAATTCTCCCTGGCATCGTGTCTTTGGGAGACATCATAGTGCTCAACATAATTGAAAGCATCCTCGAAAATCGATGGCCACTAATATCTAGCACAGATAGCTTTCTAGGCGGTAAGTCATCCAACAAAATGTCCCCCACTTGCTAAATCATGGCATTCCTCAAGATTGAATGGTACCTCATCAGGTATTACACATCAGCACGATAAATTTTGTCCACACCTTTTTGATACAAGACACCTGGCATGATAAAAAAATATAGTGCTTATTGCTTAATATTTCTCTTCTTCGACTTTGATAGAGTAGTCCCAAATCCCCTTGTAGATATATAATGTGTTATAGATGCATACCAAGAAGAGACGGAAGGTGTATGGATTTTGAATAGACCTTCAATGTCACTTCTTTCACCTAGAATTTCCTTTAGGTCCCCGAAATCCACAAGATAGTCCACAATGCCCTGCAACTTTGGTGGCTTACCCTTAATCTCATAATCAAACTCTTGCAAAGTAATTAGCCACTTTCCTAAATGGTCAAGCCGCTATAACTTTTTCATCAATAGTCTAAGTCCCTTTACCTTCATGAAAAATACCACCTTTTCATAGAGAACATAGTGCCTTAATTTCTTTGTCGCGAAAACCATTCCAAGGCACAATTTCTCCATATAACTATAGTTGACTTCAAATATCCCCAATTTACAACTCGTAATGGCTATTGGACGATACCATTTCTCTTCCCAAATTTGGGTTAAACACTAGGGAAGATCACCATGTATAAATCTCATATATCACGTGCGTTCATGGTATGTTTTATATATCCCTATGCAACCTATTATGTGATAATTATTTAACCCTTCTATGACTTATTACCACAATTTATAAATCCCTTACTTTAAGTTTATTTTTTTCACAAAGAATTTAACAAATCCGTATGCAATAGATATAAAACACTAGTTTTATCATGGAATTAATCGCAATATAGCTCTTAAGATTTTATAAAAAAGTTTTAGTCGTTTGAGTTATGATGGGAATTTATAAAGTAACTTAATGCTATATGACATCCAATCGTAAAATCTATGGCTCTATAAATAAAATTAGGGTTTTGAGACAATTTTCAATAGAAATTTAGATGTATAACTAGGGTATACATTTCATAACTTAGGGATAGTTAGCAATGGACATTCACATTAGTAGCTTTACTAACAAGTCTCACACATTTAGCATTGGCTAGATTCACAAGCTATGATGCATAATTACTAGTAAGTTAGTTGCTCAAGCCTACTTTAAAATGAGTAAGAAGTGAGCCTTGTATGCCTTTAAACATGAGAATTGAAATAGAAATATATGAATACACATTTTGACAATCCTACTACTATCCCAGGGCTTTCTTACATTACAATATGGATCTTAGCATTGTCATGACATTGTATGGTAGTGGACTATAACATCAGTGTATCTATTGTATCTAACTCATCTTACATCATTGTGTCCATCATTTCTAAAAAGCATATCAAGTATATAACAACACACACACACACACACACACACACACACACACACACATGCATATAGATTCTAGAGATAACAAGAGACAAATACCCAAAATTTTTCTACGTAGTTGAATTCTTATCAAGTCATAACTATATTGGGGTGATATTGAAGGAAAAAGTATATTGTCTTTCCATGGCCCAAAACTAGATTCCAAAAATATTTGCATGAAGATGTAACTAAAAGCATGATTTTTAATGTTTACATCTATACAAAATTTATCTCATTTTCTTCTATAAAGTAGATACAACTATACAAAAAATACTAACTATATAAACTTTTCCTCTAGCCATGTGTTTCACTTAGCATCTCAACATTGTCAAAGCTGGAGTTATCCTCATTTTCATATACATGGATGCATTACCATAATCCAATAGTCATGTTCATGAAGCAAACATAAAAACACATGAGATTAACATCAAGGGAAATGCCAAGAATGAGATTGATAAGACTTTTTTGATCATTTTACATAGCAAGAAATATTAAAAGAGATAAAAAGTAATGTTTATTTACCTGTTCTCAAGTGACATTTACAAATTCATTCAAGATCTTCCAATCATTTTCATCAAGTTCAAATTTATTATTGTTATAATCATATGTGAGATTTGCAAGATAAATTATACTTTCAATTTCTACCATATTAAGATCGGTCAAATCATATGTAAAACTCCTTGGCCCCTTTGATTTTTGATACCATCCAAATTAAACCTCCACCCCTGATGGTCTATCTGAGAGGCTAAACCCTCTTTTCTACTCCACATAGGTACCACTAACTTTTCTTCTCATCTTTTGAACCTATCCCAAGTACCAAACACTTTAACTTTTATTTTTTCTTGTACTTTTTGAAAAGCTTTCCTTTGATGGCCTTGTGATCTTTCCATTACTATTCTCTTCTTGGAAGAATACAACAAAATCTGAAACAATGCCAAATAGATTATCATTTGTTTGAGTTTGATACTTCTCCTCCTTACTATATATACTCCCTATCACACCCTTGTAAGCCTATCCTTGGATAACATGGGATTTCCATTAAGTTGACTTACCAATGTAGACTTGAAAACACAGGTCTATCTTTTCTATGTTTTCCATTATTTGCTAGCTCTCCCAAACACCATTGGACTTGCCTACTATATATCCTTCGTGCTACAGCCCAATTTTGATGATCATCTTGTTTGATATCTGCTTCCTTAAGCCAATCCTTGTCAATATAGGAAATAACCATAAACAATGGCTACATGATTCAAAGTAACCCAAACATCCCCAAGGGATAATTGACGCTTTGGTTTGTCGAGAATATTGACTAGATTTTTTCCATTGTGTATAAAGTCTTGATCATGCATGCCCAAAATCTCTTCATTTGATAATTTGGTTGAGAGGGGCCATCCATCCAATCCAATTTGGTATCTACTACCATTATTATTGACATAATCAACTAACATTAACTTTCTTTGTCAACTATCTCCAAATTATGCATATCCTATAATAGGACCTACTTTCGGTTTGAGCTTCTCATCCCACAATGTTAAAATTTTGGTCCATTGTTTGTAAACAAAACTTGCATCAAACCTATTGCAAGTACAATGAGCAACCACAACCAAGCATGGAAGTGCTTCATGGCAAAGGGGACTTGCAACAAATACCCTTGCATAGCCATATAGGTATCAAATGCATGAGCAATCATATGATAACCTGCTTTTTCTTCTCCAATTTTAATAATGTGTAAAGTCCCACATTCATGGTCTAAAGACGGTCTAAAGACGGTCTAAAGACTTATATCCATCAAATAAACCAACAAGAGTATCATCTTTAGGATTCCACCTACGATGAAAATATTAAATGTTATAAAAATTTATTGAGAATAATTTTTGCAAGTCAAAAGAATAAATATTATGTATTTTTACCTTATTTGGTTATTTATGGTAGTCTCATCTTCCACCAAAATAAAACAAATATTTCTATGATGCTATGTTTTTATTTTTCCTTTTGATATATTTCAGCAATAGCATCAAAGATATATCCGTGTATCCAAGGGATAAAGTGGGTGGCTTGTTTATGGCCTTTCTTTTTTGTTGAGAGTGAAGGGACATTGAGGTTAGCATTGAGGAATTCATGCAACCTTGGTCCATCACCCCACATCTTTGCAACCTCAAACAAAGCTTTTGTATTTGCACTGTATTTTTGACCCATCTTTGACTATACCATGTTTGTAGTTATATCCTATATAAAGTCCCATAGAGTAGGATTTCCACCAAATTTTCCCAGTATATGGACTTCTATTATATTCTTACAAAAGCTCTTGATATATTTATGATCTAGAGACTCTATATTGGAATCCTGTAAGCTCCTTATTTTCATTAAGAGAACTGCAACCTGAGAATTACTCATCCATAACTTGAGATTAAGATCTCTTACATGTCGTTTGGCAAAACAAGTGTTTTTTGCCTAAGCTTTTGTCTAGTGAGATAGTCTAATCTTCTACCAAATCCCATTCCCGTATTTCCTCTCTTCTCTTATGCTAGCTTCTCCCTATATACTCTCATCCTAAACTTGTTAAGCTTGTATACACATTTGCAATGACTATAAGAGAAGTTTGTGAATGGTTTCCCATTAATTGAAACATGTAGACAATCAATATGATGAAAGCAACCATCTATTTCAAAAACACATATTTCCATCATCCAAATGCACCCTAGTAAAAGGATCTGTGAACCAAGATTTACCACCACATTGATCATCTAATAAAGGTTTCACATTGAAATTCTCATTGTTTACTTTGATAACTTGACTCCATTAACCCTAGCATAAATAGTTTAAACTTATCAATGGATTTCTATTGTCTTCATGACTATCAAGAGAGGAGCTCAACAGATAGATTAAACTATCCATCTTTGCAAAAAACAAAAATCTACTAAGAGTTTGTTGCTTTGGATCATGCATCATTTCCTCCATGTAAGCCTATAAGTAATGGCTTGGATTTTTCCACATCCTTCAAAAATGCCTTTGTGCGCAAGATTGACTTTGTGTGTTTGATTAAAATAGTATATAAACTTGACCTTGAAGGGCACAAATGCCGCCATGTATCATCATACTTGCACCTTATATGAGCTTTTGTCTTTGAAGTCATGCAATGTAGCTACAATGACCTCAAAATCCCAACCTAGATAAAAATTAAACTTGTATTATATAACAAGTTTGGAATTAAAACCTCATCTAATACCAATTTTTTTAAAAAAACATACTTACAAAGTTGAATGAAAAAGAAAAAAAATACCTTCATGTTTCTCCATGTAAGAATTCAACTTCTTTATTGAAGCCTCTATCTCTTTCTTATGATGTATGTACTATATCCACCTTTTTAAGCCCTTGAAACATAAGATAAATTTTTTCATGTCGATTGCCTTGCAAAACGTGCATTCTCAAGAAGGTGGAAAGACAAGTATATGCATCATGTTTTCCTTCTAGTGTGCCCTTCCCATACAATGAGTTGCATTCATTACACCAAATTCAAACTTGAGGTTCTCCATTCACATCTTCACTATGTAGCTCAAACTTGTCATCCCTTGCGATTGTTGATTGTTCTAACTTGAGTCTTACTCTAGTCCATTCTTGTTTCCAAGTCTCAAGAATGTTTGGACTTAACAACCTACTCCTTAGCCTGGATGTATGATTGCCTGAAGTATCATTTTCTTCCCCTCCAACTTGTTTTAAACATTATCTCTTACTTGAGAGAGGAATTTGGTTTGTGATATTAGCACCCCTCTTAATGTGAACTTGAAATATGTCACCAAGAGTCCACTTCTCTGCTTGTCATTTCTTAACAACATAATTATCCTTGATGAAATCAAAATATTCGTTGATAAGCTCATCACCCTCAATCCATTCATGAATTTGAGAAAAAATAGGTTCCGATGCTTCTTTTCTCAATCTTGCAAGTCCTAGATCTTCTTGAATATCATTGAGAATCACTTGAATCTTATGAAAAGATCTCATGAAGCCCAAAAAACAAGTCTATCAATCAATTGTGAGGGGATTGCATTCAACATTGAGAGGGGGTTATAAAAACAGGAGTCAATTGAATGGAAAAACTAATGTTCATTATTGTTATGTTTACTTAATAAACACTCTAAGTCAATTGAATGGAATTAATCTAATATGTTGTAATAAGCACTCTAAGTCTACGACGTAAATATCTAGTTATAATATTTAATAAATTTTTATATGTGCTAGCTAATCACCTATCTTTTACTTTTTTATATGTACTAGGCTAGTCACCAATCTCTCACATTTACCAACCAAAAAATACTTTAAAATAATAAATCTATACCATGATTAAAAAATGAGACAATACATATGGTAAATTTTAAAATATTTAAAAAAACTATCAACCAAGCAGGTTATTTTCAATCGCATAAGAATGTTTCGACCTCGAAATGATTTTTCTTGAAAATTATTGTCAAGATTGTGGGAGAGAAGGAAAAAATCTCACTTGTAGCTTTCTTGCTTGCACAATGGGGGAATACACACATAGGTGGAGGCTGAAAACAGTTTTCCTCTTCTTAATTGTGGAAGCCAAATGAACTCTAGTACATAGAAATAGAAGAACCCTATATATGGGTCTCAAACCAAACTCAACTAACTAAGGTGGCATACTAACTGAGCCACGAACTAGAGTAGATAAGGATAGCTGTCATCTAGCTATTATTCATGTCAAGATTGTGGGTGAGAAGGAGGGAGTCTCACTTGTAGCTTTCTTGCTTGCACAATGGGGGAATACACACAAGGGTGGAGGCTGAAAACAGTTTTCCTCTTCTTAGTTGTGTAAGCCAAAAGAACTCTCTTACAAAGAAAATAGAAGAACCCTATATATGGGTCTCAAACCAAACTCAACTAACTAAGGTGGCATACTAACTGAGCCACAAACTAGAGTAGATAAGGATAGCTATCATGTAGCTATTATTCATGGGCGGTGTACCAACCGCGTCTGCAACTGACAAGTCGGTGACATAAATACACAACGGTCACCCTGGCGTATCACGAGTGGAGCTCGATATCTCAACACTCCCCCTCGAGCTCAAGCCCAATTCCTGCACACCAAGCAGGTCTCTGAACTTGCGCAGCTTCTCTGCGCCCAATGCCTTCATGAATATGTCAGCTACCTGATCCTCTGTGCTGACATAAACTAGATCAATAAGACCTAGTAAAACCCTCTCTCGCACATAGTGATAATGCACCTCAATGTGCTTTGTTCTAGCATGATAGACTGGGTTATTTGCCAAGTGTATAATACTCACGTTGTCACAATAGATGACAACTGGCCCATCTGTAGACTGATGCATATCATAAAGTAGCTTATGCAACCAAGCTACCTCACATGCAACCATTGCTGCACCCCTGTACTCAGCCTCTGTGCTCGACAAGGCAACTGTAGGCTGTTTCTTGCTGCTCCAAGTGACTGCAGCACTCCCAAAAGAGAACATATATCCACTGGTAGATCGTCTATCAGAAATACTACCAGCCCAATCAGCATCAGTGTATCCATGCAGCTGTATCTGAACCCCAATCTCATAAAATAGTCCATACTGCAATGTGGACTTCACATACCTGAGTATGCGTCTAGCCGCATCCAAATGCGATTTCCTTGGAGCCTGCATAAACTGACTTACCAATCCAACAGCATAGCTCAAATCTGGCCTGGTAATAGTCATATAAATCAAGCTTCCTACTATGCGTCTATACATAGTAGGGTCTTCCAGAAGCTCACCTGATCTGCGCTTAGCTTCACATTCTGCTCCAAAGGAACTGAAATAGGCTTACAGCCTGTCATCCCATATTTGGACAGCATGTCCAATCCATACTGCCTCTGCAAGAGCTGTATCCCACTTGGTGATCTAATCACCTCAATGCCCAAGAAATAACGCAGCTCTCCCAAATCCTTCATCTCAAACTTCTTTCTCTGTTTTTCTCACATAAAGTGAGAAATCTGCCTTGGAAATCTGAAAGCCAAGAGTGACAAGATATTGTCCTATCTTGTCAGACCATGCTCTAGGTGCTTGCTTCAAGCCATACAAAGCTTTCTTCAACCTGCAAACAAACTCAGGATGAACATCATGCATATAACCTGGTGGCTGCTCCATATAGACCTCTTCTTGCAAATCACCATGCAAGAAGACATTCTTTACATCCATCTGATGTAAAGACCATCCCTTTGATGCAGCCATAGCAATGACTGCTCTTACGGTTGCCATCCTTGCAACCGGACTGAATGTTTCTTCATAGTCAATGCCATATGTTTGTGCATACCCCTTGACTACTAATCTTGCCTTGTATCTGTTCACAGAACCATCAGCATTGTGCTTCACCTTATAAACCCACTTACAGCCAGTTGCATTTTTACCTTTAGGCAAAGGTGCCAATTCCCATGTAGCATTTGCTTCCAAGGCATCCATTTCTTCATCCATGGCTTTCTCCCATTTTTCTTTTCCCATGGCTTGCTCAAAAGAAGTGGGTTCTGGTTCCTGTATCACCTTGACCATATATGCATAGTGAATGGCTGTAAATCCATCATATTTCAGCCTATCCACAGGATACCTAACTCTGGTAGACCTGCGCAAAGTGGGTTCACTCCCAGGTACTCTCAAAACATCCCTGGTCTTCCTTACTCCAGGTGTAACAATAGAAGGAATACCCAACTCATCATCAATGCTCTGTTCTGAGCCACTGGATTCACCATCCACATAAGAGTGACCTGCATTCACATCAAACATGGGCTGATCAACCTTCTCTTTTCCTTTTCGTGATACCTGCATACCACTATCTGCATTACTTTGAGAAGATTCTCCTGATCTCAATCTGCCTGTCCATGGCGAAGAATGTGAACCACTGCTAGAGGACGCTCCAGGTCCACTAATATTTTGTGACTGCTGCTGTGAATTCTGTGCAGCATTACCATTTTGTGCATCTACATCATCAATCACATTTACTGGTTTATACCAGCTACTCATCTCATTAAAAAAAACATCTCTGCTCACTGTAAACTTACGAGTAGAAGGGTTATAGCATCTATACCCTTTTTGCTGCAGAGAGTAACCAATAAAGATGCACTTCTCAGCTTTTGGATCCAACTTGGATCTCAGCTCATCTGGCACATGTACATAGGCAATGCAACCAAAAATTTTCAAATGAGAAATATCTGGTTTTCTACCAGTATACCTCTCCTCTGGAGTCATTCCATGTATTGCTGCAGTGGGAGTCCTGTTCATTATGTAGACTGCTGTAGCAACTGCTTCAGCCCAATAAAAATCTGGCAAGTCTTTTTCATTGAGCATGGCACGAGATACCTCTCCAATATGCCTGTTTTTCCTTTCTGCAATTCCATTTTGTTGTGGGGTATAACTGCATGAATATTGCTGCTTTATGCCATGCTCCTGCAGGAACCTTGCAAACTCATTTGAGAGGTACTCTCCCCCTCCATCTGACCTTAGGCATTTTATCTGCAGGCCTGTTTCTTTTTCAACCATCGCTTTAAGAGTTTTGAAATGCCCAAAAACCTCACTTTTCTTTTTCATAAAATACACCCAAACTTTTCTGCTATAGTCATCAATAAAACTGACAAAATAATGACAGCCTCCAAGAGATGCAGCTTTAGTTGTCCACACATCAGAGTGGATTAATTCCAATGGCTTCTTACTCTCTTGAACATGTCTAGGAAATGGTTTCCTTGCCTGTTTTCCAAACTGACAGGCTTCACATACCTTATGCATTTCTGCAACCTTGAATTTTGGCAAACCTGCAACAATATTTTGGGCCTGCATTGATTTAAGTCGCTGTACATTAACATGACCAATGCGTTTATGCCAGATATCAATATCTGCAACTACACTGGTCCCATGTGCAAACATTGCTGCACTCAATTCAGACATGTCTGCATCCAATGTAAACATTTTGCCCTTCTTCTTTCCTTTTGCTATCAAGCGACCTTTATTTTTCATATCCTCAACAAAGCATCCATGAGGATTAAATCTGACCTGCAAGCCCTGCTCAACCATTTGACCGACAGAAACCAGATTCTTGGTGATATTCGGGACATGAAATACATCGGACATGTATTTCTTTTTCCCATCCTGCATAGACAAGGGAATTTTTCCAATCTGCACAATAGGATGTGCAGTATCATCACCAGTCTCCACAAATCCTGGTTTTTCCATTTTCCTTGCATCCTCCATCCATTCTGCATGACCTGTCATGTGGTTTGATGCACCTGAGTCAACATACCATACATCATTGCTTTCTTCTGCACTTGTCACAGAATTGTTCATGTGCTGCACCATGAACAAATGCTCATTTCTGTCATCACCCTGTCTGCTAGAAGATGCATAATTCCTTGTTGCAGTTTTCCATTCATGATGTCATTCTGCTTTTTATAGCAGTCTTTAGCCATATGACCCATTTTACCACAGTAGTAGCATTCAACATTACTGTTTGCAGTTTGACCTCTTTGCCATCCACCACGACCTCTTTGGCTCCCCCTGCCTCTAGAGTTACCACGTCCTCCTCCATAGGACTGGTTTTCTTGAGTTTGCTGCATATTCTGATTTCTGCCACGGCCTCCAAATCGGCCTCCTCTACCTCTGCCTCTACCTCTTCCAGCATTTGAGTAGAAGACAGCTTCTTTTGAAGTTCCTCCTGAAGAAGATGCACCACCATTTCTCTGCTCCTCAGAAATTAGAAGAGCAATCAACTCCTCAAAATCAGGAAATCTTTCACGGACGGAAATGGATGTTCGGAACTGTGCATAATCCTTTCCTAGACCATTCAAGGTCACAGAAACTAAATCATCATCTTCCACTGGTGACCCAATGGAAGCAAGTGCATCTGCAATCTTCTTCACCTTCATATGGTAGTCGCTGATGCTCATATTTTCTCTTTGCACATTGTGCAACTCTTGCTTGAGCTGCATTTTCCTGGCTTGTGTATTTGTGCTATACATTTTTGACAAAGTATCCCATGCCTCCTTTGGCGTACTTGCATCCTGAATATGCACAATCATAGAGTCTGAAATGCTGATAGACAGCCAATACATAACTTTCCTGGCTCTCTCATGCCATGCTTTAAATGCCTGCATTTGCTGTTGATTGGGAACATCAGGAAGAACTGGTTCTTGTTCATTTCCTGCAACAAATTCCCAATATCCTTTTCCCATAAGGAAATTCGTCATTCTAAACTTCCATGCTTGGAAGTTGTTCTTGTCAAGCTTTTCAGTGACAATCTGTGAAAGAGAATCAGATGCCATTACAGAAGACTGCAAAAAATTCTGTCACTGCAAAAACCACAGCTTCACCCTCACAAGGGAAAATCTGCAAAACTGGCGAAAGTGGTATTTGACCACACAGTCACTTCCTAGTGACAATTTTGCATCAACAGGCAACAGGGATGATTCTGTAACTCCCAATGTCTCTGCGCACAAGCATACAATGCAATTTTTACAGTAACTATTCACCAACCTGTAGAACAGTGGCTGCACAGCATAAAACTGGGCCTTTTCCTGAGTGCGTGCAGAAAACTTCCGCCTCCAAAACAGGCCCCGAAACGGCCTCAAATCAAAAAAATAAGGTCGCCCAAGGCTAAAGCTCTCCCCCGCAGCATATACTGCCCTCTTGCTTCACCGCGAAGGGCGTCTCAACCTGAGACAATGCACTCCTGCAATTTCCGGCTGTGCTACCTGCAGAGATCTGCTCCCAAAACAGAAAATGAAAGCAACGCTGCTCCTCTTACCAGACCACCGCGAGCTTGGCTTGCTTTCTTGAGCTCCTTACCATGAACAAGGCTCTGATACCATGTCAAGATTGTGGGTGAGAAGGAGGGAGTCTCACTTGTAGCTTTCTTGCTTGCACAATGGGGGAATACACACAAGGGTGGAGGCTGAAAACAGTTTTCCTCTTCTTAGTTGTGTAAGCCAAAAGAACTCTCTTACAAAGAAAATAGAAGAACCCTATATATGGGTCTCAAACCAAACTCAACTAACTAAGGTGGCATACTAACTGAGCCACGAACTAGAGTAGATAAGGATAGCTATCATGTAGCTATTATTCATGGGCGGTGTACCAACCGCGTCTGCAACTGACAAGTCGGTGACATAAATACACAACGGTCACCCTGGCGTATCACGAGTGGAGCTCGATATCTCAACAATTCATGGGTGGTGTACCAACCGCATCTGACTGACAAGTCAGTGACATAAATGCACAACGGTCACCCTGGCATATCACGAGTGGAGCTCGATATCTCAACACTCCTCCTTGAGCTCAATCCCAATTCCTGCACACCAAGCAGGTCTCTAAATTTGCGTAGCTTCTCTGCGCCCAATGCCTTCGTAAATATGTCAGCTACCTGATCCTCTGTGCTGACATAAACTAGATCAATAAGACCTAGTAAAACCCTCTCCCGCACATAGTGATAATGCACCTCAATGTGCTTTGTTCTAGCATGATAGACTGGGTTATTTGCCAAGTGTATACTACTTATGTTGTCAGAATAAATGACAACTAGCCCATCTGTAGGCTGATGCATATCATAAAGTAGCTTATGCAACCAAGCTACCTCACATGCAGCCATTGCTGCACCCCTGTACTCAGCCTGTGTGCTCAATAAGGCAACTGTAGGTTGTTTCTTGCTGCTCCAAGTGACTGCAGCACTCCCAAAAGAGAACACATATCCACTGGTAGATCATCTATAAAAAATACTACCAGCCCAATCAGCATCAGTGTATCCATGCAACTGTATCTGAACCCCAGTCTCATAAAATAGTCCATACTGCAATGTGGACTTCACATACCTGAGTATGCGTCTAGCCGCATCCAAATGCGGTTTCCTTGGAGCCTGCATAAACTGACTTACCAATCCAACAGCATAGCTCAAATCTAGCCTGGTAATAGTCATATAAATCAAAATTTCTACTATGCGTCTGTACATAGTAGGGTCTTCGAGAAGCTCACTTGCATCTGCGCTCAACTTCACATTCTGCTCCAAAGGAACTAAAATAGGCTTACAGCCTGTCATCCCATATTTGGACAGCATGCCCAATCCATACTGCCTCTGCAAGAGCCGTATCCCACTTGGTGATCTAATCACCTCAATGCCCAAGAAATAACGCAGCTCTCCCAAATCCTTCATCTCAAATTTCTGCTTCAATAGCATTTTCACATGAAGGATATCTTCATCACTGTCACCTGTCATAATCAAATCATCAACATAAATGACAAGTAGCATAATACCTTTCTCTATTTTTCTCACATAAAGTGAGAAATCTGCCTTGGAAATCTGAAAGCCAATAGTGACAAGATACTGTCCTATCTTGTCATACCATGCTCTAGGTGCTTGCTTCAAGCCATACAATGCTTTCTTCAACCTGCAAACAAACTCAGGATGAACAGCATGCACATAACCTGGTGGCTGCTCCATGTATACCACTTCTTGCAAATCACCATGCAAGAAGGCATTCTTTATATCCATCTGATGTAAAGACCATTCCTTTGATGCAGCCATAGCAATGACTGCTCTTACGGTTGCCATCCTTGCAACCGGACTGAATGTTTCTTCATAATCAATGCCATATGTTTGTGCATACCCCTTGACTACTAATCTTGCCTTGTATCTGTTCACAGAACCATCTGCATTGTGCTTCACCTTATAAACCCACTTACATCCAATTGCATTCTTACCTTTAGGCAAAGGTACCAATTTCCATGTAGCATTTGCTTCCAAGGCATCCATTTCTTCATCCATGGCTTTCTCCCATTTTTCTTTTCCCATGGCTTGCTCAAAAGAAGTGGGTTCTAGTTCCTGTATCACTTTGACCATATATGCATAGTGAATGGCTGTAAATCCATCATATTTCAGCCTATCCACAGGATACCTAACTTTGGTAGACCTGCGCAAAGTAGGTTCACTCCCAGGTGCTCTCAAAACATCCCTAGTCTTCCTTACTCCAGGTGTAACAATAGAAGGAATACCCAACTCATCATCAATGCTCTGTTCTGAGCCACTAGATTCACCATCCATATAAGAGTGGCCTGTATTCACATCAAACATGGGCTGATCTACCTTCTTTTTTCCTTTTCGTGATACCTGCATACCACTATCTGCATTTCTTTGAGAAGATTCTCCTGATCTCAATCTGCCTGTCCATGGCGAAGAATGTGAACCACTACTAGAGGACGCTCCATGTCCACTAATATCTTGTGAATACTGCTGTGAATTCTGTGCAACATTACCATTTTGTGCATCTACATTATCAATCACATTTACTGGTTTATACTAGCTACTCATCTCATAAAAAACAACATACTTACAAGTAGAAGGGTTATAGCATCTATACCCTTTCTGCCTGCAGAGAGTAACCAATAAAGATACACTTCTCAGCTTTTGGATCCAACTTGGATCTCAACTCATCTGGCACATGAACATAGGCAATGCAACAAAAAATTTTCAAATGAGAAATATATGGTTTCCTATTAGTATACCTCTCCTCTGGAGTCATCCCATGTATTGCTGCAGTGGGAGTCCTGTTCATTATGTAGACTGCTGTAGCAACTGCCTCAGCCCAATAAAAATCTAGCAGGTCTTTTTCATTGAGCATGGCATGAGATACCTCTCCAATATGCGTGTTTTTTCTTTCTGCAATTCCATTTTGTTGTGGGGTATTGACTACATGAATATTGCTGCTTTATGCCATGCTCTTGCAAGAACCTTGCAAACTCATTTGAGAGGTACTCTCCCCCTCCATCTGACCTTAGGCATTTTATTTGTAGGCATGTTTCTTTTTCAACCATAGCTTTAAGAGTTTTGAAATGCCCAAAAACTTCACTTTTCTTTTTCATAAAATACACCCAAACTTTTCTGCTATAGTCATCAATAAAAGTGACAAAATAATGACAGCCTCCAAGAGATGCAGCTTTAGTAGTCCACACATCAGAGTGGATTAATTCCAATGGCTTCTTACTCTCTTGAACATGTCTAGGAAATGGTTTCCTTGCCTGTTTTCCAAACTGACAGGCTTCACATACCTTATGCATTTCTGCAACCTTGAATTTAGGCAATCCTGCAACAATATTTTGGGCCTGCATTGATTTAAGTCGCTGTACATTAACATGACCAATGTGTTTATGCCAAATATCAATATCTGCAACTACACCGATCCCATATGCAAACATTGCTGCACTCAATTCAAGCATGTCTGCATCCAACGTAAACATTTTGCCCTTCTTCTTTCCTTTTGCTATCAAGCGACCTTTATTTTTCATATCCTCAACAAAGCATCCATGAGGATTAAATCTGACCTGCAAGCCCTGCTCAACCATTTGACCAACTGAAACCAAATTCTTGGTGATATTCGAGACATGAAATACATCGAACATGTATTTATTTTTCCCATCCAGCATAGACAAAGGAATTTTTCCAATCTGCACAATAGGATGTGTAGTATCATTACCAGTCTCCACAAATCCTGGTTTTTCCATTTTCCTTACATCCTCCATCCATTCTGCATGACCTGTCATGTGGTTTGATGCACCTGAGTCAATATACCATACATCGTTGCTTTCTTCTGCACTTGTCACAGAATTGTTCATGTGCTGCACCATAAACAAATGCTCATTTCTGTCATCACCCTGTCTACTAGAAGATGCATAATTCCCTTGTTGCAATTTTCCATTCATGATGTCATTCTGCTTTTTATAGCAATCTTTAGCCATATGATCCATTTTACCACAGTAGTAGCATTCAACATTACTGTTTGCATTTTGGCCTCTTTGCCATCCACCACGACCTCTTTGGCTCCCTCTACCTCTAGAGTTACCACGTCCTCCTCCATAGGACTGGTTTTCTTGAGTTTGCTGCATATTCTGATTTCTACCGCGGCCTCCAGATCAGCCTCCTCTACCTCTGCCTCTACCTCTTCCAGCATTTGAGTAGAAGACAGCTTCTTTTGAAGTTCCTCCTGAAGAAGATGCACCACCATTTCTCTGCTCCTCAAAAATTAGAAGAGCAATCAACTCCTCAAAATCAGGAAATCTTTCACGGATGGAAATGGATGTTCGGAACTGTGCATAATCCTTTCCTAGACCATTCAAGGTCACAGAAACTAAATCATCATCTTCCACTGGCGACCCAATGGAAGCAAGTGCATCTGCAATCTTCTTCACCTTCATGTGGTAGTCATTGATGCTCATATTTTCTCTTTGCACATTATGCAACTCTTGCTTGAGCTGCATTTTCCTAGCTTGCGTATTTGTGCTATACATTTTTGACAAAGTATCCCATGCCTCCTTTGTCGTACTTGCATCTTGAATATGCACAATCATAGAGTCTGAAATGTTGATAAACAGCCAGTACATAACTTACCTGGCTCTCTCATGCCATGCTTTAAATGCCTGCATTTGCTGTTGATTGGGAACATCAGGAAGAACTGGTTCTTCTTCATTTCCTGCAACAAATTCCCAATATCCTTTTCCCATAAGGAAATTCGTCATTCTAAACTTCCATGCTTGGAAGTTGTTCTTGTTAAGCTTTTCAGTGAGGGACAATCTGTGAAAGAGAATCAGATGCCATTATAGAACACTGCAAAAAATTCTGTCACTGCAAAGAACACAGCTTCAGCCTCACAAGGGCAAATCTGCAAAACTAACGAAAGTGGTATTTGACCACACAGTCACTTCCTAGTGACGATTTTGCATCAACAGAGAATAAGGATGATTCTTTTACTCCCAATGTCTCTGCGCACAGGCATACGATGCAATTTATATAGTAAATTTTCACCGACCTGTAGAACAGTGGTCGCACAGCATAAAACTGGGCCTTTTCCTGAGTGCGTGCAGAAAACTTCTGCCTCCAAAACAGGCCCCGAAATGGCCTCAAATAAAAAAAACAGGGTCACCAAGGGCTAAACCCCTCTCCCGCAGCATATACTGCTCTCTTGTTTCACCGCGAAAGGCGTGTTAACCTGAGACAATGCACTCCTGCACTTTCCGGCTGTGCTACCTAGAGAGACTTACTCTCAAACCAGAAAAATGAAAGCAACACTGGTCCTCTTACCAGAACATTGTGAGCTTGGCTTGCTTTCTTGAGCTCCTTACCACGAACAAGGCTCTGATACCATGTCAAGATTGTGGGAGAGAAGGAAAAGGTCTCACTTGTAGCTTTCTTGCTTTCACAATGGGGGAATACACACAGGTGGAGGTTGAAAATAGTTTTCCTCTTCTTAGTTGTGGAAGCCAAAAGAACTCTAGTACATAGAAATAGAAGAACCCTATATATGGGTCTCAAACCAAACTCAACTAACTAAGGTGGCATACTAACTGAGCCACGAACTAGAGTAGATAAGGATAGCTGTCATCTAGCTATTATTCATGGGCGGTGTACCAACCGCATCTGCAACAACTGACAAGTCGGTGACATAAATGCACAACGGCCACCCTAGCATATCACGAGTGGAGCTCGATATCTCAACAATTATAACCACATAACTAACTAAACCTTGAAGTTTTAAATTAATGCTTTAGTATTTAATCTAATGATACTTTATTAAACAATACTAACATGATCAAAGTGAATTCAAAAAAATTGAAGCTGTAGATATTTAAATAAATATAGTCCCACTAAAAAGAACTTGATTTTCAAAAAATCCAACCAGATCATTTTGAAACAAAACATACAAATAAAGAGTGTATCTTCTAATATCTAAGGGCTTTCAAAAGCATTTGTATCTATAGATAATGAAGTGAAATGAGTTATGAGGCATGTGATATGGTATTGATCACATAAATAAGTGTTTAGATAAAGCTTGGCTCCATTTCTTCTAAGGGTGCATGACCAATTCACCATTCATACCATGGCGCTCACAAATGTGTTCATTTGTCTCATCAAATGAAACTCTCTTTGATGAATTTTCATTCATCATGAGATCTCTAACAACATCACGTAGATTTTTAACCAATTTCAAGGATGGAGAGATAGCTTTAGTTACATCAAACTAATCAAATGCATCCTCATAGAAGTAGCAAAGCTCTCGCAGTATCCAACCAAGAGCATAAACATTGGTCTGTGAGCTATAGAAACTCTTCACTGTGGTATCTTGTAGTTCAGGGGCTAACCATTTCTCTGTGCATGGTTTACTTTACATTCTTCTAGTTTTTTTGCATGCACTTTGTCATCATCAGTACGCTCTCGATGTAGCTTAGAAAATGTCTTTCTTCTCTCTGAGAAATCCAAAGCACTGCCCCAATCTATAATCCCCACATTAAAAATATCTCCAACAAAATCTAACACAGTATTACTAGGATGTAAATCAATGTGTAACCATATTTCTTTGTGAAAATTATACCTTCCCAAGATTAATTCATGCATAATGGAAAAGATGCATTTGCAAAATATATTTATTTGCACTATCTCATCACTTCTCAACTAAGTATCTCCGTCATGCCTTCTTTTGAATGCGCCTCAAGTATCGAACAATTTTGTGAATCGCCCACAAGATGAAGGAAGTTGGGCCATGAAAGTTAAAAAATCTCCACCATTAAAAAATAATGTGATGGGGTCCACAAAGGCTCTTGTGTAGTAGTTGCAATCACCCATACTAGTACTAGATGTTTAATCAACATTACTATCTCTGTTTGTTGCTTTGATTGCCTTGTACAGTCTTTTCCTCTATAGCATTTTCTTGCATAAATCTTTTTGCAATCAAATCTCCTGCTACTCCTATAACCTTCACTTTGAAAAAAAATTCATAAGCACCACTTCCTAATTGTTCTCCTAAAATTATCTCATCTTCACTCAAAGAAATTATAGAGTATACATGAGACACACATGCCTAACTACTTTGAAGGACTTGCACTTTGCATCCTACCATTAGAGCGGTAGAATTCTATCCAAGAGAAACATATGCAAATCACATTCTCTTACCCCATGATATTGACTTTATGATGCTCCTATTGGATTTACATTCTACAACTCTTACTTCTACATATAATGCACCATGCTTGAATTTTATCAACATCAAAATTGCATTGGAAAATGGGGTCACTAGCATTCTCCTAGCATTCCAACTTACTATCATATTGCCAATCATGCTGAAGATCCATCTGGTGGCAGTAGTATCTAGATCCATACTTTCAACTGAATATGCAATCCCAATATGTTCTACATATTCTATTATTTGTGATATTACTTTACATCTTAGTGTGTCTCTTATTCCAATGTTCCAACATGTATCTCCTCCTCTTTCATAGAGCATAAATCCTTGAGTAGCTTGTACCTACATCTTTCCAAATAAAAATAAAAAATCCAATGTATACATTTTGCATTCGGCATTTGCTTTTTCCTTAGTATCCATGTAGCTAACAAGTTGAAACAATAGAACACATCAATAAAATTGCTCCCTTCACTCTCTCTGTCTCTCTCTCCTATATAGCTCACAAGTATGGTGGTGTTCAAGTTTGATATACATATATAATCAGGGCTTGTGAGTCAGATGGGCCACCTTCCACATTGGCATTTGCCCTAACATACCATGTTAGTTAGGTGGGTTCTCAAGTAGTTAGAAAAATAGAGTTGAACAATGATTATCCTCTAATTTGAGTCCTAGAAAACATCATGGTATCACTCCAAGATCAATGCTAGAATGTTTTTAAGAGAGATACAAAGTCTATTGGAATCTTTAGGTCAATCCTTCTGGATCAAACTGAATGCTTTGCCTATGAAGTAGAACCACAAGATACTTGATTGGCTAAGTCAGTGTATAACCATGGAATCTAGATGGCTCTTCTTGAAATAGAGATCTAAAAAACTACTAAATATTACCTCTCTAGCCCCTCACTAGGATGGGCATTAACGTCTCAATATATGATTACCTTTCATGTACTAGTCATTTCTTGGGGTTCTTAAGTATATGTAAATATTTACTATCATTATATTCAAGCTCTAGTACTTGAGAGAGAGAGAGGGAGTTCAACCACTATCTCGAATTGAGATAAAACATGGCAAGTGTGGAGAGAGTGTTAAGTTGCATAAATAAGTCCCCAAGGATTACTCGCTATTTTGGACCCCAGTTTTCTCTTACAAGATTTTGGCGGGGTAGTTTTGCAAGTTTTATAAATTTTGAGATTTCAGCGAGTTTAAAAATCATGCAAGTTTTGTAGATTTTTGGGTGTAGTAGACTAGAGAATTATAGTTTTGTGTTGCATCACGGTTCACTTTAAGAATTTGTATATAATTTTATGTTATAGAATATGTGAGAAAATTGTAGCTCAAACTTTAGAGAATGACGTGATTTTTTGTCTAAATTTAAAAAGATTATTTTCAATTTGATAAATACTTTCTATGAGACTCATAAAAAAATAGAACATCACTTACGTCAAATGCATACCTACATTAATTATGGTGTCCCTTTAATGCCAAGCTAGGACATGGGACTTACACACTTGCTTAGTGTGGATATAGATTGAGATAAGCATGATGCTTAAATATCGAATTCGAAGCAAGCCATGCCTAGAGATTTAATCTCTCTACCTAAAAACATATAGTCTTTGATCATACTCAACATGCTAGCCATCATACTTGTATAGTAGAAGGTACAAGCAAAATTTGGCTATGTGGTTCTTCCAAAGTATGCCTAAGCCCAAGATAATCAAGAATAAAATTAAATTCTATAAAAAACTTGATCACTATTAATAGAGCATTGACGGACTCGAAAAATAACACATGATTAAAACTGAGATTTAAAAAAGAACATTCTAATGTCCAAAAATGAAGAAACTATCACATTAGTCGACCTACCCTACAAGTCTAAGATATACCAAAATTGAATCTCTATTTATGCTTTATGATTGCCTCTATTCTTTAGATAACTAATACTTATGATTGCTTTTGATTGCTTATGAGACAAATATCCATGGTAATGTGGCACTTAGAGCATCAAAGCTCTCTTCTCAAAGAGTGGCTCCACTTGACCAACTTACTAGAACACCAATGCTTTACAACTAGTTGCCATGTAAAACAATATATTTTTATGTAAAGGATTGAGAAAATGATCTAGCACACAAATGGATTGTTGTGAAATTTCCATACGCAAACTTGTGAACAACTAAAAAATATGTTAGTGATGGGACCTAAAATGGGCCGGCACTAGCTATGGCACTAGCCGGACCTCATGCACACAACAAACAACCCCACCACACGGCCTCGCGGGCGAGGAGCGTTTGCGAGTCACTCTACACTAGATAATAATGTCAATTCTACATTTTGTATTAGGTCATAGTCCAACGTTTACCATCCCTTCTCCTTAGAGGGAGCTACCATACATTCACAGACACTCATTATATTTTTCCTTATTTTTATGAAGTGTATTTCTATTTTTTATATATTTTTCCTTTTTTAGTATTTATTTATCAATAATCACTATTATTTTCTGATTTTCCTTATACTAATCATTTGAGCATACTAAAATTCAATTTTATTTTCCATTTTCCTCCATAGGATAACATTTCACCCACCCGAAACGACAAAACCATCATTTTACCCTTAAAAATTGCATTTCAGGTTTTGCGGGATTTAAATAGCACATGTAAATCATTATGAAATCAAAATTTTCTGATAGACAACAATTAAACATGATGCAACCAACACTCAAACAATTTTTCATCGCATAAGAACATAATTTCCATCATAAAATCTCAAAAAACCTTCATTTTCTTCATAAAAATAGTCATACCGTGTTTTTGCGAACCCCAAGACGCATTAAATGACTATGTGACCAGCGGACGGAGCCTCCATTGCTCTCAATTCCATGTTGCACATCAATTTTCAGCATCTCCATCAATCTCCATCATCATTTGCTTCAATCCCCTTCCCGATTCTTCCTTCAAGGTAATGCGCATAAACAACCCATAGAAGGGAGAGAGAGGGAGGAGAGAGAAAGACTGATTTCTGATCTCCATGTCCAAGCAACCATTGGAGGAGCGGAGAGTGGCGATGAAAGGCGAAGGAAGGATGCATCAGGCTGATATAATCACATCATAGGCTTGTGTTTAAGCTCCATAGTCCCCTCCTCTCAAAAAAATCAGCGCCTATGTAGAGATGTCACCATTTTCCTCACGCTTCCAAAAAAAATGCACCTCCCCTCCCCAATTTTTCAAATTTTGGGGGCAGAGACCCGAGGGGTCACACCTCCTAAGTTACAAGTCCTTTTACACATGGGTTTTTTTTTTGCCTTAGCCTCCGGGCACTCCCATCTCTCGTCCAGCCTCCGAATCGGCTTTTGAAAAATTTTGGGAGTTCGTCTCGAGGTCCCGCACTATCTAGCACTTTTTGGGGTCCATTTTGACATCCTAAGAAATTATGAAAATTCCCCAACCGTCACTCGGTGGGTCTTTAAAGCGCTTTTCAAACCCGTCGACTACTTGCTGCTTAAAATCGACTCGAGTGCCTATGCCGCCTTCGACAAAGTCTATTTTTCCCTTGAAATTCGGATTTTTTGGCAAATTTTGAGCATGTTTCCCGAGAAAAATCCACCGCTCAGTTAGACTTTCTAATTTTTAGGCTATAGTTGTTGTCTTCTTTGAAGGTACACAAGTTTGGAAGGACTAGGAGATGAGAGGCTTGAACATCTACTCCGAGATTTAATCTAAGAGAACCAGTGACAATCAATTATTGTGGTATTATTCTATATCTGTTGTTCTCTTTAAAAGCACATATATTTGGAAGGAGTTTGAAATGGGTCACTTAAATATCAAATCTAATAACTAACTAAGGCCACTAGTAAGAACCAATTATTGGAACATTGTTCTGAAATGGAGAATTATATTTGGGCTAGGGATGTCATCAAAGATCACATATATAACATGAACCCTCACTATATAAATCTTCCATAGGTAAACATGGTATAAGGCCTAGATATTGTTCAAGCTAGCCTCCCATTATCCATAGTTGGTACCATTGAATTTTTGGTCCAGGAATTGAAGATTTTGTCCAATTGAGGTAGTAGTAGAGATAGATGAAGGAGATGTTGCAAGCAACTACCTTGACTCCAGTAAAAATATGTGTAGACACATGAGGCTAGATTTCACTCACACATCACATGCTTCCTCCACAATTAATATTAAATATGTTTACAATAAATGTGAAGCTCATAGAAAATCTACTTGGTCTAGGTAGTGAATAGGTTTTAATAGTACAATCAGATAAGTGAAGCTTAGAGTTTGAACTCATGCACTTGTCAAAACCAACCCACACATGCCAACTCAGCTACAACCTCAATGATCTACTTGGTTATCTAAGAAAAGCATGAGAAAAATGAGTTAACAACTATGGCCTACTAGCCTAGTGCACGATGTTATGACACCCTCCTCATAAAATGTATATGAGATAATGTCATTTATAGAAAGAGTTAGTTGAAAGTAATTATTGCAACTAAGATGTCAGAGCTTTAAGCACCCAATTAAGTACAAATGTTGATTACAAAAAGATCCAGATCTATGCTAAGACACCCTTAATCTATTAAGAGCTATCAAATGTACTAGCTAATGAATCAATCTGATAGCTTGAAACATAACCATTGTAGGCATGATCTATCCACAACAATATACTAGACTAAAATTTCCTTATAGAAGTAGCTTCAATGAAAGCATCTAACCAAATGCATGTTAGCTAAATGCGTAGGATCATGAAGTGGGTGAATCCTTTAAACAAACATTTAAAAAAGAAAAATTGAACATTTTAAAAATGAGAGGGAAAAAGCAACATAAAGGGTTGTAATCCATCCTCTCTTCCTGCTTTGAAAGCTTTTAAGAGATATGGGCTTTTACAGATGTTGTGAATGCCATCATGCATGCAAACCGTGGCATATCCAGGCTGGCCTTTAGAGTCCAAAATCCATGGGTAGAAGGAATAATTGTATTTACCATTTTTTGTACATATTTATCTACACGCAATGGAAATTAAGGTGTGCAATGTGCAGGTAATTGGCATGGAAATACATGTCCCATATGCTATGGAAATCAAAGTGTAGCAAATGGAAATTAAGGTGTGTGAATTCCTAGGTAATTGGATGGTGACACATTCCTCATATGGTCCATAAAACAACATGCCATTAGGGATCTGTCAAGTTATGGGAGTGAAGAGAAAGCATTAAGGCACGAATATATGGGGAAAGAGGAGAAGATGTTGAGGTTCGCATATGTGGGAAAAGAGAATAAGATAGCTTACCCTGCATGTTTGAAGCTTGTTGACATGGTGCTTCCTCCATGCTGAAAATGTTGTGCTCATATGAAGCCCATGTGCAATAGCAAGGAGGACCTCCATTGATATATTAGGGAGAATTCGATCAAGGTTTTAAGGCGCAAAAGAGGAGAGTCAAGGTACATGAATCCATGTTCAATCTCAAGGAGAAGATAGTCAAGACCCCATCGAGACAAAGTTTAGGCTCCAGTCCATAATCCTGTCTCGATTGTAGGCCTTGGTCATGGCATGATGCCATGCTTTAACACCGGTTCTCGTGAATTAAAAAAAAGGAGGATCTTTTGAGAGAGGGGGAGAGAGAGGCGGGGATTTCATTTAATGATAGGTCATCAAGAGAAAGAAGATAGATTTTGAAAATTGAAAGAGAGCAATCATACGCATGGTTGTGCCTTGAATAGGGTAAAGAGGGCTTATCAATTACACACCACCAAGCTCACATACACCTAGGTCAAAAATTTGAAAGATTGTCCATCAAGATTGTTTATTGACCAAAATGCCCAACCAATGTGTCAATGTGATTTTTATCTTGGTGATTGAGCCAATTTCCTTCTTCTATAATGGTGGAGGTATAAATCTCACTAAGTCTAATGACGTTTATTGGAATAGATATATAATGGTGTGTGCTTGGGTGTGGATGATGTACACTGACTAGGTGGGGCCTATTGCCTGCCTAAACATGTCCACGGCTTGTGAAATGTGATGCCAATTGAAATTTTCCATTTGTTGATGCACCCCTTCATTTTTTGTGGCGGATGTGGGTTCCTCCTAGTGTGTAGCCGGCCTTAGTTACATAACTAAGTGAGCATATTGTGCATATATGAGTTCTCTATAAAGTCCTTAGCTTCCCTCTACTTATGACAAGTTCTCTTCATACGTGATTGAATTTGGGTTAGCTTTAGTTATCTCACAAGGTTGATTGTACAAATAGCTATTGAATTTTTTATTCGAGCTTAAAATGTTGAGTGTATATAGAGATTTCCTCTCTTCCATCTATAAATGGTCTATGCATGTGTGGGCATGGAAATAACACTCAAAAATCATGTGATAGTTGAAACACCATGTTCCAAATGCACAATGGCATTTCCCTTTCTCTTTCTTAGTTGAAGAGTGCTCGGAGAAGCAAAAAGAAACAAGAAGTACACACAATATTGAACCAACCTTGGAATAGGTCAATATTTACATCAACCTATTTTATCTTGATCTTCTCCAGGCTCATATTGGTATGAAATCTATCATATCTCTAGAAGCTTGCAAGCATGCTTCTTAAAATATACTTTCTTCTCCTTATTCATTTTAATACCCTACTTCTATTTGCACTAATATTATGCTTAGATTGTGCCCTAGCATAGGTTTCTTAGAAGTACAATGTTTTTAATTAGAAGGCTCCCATTTCTCATCCACCATCACAATCCTATTAAAATAGTCATGGGAAAACTAGTCGTGTCCTTAAGAGATGTAGCAAGAATCTAGACATATTGAAATTTTGACCTTTATAATGTGTCCGGTCCTTGACACATTTTAGTAGATCTAAAAGATGCTGCCTGGCACTCACACGGAATGTCATAGGGTTTGTCGGATAGCGAATCCCGAGTCTACTCCGCAACAAAGCGTATCGGCCAACCCTATTAGGATCGACCTGAATCTTTCTGGGTTTCTTAAGGTCAATTCATACTACAGCCTTCTAGAATTGGTATTCAGATGATCTACTTTGCGCAGGGCATCTAAACCGAGGTGGACTCATATCGCACTTGGTTCAAGGAGAATGGGAAACAAGAGGGATGCATCGACCTCTCTACCCATAGGGAAAATTCCCATTCCAATCTCCTAAAATGGTATGAGCTAGGGTTCCACCCTACATTATCCAAGATCGTTACCTCATCACGATTTGAATGTTGAGAAACCTCCCAGATCTCTAAGACCACCTTGACAGACCCATTGGGGGTTCCGCCCACCAGCTTGCCTTAGTAGCTTTAATTTTCTACTTACCTAAGGGCACATTAGTGGTAACACATACAAGAAACTTCCTTAATTAACCCATTAGCCACATGTTCCTTTACGTAATTTTATGCACTGACACGAAAATAGTTCAGACAGGTTCCTTGGAAGTAAACTTTATATTAACACTTCAGTTGAGATACAAGTCCTATCCAAAAGGATGACTCCCACAATCCATAAGGATGTGTCTTATTTCCTCCAAGTTTCCACCCCTTGCACTAGTAACAAGGCCTCAAGAATTGATTTCAAGTCAGGTAGATCATTTGATTAGCACCTAGAGGTAGGGAATTTACAGCCACAGCCCCCCTGGCATCCAAGCATCCTCCTATGTTCAAACTAATCCATGGAGAGACCTTTCCTGACCAGTTTGGTCCATATTCATGCCATGGTTATTTAGAACCCCCTTGGATAGGGTTGGCAGCCAGCTCGGGGTGGTTTCATGTGCCCTCCATGAATTTAATCAGATTCATTATATCAGTTTCTTATGAGAACTTGGTTCAAGCAATCCTTTCACAGACAGTGCTCCTAGAATTACAAGCACAAACAATAATGTGGTGAGTGATTAGAACACCTGCTAAGGTGGAGTTTCCTTTTTGAATGGTTATTAGAGGTATTCTAGGTACAAGTTTTCCTACTCGTGGATGAGTACTCTACGCTTCATCCCTTGATTATCCTTGAAATAGGAATTGCAATTTTCCTTTAATAGGTGCCACCCTCCCATTATTATCCCCATGAGACCCTACCCCAATCCTCTAGGATTTAGAGTTTTTACGTAGTCAAGTTTTGTCATCCTAGATCACTCTAGGCCCTATTTAGGATCCCTCCTATTCTCATTATCCTACTCCTTTTATTTCCCTTGTAGAAATCATTATCAACTACCTTATGTGCGATAAAAATAACTCTACCATGGTTTGCATGAGCACCATTGTCCTGGGGTTTTATTTCTCCACCATAGCAACCCTAGTTTGCTATGAATAGTCGCATGTTTGTGGGAAACTATGCTCTCACCAATGAGTGTGGAAAGAGAACTTAGTAGTCCTATGGGTTGTCCTTAGACAATGTTTCCATCATTTTAATGGTTGGGTCACAAATATCGCTTTAAGGTTTATCTATTGATAGGGAATCCTAGGGAGGAATAACCTAAGTGAGTTGCCCATCTTACCTTGATAATTCTAAATATTTGCATCATTACCTCAGGCAGATCGGAGCTTGAATGTCTTTCAAGTATTCTCTATCATGGATACATTTTTTAATGCTTCAATGAACACAATTATTCCAATTTATGCACATTGCAATCATGGGGTAAAGCATAGTTTTATGGAAAAAGAGAAACACTTTTATCCCCTTCAATTGCTTCCTCTCTGCAAGTGAAGAGGAAATTGAATACACTACTTATGTAAGTGAAGAGGAACTTATCCCTTTTGCTCATACAGTGAAGCAAGAATTTACTGCTTTTCATGGATGCATCTGTTTCTTGCAAAAATGGATGCGAATATTTCTTTATTAACTAAGATACTTAGGATCCTACCTTGCAATCATATTACAACACAACTTTCCTAGATGCAGGTTTCCTTCATGATATCATTTGATGTAAAATGTCAATCCCTGACAAAAGTCCTTATAATTTTCTATGCACTCGAGTGCACCCATCTTTCAATTCATATTATCTCTCAAGCATGCCAATGCTAGTGGATAAATTTAACGCTCTACGAACAAAATCAATAAAATCCTTGATTTTTGTGCACACTAATGCAAAGTCTATTATGCAAATTGTTCATTCTATAACATGCCTTAGTGCAAAAAAAAAAAGAATTTCCAACATGATTTTAAGCAACATAATTGGTGGTTTACTATCGTAAATTTTTGCATGAATACTTCTTCCTACCTAATGTAGTTTATCTACGTTTATTGTCCCTTTAGACATCTCCTACCAGAGTAAGGTTTATGGAATGCACATGGTTACTAAGTGTTGCAGTTCCTTGACCTATAGCTCTGTCAGTTGACCTGTAGCCATTTTCTAGCTCGGGCTTTCTTCAATGAGGCGTGCTTGGATCATTAAGGAAGCTAGCTCCTTGGGAGAGAATGGCATGGGCTTGCAAGAGTTGGCTCCTTGAGAGAACATTGTGGGCTTGTGAGAGTTGGCTCCTTGTGGGAGAACGCGCATGGGCTTGCGAGAGGTGGCTTCTTGCGAGAGAACAGGCATGGGAACCCCTCTCAAAAGGGGGGAGGGAAGCTTGGAAGCTTCTTGGAAGATTCCTCCTTTCTCTCTCTCTATATCTCTCTCTCTCTCTATCACTATCTCTCTCTCTCTCTCTCTCTCTCTCCCTCTCTTTCTTTCTCTATCCCTCAGTGCCCTCTCTCTCTCTCTCTCTCTCTCTCTCTCTCTCTCTCTCTCTCTCTCTCTCTCTCTCTCTCTCTCTCTCTCTCTCTCTCTCTCTCTCTCTATCTTCCGCCATGTAGGACATGCAGGGGACATAGTATGTACTAGTGCATTATGTATTGATGTAGACAAGAAACAAGCATATGCTGGCCACCTGGATAGTCTTATGAGCAATCTTACTAGGAGCACATGGGTTGATTTGAGAGATGCAATGTTAAATATAGCTATAGAGGTTTTTGGGAAACCAAAGAGCAGTCACAAAAATGTCAAAGGATTGCCATGCAAGAAATGGTTTGATGATGAATGTAAGGCTATGCATAGAAAGCTGAAAATCCTTCCTAAGGGACAAGAACGAAGTGAGGTGGAAAAATAATATAATGCTCTCACACGTAAAAAGTGATCACGATATGTAGTGGCCAAAGAAAGTGAAGATGCTAGGGATTTTGAGAAATTTCCAAGGCAAGCATGGAGAAAATTGCAAACCAAATGGTCAAATGTTATGGGGGATCTTACAGATGCTAACATGCTATCGTATGTTACAGAAATTTACATGCATAAAGGGGTACATCCCATCAGATGTGATGTACATATGCAGCCATTTAGTACTCTGTTCACTTTAGGAACATTGGAGGCAGCCCTCAACAAGATGGCTAATGGAAAATCATGTGATACTTTGCAGTTAAATGCGGAGATGTTGAAATGGACAACAAACGAGACGAGGTTGTTTATGTTGCATGTGATACATCATGCTTTTGCATATGGTTTTCCCAAGAATGGCAGGAGAATTGGATACAACCGTTGTATAAGGGAGGAGATTGTAATTTGCTCACAAACTACCACACGATTATGGTTAGTTCAGCCATGGAAAAGCTATTCAGCACTACCTTGGAAATGCAATTGAGTAAATGGGTAGAAATTAATAACAAACCAGCTTATGGACAAGTAGATTTTCACCCTGGTCATAACACCATAGACCATTTGGTTACTTTACGTGTGCTTATGGATGAGAGTCAACTTGAGGGAACAACCTTGTATTGTTGTTTTGTGGATTTTAAGAAGGCTTTTGACACTGTACCAAGGGTTGGCTTATGGCAACAAATGCAAGAATCAGGGATACCAAATGATCTATGCATGGGAATTTACAAGATATATCAACGAGTGGTGTGCTGCTTTAGAGGTTGCAACGGGCTATCATAAGTATTTGAGAGTAATATGGGAGTCAAACAAGGTTGCTCGCTCTCCCCTACATTATTTGGTTTATGCATTGATAAGCTAGAGGAAATACTTCTCACGGCTCTGAATGAAGAGGAAGCCAAAAGCCCACATATTGGTATGTTTGCCATCTCGCTCTTGCTTTATGCAGATGATGTGGTCTTCTTTACATATACTATGGAACGTATGCATCAGTTCATGGGGATTCTTGAACGGTTTTATCAAGATAGTGGTTTGACGGTGAATGTATAAAAAAAAAAAGCTAATAGCTGTGCATACCAAGTAATCAAAGACCCCACCAAAAGTACATTATACGGGACAGTGTATATATGTAGTATCTACTTTCAAATACTTGGGGATTGAGATACTTGCAGACCACAAATGGCATACATGTGTGGAGCGGTGACTAGCAACAGGAAAAAGCAAGTATTATCACTTTAAAAATGAGTACAACCATACATATACTAAATGCTGGAAAATACACTGTATGATTTTTTATGCATATGTTCTACATACGGTATTATATGGAGTGGAAGTGTGTGGGGAGCATCTCCTCATCTACATGGAACGACGTTGAGAAGTTGCAAAAATATTTTATTCATAGAAATTTAGGCATCAAAAGCACCACACCATATGTACTTATGCTTTTGGAAACTGGCTGTCAGCCAATTGAGGTACATGCTATCATCCAAGTACTGAGATATGCCACCCGAGTACGTTAAATGGATGACAATAGGCTCCCCAAATGGGCATGGGATGCTACCACACGCCCACAGAAAATGTGGAAAAGTAAAGTGCTTTCAACAGGATGGGTGTTGGATATGCAAAAATGGTTTAAAGGGTGGAGAGTGGATAGATATCTAGATATAGCATCTGAAGATATATGCATGGACACATTTCAATCAGACCTCTTAGGAGCATATCAAGCAAAACATCAAAGCAAGGGAGAAAATGGAAAACTTGCTTATTAAGTATGCATATCTATCCTTCATGTTGGGAATCCTACATGCAAGCGGAGACACACACACAGCCATACATAGCCAGCCCGCTCTCAGTGGTATTTAGATAGAGTGTTGCATGACTTCGAACTCGATCACGCACTTTATTGATTGAGACAAGTGCAGGGAGTGGACATGCTAGAGAGATGATGTTATGCAAGTTGTGTGAACTACAGAGTGTAGAATCAAAGGAGCACATGATTATGACATGCCCAGCATATGCACACATATGGGTTGACTTTGATATCCCTTTATAGGGGCCACTTCACCAGTTTTTGACCACTTCTCCTATATCAAAGTTTGGGGCTCTCATTACATGCATGTTACACTTTCGGGAGAACCATGTTGCATAGATCGCTCTTTCATCGTAGCTACCCTTTCCTACCATGGGAGAGGAGAATCATTGTATATATGAAAAGCTCCCATGGGTCATAATTTGGCCTCCCTTGGATGATAATAAACTACTCTACTCTACTCAACTCTCTCTCTCTCTCTTTCTCTGTCAACATCAAGGGGGGAAAGAGGTGCAATATATATCCTCGCTTAAGGGGGGGGGGATTTTATAGGGGGAGAAGGGTATTATTTGGGGGATGGGGGGGCTTGACACGGGGCCTCTCATCTTACCTCCTATTTGGGTGGCCAATTTGGCCCGCCGTCATGCATTCAGTGTTCTTGGGGGAGAAGAGATAGTGGGGAGAGAGAGAGAGAGAGAGAGAGAGAGAGAGGTGGCACACGTGTGCCCCTCCCCCCATCATTATTCATGTCATCACCATCTTCATCATCGTGATCATTAGCAATGTCTTCAGCTTCACCTCCCTCCTGCCAGCTGGCAATGTTGACAAGGGAAGAAAAAAAATCGATTAATTTTAATGATTAAATGTGGGGTCCTATGGGATACAAGGGATATCATATCCTTCCCCCCTTAAGGGATCGAGATGGCCTCATCTTGAAAGGACTTGGGGGTATTGCTGGGAGAGAGTACTCTCATCAATCCATGCGGCATCTTCTTCTAGATAGTCCTTCCTCTAGATGAGGTACTCTCTGAAAGTTCTACTCCTCAATTACTTTTTTTGAGTGTCTAGGATTCTATATGGCCAAAGCTCAAGGACTCCTTGGCTTGGCATTACAACTTCTTGATCATTGAGTACATGGCAAGGATTGGATACATATTTCTTTAGTAGGCTAACATGAAATACATTGTGAACCTTTACACTCTCGGGGAGTTGGAGTTTGTAAGCATTGGGCCCTAGGCATTTGAGGGTCCTAGGGGGCCTACAATAGCTTGGGCTTAACTTTTTAAACCCTCCCAATGATAACGAGCTCTTCCTGTGTCATACACAAATAAGAACCATATCTCCTTCTTTGAAGAGTCACTCTTGTCTATTTAGATCTGTATAGGATTTTAGCCTATCCTTGGTGGCTCTAATGTCTTGTCCGATAGCCGTGACCTCCTGCTCATCCATTTCCTCTAGCATCTTCTTGGAAGCTTCTACCCTTAGGGTAGGATCTGAAAAGTTCAATGGTGTACATCAATCATGGCCATACAATACTTGAAAAGGTGTCATTTGAATGCTTTGCTGGTAAGAAGCATTATAGGAAAACTCTACCAATGGTAGATATTGGAACCATTTCTTTGGTTTGCGGTAGCAATACGCTTTAATAATATCTTCAATGACTTGGTTGAATCTCTCCGTTTGGCCATCAGTTTGAGGGTGATAGGCTGCACTAAAATAGAGTTGAGTCCCTATGGACTTGAATATCCCTCTCCAAAAGTGAGATGTGAAGAGGGAGTCGCGGTCACTAAAGATCCTTCTAGGCAACCCATGGAGTCCGACTATCTCCTTGATGAATAATCTGGCAATATTTAAAGCTTTATAGTTTGTCTTGACTGGAATGAGATGTGAAACCTTGGTGATCATATCTACTTTAACATAATTGAATTGTATCCTCCTTGAATTGAAGATAACCCAACAACAAAGTCCATGTTGATAAATTCCCACTTCATTTGGGGAATGTCAAGAGGTTGGAACTTCCCATGCATCTTGACATGCTCTGCCTACACTAGCAAGATAAACATTTTGTGACATATTTGAGTACATCTCCCTTCAGTCTTTCACAATGATAGCTCTTTCTAACCATGTTGAGGGTCTTAATATATCTAGGATGACTTGAAAAGGGGGAATCATGTACTTCCCAAAGTATTCTTTGTTTGAGTTTCTTGCTGGAGGGTATGCATAATCTTGTCCTAAAATAGACAAGTCCCCCATTGATAGAGAATTCTTGATACTTGACCTTAACTCTGGGGTTTTGGTCCTTTTCCAAAATCTCATTTATTATCTTTAGATATTCTGGGTCATGGCTAGCTTCCTCCTTAGCTAATTCAAGGATAGGGTTACTAGGAATTAACACCATAGTTTCTAATGCTTCCAACATTGAGGGTTTCTCCATAATAAGAGAGTTGAGGAACGCCTTGTGACTTAAGGCATCAGTGACAACCAGATTCTCTTTACCAGGCCAATACCTGATATCAAAGTCATATTCATGCAAAACCTCAATCCAATGACATTGCCTCATTTTTAGGTTGGTCTGTGTGAAGATCTATTTGAGGCTCTTATTGTCAGTGACCAAAGAGAACTTATTGCCAAGCAAATAGTGTCGCCAAAGTTTGAGAGCATGAATAACTACTAATAGCGTCAAGTCATGGGTAACATAATTCCTTTCATGGGTTTTTAGCTTCCTTGAGGAATATGCTATAGGATGACCTTCTTGCATTAGTACACAGCCTAGTGCAAGTGAGCTAGCATCCGTGGCAACTTTGAATTCCTTGCTCAAGTCAGGGAGTTTCAGAATTGGTGTTGTCACTAAGCTATAGTTGAGTTGATCAAAACTCGATTGTTCAGTGGGCATCCACACTATGGGAACCTGCTTTTTTAGTAGATTTGTGAGAGGCACTGCGATTAAGGCATATTCCTTAATGAAGATATTGTACCAACCTATTAATCTAAGAAAACTACGCACTTCTTTATCAATGGTTGGTGGAAGCCACTCTTGCATATCCTTAACCTTTATAGGGTCTAGAGAGATTCCTTCTTCTGACACAATAAATCCAAGGTACATTTTTTCTTCTTACCATAGAGCTTATGTGTCCTCATGGTATCAAGGACGATGCAAACTTGGGGGTTCATGATCCTCCTCTTCCTTGGAATAAACCAAGATGTCATCAAAGAAGATGAGTAAAAAATCATTGAGATATGGTCTAAAAATGTCTTGCGTTAGCCTATTAAATGTGGCAGGGGCATTAGTCAATCCAAAGGACATTACTATGAATTCAAAATCACCATATCTAGTATTGAGTGCTGTCTTAGGGATATCCTCATCCTTGATGCAAATCTGGTAGTATCCTGACCTCAAATCAATTTTGGAGAAGATTTTTGCTCCCTGCAATCGATCAAGTAACTCGTCTATCCTTGGGATAGGATATTTATCTTGATCATTATTTGGTTTAGGCCTCTATAATTGATGCAAAGGTGAAGTGTACCATCCTTCTTCTTCTAGAACAAGAATGGAGCCCCCCAAGGAGAACTGCTAGGGCGTATGTATCCTTGTTCCAACATCTATTTGAGTTGTTCTTTTAACTCAATAGATTCAAGAATGGACATCTTATAGGGCCTTTTTGCAGCTGGTGCAGCACCTGATATCAGCTTAATCTCACGATCCACTTTCCTAGGTGGTGGTAATTATGTCAGTTCTTCTGAGAATACATCCGTGTACTCTTTTGACCATGACGATTATTCATTGAAGTCCTCTGTAACGTGTCCCCTAGAATCATCCCGGACACGTCTTAGCAGTCCATCGGAAAGGATGTCTAGAAAGCTCCGCCCGGCACTCCCATGGAATGTTACGGGACTTGCGATCTAGGTCTTCCCGCGTCTGCCACGTAGCGGAAGTATCCTGGCCGTTCCCACTTAGGATCGACCTGAATTTGGGTTTTCCTGTTTGGTCATTAGCTAGCAGCAACTAGCGTCAGACCCGAGCGAACTACTTTACGCAGAAACGCCAGGTCCGAAGCGGAATCATGCTGCACTTGGTTCAAGGAGAATGGGAACGAGAGGGATGCAAAACTCAACCTCTCTGCCATAAGGCATAGTCCCATTCCGTTTCCCTAAAACAGCGTAAATTAGGTAAAACATAATTCTCGGTCATTGCTTTCGATGTACCTCCCGCTGCTCTTCGAGATTTTTGAGAAAAGTTCTCGGCTAACCGGGACCACCCATCCGTAGGACGGACCCATGGTCCATCCTTCGCACTTTCCTCGGTTTGTTTTAGTTATGTAATTACCTAACACATTAATTTGACATATAACAAACAGCTTCTTTGATTACCCCTATTAAACACTGGTTCCTTCACGTAATCTTATCACGTGACATAGAAAAACAATGTCAAACAACTTCTTTATTATCATTTTATCCTTTTATCTTTGAAATACAAGGAGTTCCGCCCGTAGGCTTGTTCATAATCCGCCCGAAGGCTATCCAATAATCCACCAGGGATCACTATTCCAAGCTTCTGCCCGTAGACTAGTATGCGGGCCTCGAGATCCAATCCCGAGTCACGTTAGCCTCTTGTGCAGGACCCGGAAGGCGAGGGATTTACGGCCAGAGCCCCCCCTGGCACCCAAGCGTCCTCCTGCTCCAAGTAGAGCTCAACGGAAAGACCTCTCGCGGCGGGTTCGGTCCACGTTCCCGGCGCGGTCAACAACCCCCTTGGTTAGGGTCAGGCAGGCAGTCGGGGGTAACTGAAGCTGCCTCTCCCTTCAGGCCTTCAACCTGAAGCATTTATATATCTTTTCATCCTTTAGTTCCTTGAGCAAACAATGCAAACAGTGCTTTCTAAACTGTTACAAGCACAATCAATTCCAGTGGTTGTTTATTTGGCCATCTGTTAAAAAGTGAATCTTTCTCTCCGAATGCATCCAGCATTCGATTTGGGATCAAATTGCGACTTGGCAAGATTCCCAAGGGTTTGTTTGTTCCCCCTTTTATCCTTGGGTTAGGGCCATACCCTGTTAACCCAACTTAACCAATACCTTAGGTAATAGTAAATCCTGGCGACCATGTCGCTTCAATTTATTGATTGGTCATTTGCTTCCAGGCAAATACCTAACTCTCCTTTTACTTGGCAATTATTCCCCAAGAAAGGTGATGTAACAGGATGATTACTCATCCTCTTGTAAGTTAAATTTGCGCAATAACTTGCCAACCTCATTTCAAGAAATGACAAAACTCTCTTGTGGACAAGTCGCAAGTCTATGCGATGTTGCAACTTTTTGCACATGTGTTGCATCTATTTCACGGGATCATTTCACCCATTGAATGGCGTTTTCTGGTCACGGAATTACCTCCAGCCGAGTAGCAGGGTTTAGGGTGTCTTCTTACCCAACCCATTCCTAATTATATTGGGCCACGGTCCTAGGAATTTCCAACTCAGTCGGAGTTTCATCATTTGAACGAGTGATCCCTAGGATAGAAACCTTAGATCGTTTTATGCATGAGCATCCAATTGACTCAACATTTCGTGAATGTGGGTATGATCTTTGGGTTTGAGGGTTTTGACTTGGCAACAAGTGTAAAACTAGGTCGACTCCTTATCGTACTAAACCCAAGTGAGCACTTGGGATATTTGTCATGTCGACTGAACCATACCCATGTGAATCCTTTGTGACTAGGTGATTTGGGTAATTCCCTATGCTTGTCTCGCAACAAGGATGAATCCTTCCTAGAGATAATAAAGTAGATCTAAAGGAGGAAAAATAGTTGCAACTACCGCAATACATGTAAACATGTGATTCATTGCTTCTACGCATCACATGGTTCACAATAACTCTATCTTTCCTTGGTATAGTAAAAATGCATGATAATCTGGGTACTAACTTTCCTAGGACCTACTAGGACTTACATCAAATAACCATGCCTACAACCTTGTTGTCTACACTTTAGAATCTCATGCTTTGATAAACCATGCGACCTTTCCTAAAATACGGCTCCTGATGAATGAAATTTCTGCATGATGACTATGCAACACGCAACTTTCCCCTAGCTACAATGTAGTTAATGAAGTTCATACCAAACTAAAGCTAGTGTTAACTTACTCCATGTTACATGCTACTTGCAAGTCCATAAGATCATTTTCGTACTCTTCTATTTCTTTTCGGATAATATCTTATGGGTGTTAACTTTTCCTCATGAATCATTACAAGGAAGATGTTGCCTAAAATGCGGCACACGCTTACTCCCACCATGTCTAGTAACCAAATGCACTTATCAATTTCATTTCTTTGCCCTATATGTTTAGACTCATTACTTTGATAATGCTCCAAAATAGCAACATGCAGCTAGTCTTCTAAGGCGGACAACTCTGGAAATGCAACTGTTTCAATTTCATGACATGCATCAACCTTGTCTAATGTTTAAAGAGATAATTTATCAAATGTATTTTTAACGCTGCCACATGCATTAAAAATAAGCGTAAAAGGCATTCTCCCTTATGGAATTAAGCGTGCCTAAACATTTCTTTGTGTGAGAATAAACTCGAAAAAACCTGGACTTGTGGGCTCGGGGAGATATCCACTTGAATGCTTGGAGATGAACCTCCCGCAGGCACACTTTGTGACTTTTTTGGGGCCATCGCAGGCGTGGTTTCGGCTTTTTGTTTGCCTTTGTGGTCTATGAATTGACTTGCCTTGGTATGCAGCCTCCAGACCTTTGCCTTTTTCCCTCGTACGCAGGAGATTCCTTTGCGGGTCTTTGGATAAATGGTGCTTGGGGAAGAGGGCTTTATGAGTTCATTAGGAAAAACCGGGTGGCTAGGAATGGGTTCGCGGATGGCTTGTGGCCTTTGAAGTCTAATACGGGAAGCCTCTTACGAAGGATCTTGCGGAAGGCTTTATAGCTTCTTCCTCTTCTCTTCAAAGTCCCGGGGGGGGGGGGGGGGGGGGGGGATATGAATGGACTTATGGGGATCTAGTGGGAAGGGGGCTTAAGAAAGCCCCCTTAGAAGCTTCTTAAGAAGCTTCTAGGCTTCTGCAGCAACGTCGGGGGGGGGGGGGGGGGGGGGTGGTCGTGATCAAGGCGAGGTGGCGGCGGGCTGTGGCGGCCTGGCGGACCGTGGCGGCGGACTATGGCGGCTGGCGGCTTCCTGCACGGCGGCGACGGCACCCTGGTCTCCCTCCTTTCCCCAACGGCGGTGCATCAGCGTCCCCTCCTCCCTCTCATAGCACCGTCCCTTTTCCTTTTCTCTTCTCTCCCTAACGGGAGTTCATATAGGCAAGGGGGGGGAGGGAAGAGAAAGCCTCCACACACGTGGCCAGTGCATGGGTTCCCCCCCTCCCATGCAGGCCACGACTCATCCATGGGCCATCCCCCCCACACTCCCTCTTCTCCAGCCATGCATCGGCTGGGGAAAAGGGATTAAAGTAAAAAAAATTTGCCTTGAATATTCAAAATTGCCCCTCCCAAGAGGGTGTTTACGCGGGAATTTCGATTTTGAACCTCGGCTTGCTTTTTCCAATGCAAATGGTCTCGATTTCTCACGTGCAGGTTACACATTATACTGCCGGTAGATCCAATATGTGGGATAACCTTTGTACAAGGTTTACGCAGTGTGCGGGAAGTCAATATTTACGGTACGCAGTGTGCGGGAAGTCAATATTCACGGTTGGGAATATTACATTCTCTCCCCCTTAGAAGAATCGAGATGTCCTCATCTCGAGATAAACTGGGGATATTGAAGATTGAGAGAGCTTTCATCCATCCAGGTAGCATCCTCTTCGGGGTAATCTTTCCACTGGACGAGGCATTCCTTCAAGGTTCTAGATCTTAACTGTCTCTTCCTGACATCTAAAATCTTTTCCGGTCTTAGTTCAAGGACTCCTTGACTAGGCATTACAACTTGTTGGTCATCAAGTACATGGCTAGGATTAGGTACATACTTGTTCAATAGGCTGATATGGAATACATTATGAACCTTTAGGTTCTCAGGGAGTTTCAGTCTATAAGCATTGGGTCCTAGGTATTTGAGGATCTTGTATGGTCCACAATACCTTGGACTTAGCTTCTTGCAATCCCCTAAGGATAGGGAACTCTTCTTTGGGCATACGTGAATGAAGACCATGTCTCCTTCCTCAAATATTCTATCTTGACACTTCAAATCCGTGTATGCCTTCTGTCTATCCTTCGCAGCTTTGATGTCCCGAGAAAGTGAAATCATGAGCTTTGCACAATCTCTTCTGTTTAAGTAACTGGCTTGTCAGTATACATGCTCTCATCCTATAGTAGACATGTCCATTATTGACAGAGAATTCATGACCTTTGGCCTATAGCTTTTGTTCCTGGTCCTTGATAGAGACTTCCCTTAGCATCCTTTGATAGGCTAGATCATGGCATGCTTCCTCTCTAGCTAGTTCGAAAATAGGATTGCTTGGCATAGATACCTTTGTAGCCAGAGATCTAGCTATTGATGGATTTTTAGAGAATTAAGGAATGCCTTGTGATTGAGTGCATTAGCAACTACATGCTCCTTTCCAGTTCGGTACATGATCTTAAGGTCATACTCCTCCAGCACTTCAATCAACTGACATTGCCTCATGTTGAGCTTGTTCTAGGTAAAGTTCCACTTGAGACTTTTTTTTATGATCAGTCATTAGTGTAAACTTGTTACCCCGCAGGTAGTGTCTCCGAAGCTTGACAACTAAAAGTTCAAGATCATGGGTAGCATAATTCTTTTCATGGCTCTTCAGTTCCTTGAAGATTAGGCTATAGGATGACTTTTCTACATAAGCATGCTAGTATCAGTTACTACCTCTACTCCTTACTGTGGTCTAGAAGTTTTAGGATCGGTACTAATACCAAACTTTGCTTCAACCTATCAAAGCTAGTTTGTTCGGCAGTTGACCATGCAATGGACGTTTGCTTCTTCAATAATTTTGTCAAAGGTGCTGCAATCAAAGCATAGTTTTTGATGAAGACCCCATACCATCTTGTCAGTCCAAGAAAGCTGAGTATTTCTTTGACAGTTGTTGGTATTTGGCCATCCTAGAACATTTCTAACTTAGGCTGGCTCCACTGAGATTCCTTCTACCGATATGATGAATCCAAAATAACCAATCTAATGTTTGGGGAATGCACATTTCGTCATCTTAGCATACAACTTGTATGACCTCCTTGTCTCAAGGAAAATCCGAAGTTGGGGTTCATGATCTCCTTCCTATTTGGAATAGTCTAGAGTGTCATCAAAGAAGACGAGCACAAAGTTTATCAAGATATGGTCTAAAAAATATCCTGCATTAACCTATTGAATGTGTCAGGCACCTTCGTAAGCCCTAATGACATAACTAGAACTCAAGTGTCCATATCTAGTGTTGAGGGTCGTCTTTGGGATATCTTCTTCCTTGATTCTTATCTAATAGTAACCAGACCTAAGATAATCTTGGAGAAGATTTTGGCACCCTGAAGACTATCAAGAAGCTCATCTATTCTGGGAATATGATATTTGTTCTTGACTATTGATTGATTCAACCTTCTGTAATCAATACATAGCCGAAGTGTTCCATCTTTCTTTTTCTGGATCAGTATTGGTGCTTCCCATGGTGAACTGCTAGGACGGATGTAGTCCTAATCTAGTAGTTGCTTGAGTTGTTCCTTCAACTCAATTGCTTTCGGTATAGACATTCTATAGGGTCTCTTCGCAATTGGCGCAGCTCCTATTACTAGCTTGATCTCATGATCTACTTCTCTTTGAAGTGGACATTTTGTTAACTCTTCAGAAACTACGTCCACGTATTCCTTCAGCCAAGTGACCAAATCACTTTACTTCTTTATCAATATTCATAGTCAAGACAATCGGAAGAAAAAGTTTTATTCCATTCATATCAACATAGCCCTTTCGAGGTACAATTATTTCTTGGGGCGATGGAACAAGTTAATACATTAATTCGAAGAGAATAAGATATTCAGCTACAGGAACTGAGTAGTAGTACGAATTGGGGTCATCGATTTTCAGGAATCGATAGTTCATTGGAAGATTAGGGTATCTTTTCCTTTGATATCCATTCTTCTCATGACATCCCAAAACCTTGATTCGGTCGGCAAGGATTCTTTGAATCACTTCCCCGTACACATACTTATTCTGGTTAACCCTTCGACCTCCGACCTGTAGGGTCGCGTTTGCATGAGCCTCAACAAAGACGAACAGCTTTAAGATCTTCAAATCCTCCATCCACTTGATTCTCTTCAAGTTAATTTGAAGGTACGCAGGTTGATAGGCAGTTATGTAATAGATCCCTGAAACACCCATCCATCTCCGTTCCACGTACACAGGCGATGGATTGTAAATGCGGTCTAGGATGTTCATCATCTCAACCCTTTGTCGATAATCCGTGGAATGCATCGCGGTCATAAACATGACTCGGAACACTAAGAACTTGTTCCATGCTTCGTAATTCTGCAAGACAGCATTGAAGTAAGGAAATGTTTGGGACAGTAGCATTTTCTTTACTTCGTAAAATTTTCTAAAAACAAATCCTTTGTTGGTTTGCTCTGATACCAACTGTAACGTGTCCCCTAGAATCATCCCGGACACGTCTTAGCAGTCCATCGGAAAGGATGTCTAGAAAGCTCCGCCCGGCACTCCCATGGAATGTTACGGGACTTGCGATCTAGGTCTTCCCGCGTCTGCCACGTAGCGGAAGTATCCTGGCCGTTCCCACTTAGGATCGACCTGAATTTGGGTTTTCCTGTTTGGTCATTAGCTAGCAGCAACTAGCGTCAGACCCGAGCGAACTACTTTACGCAGAAACGCCAGGTCCGAAGCGGAATCACGCTGCACTTGGTTCAAGGAGAATGGGAACAAGAGGGATGCAAAACTCAACCTCTCTGCCATAAGGCATAGTCCCATTCCGTTCCCCTAAAACAGCATAAATTAGGTAAAACATAATTCTCGGTCATTGCTTTCGATGTACCTCCCGCTGCTCTTCGAGATTTTTGAGAAAAGTTCTCGGCTAACCGGGACCACCCATCCGTAGGACGGACCCATGGTCCATCCTCCGCACTTTCCTCGGTTTGTTTTAGTTATGTAATTACCTAACACATTAATTTGACATATAACAAACAGCTTCTTTGATTACCCCTATTAAACACTGGTTCCTTCACGTAATCTTATCACGTGACATAGAAAAACAATGTCAAACAACTTCTTTATTATCATTTTATCCTTTTATCTTTGAAATACAAGGAGTTCCGCCCGTAGGCTTGTTCATAATCCGCCCGAAGGCTATCCAGTAATCCACCAGGGATCACTATTCCAAGCTTCTGCCCGTAGACTAGTATGCGGGCCTCGAGATCCAATCCCGAGTCACGTTAGCCTCTTGTACAAGACCCGGAAGGCGAGGGATTTACGGCCAGAGCCCCCCCTGGCACCCAAGCGTCCTCCTGCTCCAAGTAGAGCTCAACGGAAAGACCTCTCGCGGCGGGTTCGGTCCACGTTCCCGGCGCGGTCAACAACCCCCTTGGTTAGGGTCAGGCAGGCAGTCGGGGGTAACTGAAGCTGCCTCTCCCTTCAGGCCTTCAACCTAAAGCATTTATATATCTTTTCATCCTTTAGTTCCTTGAGCAAACAATGCAAACAGTGCTTTCTAAACTGTTACAAGCACAATCAATTCCAGTGGTTGTTTATTTGGCCATCTGTTAAAAAGTGAATCTTTCTCTCCGAATGCATCCAGCATTCGATCTGGGATCAAATTGCGACTTGGCAAGATTCCCAAGGGTTTGTTTGTTCCCCCTTTTATCCTTGGGTTAGGGCCATACCCTGTTAACCCAACTTAACCAATACCTTAGGTAATAGTAAATCCTGGCGACCATGTCGCTTCAATTTATTGATTGGTCATTTGCTTCCAGGCAAATACCTAACTCTCCTTTTACTTGGCAATTATTCCCCAAGAAAGGTGATGTAACAGGATGATTACTCATCCTCTTGTAAGTTAAATTTGCGCAATAACTTGCCAACCTCATTTCAAGAAATGACAAAACTCTCTTGTGGACAAGTCGCAAGTCTATGCGATGTTGCAACTTTTTGCACATGTGTTGCATCTATTTCACGGGATCATTTCACCCATTGAATGGCGTTTTCTGGTCACGGAATTACCTCCAGCCGAGTAGCAGGGTTTAGGGTGTCTTCTTACCCAACCCATTCCTAATTATATTGGGCCACGGTCCTAGGAATTTCCAACTCAGTCGGAGTTTCATCATTTGAACGAGTGATCCCTAGGATAGAAACCTTAGATCGTTTTATGCATGAGCATCCAATTGACTCAACATTTCGTGAATGTGGGTATAATCTTTGGGTTTGAGGGTTTTGACTTGGCAACAAGTGTAAAACTAGGTCGACTCCTTATCGTACTAAACCCAAGTGAGCACTTGGGATATTTGTCATGTCGACTGAACCATACCCATGTGAATCCTTTGTGACTAGGTGATTTGGGTAATTCCCTATGCTTGTCTCGCAACAAGGATGAATCCTTCCTAGAGATAATAAAGTAGATCTAAAGGAGGAAAAATAGTTGCAACTACCGCAATACATGTAAACATGTGATTCATTGCTTCTACGCATCACATGGTTCACAATAACTCTATCTTTCCTTGGTATAGTAAAAATGCATGATAATCTGGGTACTAACTTTCCTAGGACCTACTAGGACTTACATCAAATAACCATGCCTACAACCTTGTTGTCTACACTTTAGAATCTCATGCTTTGATAAACCATGCGACCTTTCCTAAAATACGGCTCCTGATGAATGAAATTTCTGCATGATGACTATGCAACACGCAACTTTCCCCTAGCTACAATGTAGTTAATGAAGTTCATACCAAACTAAAGCTAGTGTTAACTTATTCCATGTTACATGCTACTTGCAAGTCCATAAGATCATTTTCGTACTCTTCTATTTCTTTTCGGATAATATCTTATGGGTGTTAACTTTTCCTCATGAATCATTACAAGGAAGATGTTGCCTAAAATGCGGCACACGCTTACTCCCACCATGTCTAGTAACCAAATGCACTTATCAATTTCATTTCTTTGCCCTATATGTTTAGACTCATTACTTTGATAATGCTCCAAAATAGCAACATGCAGCTAGTCTTCTAAGGCGGACAACTCTGGAAATGCAACTGTTTCAATTTCATGACATGCATCAACCTTGTCTAATGTTTAAAGAGATAATTTATCAAATGTATTTTTAACGTTGCCACATGCATTAAAAATAAGCGTAAAATGCATTCTCCCTTATGGAATTAAGCGTGCCTAAACATTTCTTTGTGTGAGAATAAACTCGAAAAAACCTGGACTTGTGGGCTCGGGGAGATATCCACTTGAATGCTTGGAGATGAACCTCCCGCAGGCGCACTTTGTGACTTTTTTGGGGCCATCGCAGGCGTGGTTTCGGCTTCTGGTTTGCCTTTGTGGTCTATGAATTGACTTGCCTTGGTATGCAGCCTCCAGACCTTTGCCTTTTTCCCTCGTACGCAGGAGATTCCTTTGCGGGTCTTTGGATAAATGGTGCTTGGGGAAGAGGGCTTTATGAGTTCATTAGGAAAAACCGGGTGGCTAGGAATGGGTTCGCGGATGGCTTGTGGCCTTTGAAGTCTAATACGGGAAGCCTCTTACGAAGGATCTTGCGGAAGGCTTTATAGCTTCTTCCTCTTCTCTTCAAAGTCCCGGGGGGGGGGGGGGGGGGGGGGTATGAATGGACTTATGGGGATCTAGTGGGAAGGGGGCTTAAGAAAGCCCCCTTAGAAGCTTCTAGGCTTCTGCAGCAACGTCGGGGGGGGTGGGTCGTGATCAAGGCGAGGTGGCGGCGGGCTGTGGCGGCCTGGCGGACCGTGGCGGCGGACTATGGCGGCTGGCGGCTTCCTGCACGGCGGCGACGGCACCCTGGTCTCCCTCCTTTCCCCAACGGCGGGGCAGCAGCGTCCCCTCCTCCCTCTCACAGCACCGTCCCTTTTCCTTTTCTCTTCTCTCCCTAACGGGAGTTCATATAGGCAAGGGGGGGGGAGGGAAGAGAAAGCCTCCACACACGTGGCCAGTGCATGGGTTCCCCCCCTCCCATGCAGGCCACGACTCATCCATGGGCCATCCCCCCCACACTTCCTCTTCTCCAGCCATGCATCGGCTGGGGAAAAGGGATTAAAGTAAAAAAAATTTGCCTTGAATATTCAAAATTGCCCCTCCCAAGAGGGTGTTTACGCGGGAATTTCGATTTTGAACCTCGGCTTGCTTTTTCCAATGCGAATGGTCTCGATTTCTCACGTGCAGGTTACACATTATACTGCCGGTAGATCCAATATGTGGGATAACCTTTGCACAAGGTTTACGCAGTGTGCAGGAAGTCAATATTTACGGTACGCAGTGTGCGGGAAGTCAATATTCACGGTTGGGAATATTACATCCTCTACCTATTTTGGCTTGTTTAACTTGATCAGATAAATGAGTAATCCTTTCCTTATTCCTTAAGTTATTCGCATTGCCTTGGCTAGTTGGATCTTTGGTTTACCTACTTCTCCTTGAGTTGTAAGTACCTCATCTTTAGGATTCCAAAAGGATACTTGGCCCTTCCCACAATGGATGTGAGCATCATTGGGGACTAGCTAGTCCATCCCAAGTAGGCACTCATGGACTAGCTAGTCCATCATCGGGGACTAGCTAGTCCATCCCAAGTAGGCACTCATAGACTCCTAGATTCATTACCCTAAACTTAACAGATGTGGGCTTGTTTTCGAGTAGAAATTCCACCTTAGCAATTTGATTTGTGCAAGTAATTTCTCACCCATTTGCTAGTTCAACAAACAAAGTAGGTGCATCTACAGTGGCTATCCCTAACCTTCTTGCACAAGCTGGTGAAATGAAAGAATGGGTACTACCACTGTCAATTAGGGTTTTGAATTTATCACTAAAAATTGGCAATTTAGGCCCTTTTTATGGAGAGTGGCATGAACTCATGCCCTCTCAATCTCAGCTTCCAAGGAAGGGTCTTCTTCTTCGTTGATTTCCTTAATGGTGATATTGGAAGTTTTCACCCTTCCTATTGCTACACGACTGCAAACACGGGTAGCCCTGGCTTTTTGGCCACTGAATTTTCCTTAACAACGATCCTTGCCAAGTTTGGGACATTTTCTTTTGAAGTGCTCAGGTTCCTTGCAGTAAAAACATCACAGACTTTGGTTGTTTCTTTGAGTAGGGATAAAATCACTAACTACATTTTCCCTCAGTTTCTTTCACTGGCCTTGACTCTATCCTTGAGCCCTTTTAAATTGAGCCTTCAACATCCCTATATTCTAGTCTTTGTGAGACCAAGGTTTATTATTCTTAGACTTTGGCTGGACTTCTTGGGCAATATGTCCCACTCTTATTATCAGGGCATCTTGTAAATCCAAAGGATGCATTGATTCCAATCAAGTGTTCATTGGTGGATTTAGCCCATCATAGAACTTTGAGACTTGTTGAGAAATACTCATTGTCAGGGCGTATTTTAACAAGGAGACAAATTTTGAGTAGTATGCCTCCAGCGACAGACCCAACTATTTCAACTTAAAGAACTCGTTCATTTTTTGAGTTTTGTATGCAAGTGCCATGTACCCTCCTGGCACTACTTCTTTTAGTTTATTCCAAGTTATTATGCTTTTTGTGATTGCTTGATCTTTACACCATTGCTTCCACTAGAGCCTAGCTTTGCTGGCGAGTTTGAGCTTGGCAATCATGGCCTAGTTTGTAGGTATTGTTCCTGCTACATTGAAGTAATCCTCCATGGATTCAATCCATACTTCGGCATCGGCTTCAACAGTCTTCCCTTTCCCATCAAATTCTGGTGGTTTGATTTGTTTGAGAAGAAACTTCTTCTCTTGTGCCTTCGTTGGGCTTAGTGCAAGAGCAAGATTCTAATTTTGTGTTTGGGGTTGTATCAAGTTTCAATTTAAAATTTCACATTAAGATTGCATCTACACATCTATTCACATCTTATCTCAATGCATAGATTATTTTTCATCAATACTATGCAACAAATCAAATAATTATAAAATTCTTATTTATCCATAAAGAAGCATAAGCCTCAAGTACAATTATTCAAGGATAGATAGAGCCTTTGGCTAGGATGATTTTCTTTCCAAGAGATACATCAATGCTACACTAATAATTCCTTATTGGATTTAGCTACAGGGACATAATGGTAATCTGGGTTTGGGGAATGGATTTTCAGGAAGCGGTAAGTCATGGGAAGTTCAGGAAATCCATGTTTTTGATAGCCATGATGTTCGTTTCACCCCATTACTTTAATTCTCTCTGCTTGCAAGAATTTGACCACCTCCTCATAGATATAGCGGGTCTGTACTACCTGCCGGCATTCGATGTGTAGGATTGAGTTCGCATGTGCCTCATGGAAGATGAATAACTTGATAATCTTCAAGTCCTCCAACCATTTTAGCCTCTTGAGATTGTTTTGAAGATAGGCAAGTCGGTTGGCATCTATGTAGCAATTACCTGCACTCCATGTCCAATGCCTTTCCTCATACAATGGTGGAGGGTTGTAGAGCCGATCTAGGATCCCCATCATGTTAGTTCTTCTATGATAACTTGAAGAATTCATAGATGTCCTAAACATGATATGGAATATGAGGAACCTGCTCCATGCCTCATAGGTCTAGAAGCAACAACAATCCAAAAGTGAGTTAAAGAAAAAAGGTTTTCTAGTGAAACATCACTTCAATCTTCTTGATTTATTCTTATCTTGATTGTTTTATTTGTTGGTTTGCTCTGATACCAACTGTAATGTGTCTAGTCCTTGATATGTTTTAGTATTCTATCGAGAGTCTAATCTAAAAGACATTGCCTAGCACTCACATGGAATGCCACAGGGTTTGTTAGATAGAGAATCTCGAGTCTACTCAGCAACAAAGCGTTTTGGCCAACCTTGTTAGATCAACCTGAATCTTTCTGGGTTTCTAACGATCAAGTCATACTACAGCCTTCTAGTGTCGGTCTTCAAATTATCTATTTTTTGCTCAGAGCATCTGGACTCATATCGCACTTGGTTCAAGGAGAATGGAAAATGAGAGGGATGAATCACTCGACCTCTCTACCCATAGGGTAAAGTCCCATTCTAGTCCCCTAGAATGATATGAGATAGGATTCTACCCTACATTATCTAAGGTCCATATGTCATCACAAATTGAATGTTGAGAAGCCTCCCAGATCTCTGGGATCACCCTACCATAGGACAACAGACCCGTTGGGGGTTCCGCTCACCTTCTTCCCTTGGTAGCTTTATTTTTCTACTTACCTAAGGGCACATTAGTGGTAACACATACAAGCGGCTTCCTTAATTAACTCGTTAGCGACATGCTCCTTGTAATATTTCCGCCATAAAATATTAATAGTCCTAGAACCCGCACATCTCGTGCAAAAGCAGTGCTAAGTAATCTCCCGCAATGGAATAATGTTAGTGGCTAAGTGCTTACCCCACGTGCTTCAATAAACAGCTCACTGCATCGAGCGTAGGAGGCCGAGGCTAAAAACCCATAGGCCGCATGAAAACACCCTTTACGAGAAAGGAAAAAGGATAATGGTTAAATTTTTGTAATTTTTTTTTCTATTTACCCCTCCCCTCAGCCAATGCATGGCAGGGGGAGAGGGAGTGTGAGAGGAATGATGAGAAGTAGGAGAGGACGGGGGGAGGAGGGAGCATGCAAACTAGCCACATGTGTGGCTATCTCCCCTCCCTCTAACTATATGAACCCCCCCTTGGAGCTTGGGGAGGGGAGAGGAAGGAATCAGTCGAGCTGCAGCCCTGCGCCGTGCCACCGCCATCCATCTCCAAGTTGCCTGCTGTGCCGCCACGCTGGTCTGTTGCCACCTCATCACCATCGCCATCGTGATCATCATCCTCACCTCCCTCGTCGTCAATCTCCTCCTTCCCAATCATTTCCTCCCACGTCACTCTGTCAAACAGAAGCTTCTTAAAAAAACAAGGCTTTCATAAGCCTTGTACACACGGCTTTTCCCTGGGTTTTTATAACCACACCTTGTAAAGGTAATTTCTGCGCGAGGGGGAGTAGGCTGCTTTTGAGGCTAATTTTCCAAAGCTTGGAGGGAGTTCGTAGATCGGATAAAGGCAATGACGAGTTTTCGGAGTCAAGAATCTACATCATCGATGTCAAGAATTGCGTGGTGGAGGGGGTTGCTCAAGATGCTGCGTCGAACACACACAGAATGCACAAAGAGAAGCTCACTCAAGAGACAAGAAGAGAGATGGAGGCCAAAACGTTTTCTTGCTGGTTTCTTCTTCTTCTTCCACACTCTTTACAATGTACACAAAGTATAGATAAGATACAACATAAAAGGAAAGTGGCCTACTAAGTCAAACAATGCATAACCGACTACACTAGTCGACTGGCGCTATAACTATGCCAGCTATAAATATGTGTAACAACCTGAATATAATAAGTAATGAGTCAGTGGCCATGTGGGAGTCATAATGACCACCGACGTGCTAAGTGTAGACGTGTGGACCCATCTAACCAGGCGGTCCATCATCAATGTCCGCATGTGTTGAGCTTGCCATCTCAACACTCCCCCTCAAGCTCAACTGCATCTCTGCAACTCCAAGTAAGCTTCGAAACTTTTGAAGCTTCTCTGTACCCAATGCCTTCATGAAGATGTCAGCTATCTGATCCTGTGTGCTGACATACACCAAGTCAATCTCACTTGCTAGTACCTTCTCTCTCACAAAGTGGTAGTGTACCTCAATATGTTTTGTCCTGGCATGGAACACAGGGTTCCTAGCCAACTGTATACTGCTCATGTTGTCACAATAAATGACAACTGGACCTTCCACCTGGACATCCAAACCAGCCAATAGCTTTTGCAGCCATACTACCTCACATGCTGCAACAGCAGCACCTCTATACTCAGCCTCTGTACTCGACAAAGCAACTGTAGATTGCTTTTTGCTGCTCCAAGCAACTGCTGCACTACCAAGAGAGAACATGTATCCACTGGTAGATCGTCTATCAGACATACTACCAGCCCAATCTGCATCTGTGTATCCAAACACCTGTACGTTTGTACCTGCCTCATAGAAAAGCCCATAATGTAATGTGGACTTCACATATCTCAATATGCGTCTCACTGCATCCAAGTGTGGCTTTCTAGGTACTTTCATAAACTGACTCACAAGACCAACAGCGTAGCTCAAGTCTGGCCTTGTAATGGTCATGTAGATCAAACTCCCCACTATCCTCCTGAACATAGTAGGGTATTCTATCTCATCCCCAACATCAGCACTCAACTTTACATTTTTCTCCAACGGGACTGAAAGTGGTTTGCATGCTGTCATACCATACTTGGACAACATATCCAAGCCATACTGTCTTTGGGACAGCCATATACCATCATCACATCTGATCACCTCAATGCCAAGGAAGTATCTTAGCTCACCTAAATCCTTCATCTCAAACTTCTTCTTCAAAAAATCCTTGACTTCAGCAATCCCACTATCACTGTCACCTGTAATAATCAAGTCATCCACATAGATGACTATGATGACCAAACCTACATCTCCCTTTCTCACATAAAGTGAGTGATCAGCATCAGAAACATAAAAGCCAATATTGACAAGATACTCTCTGATCTTGTCAGACCATGCTCTAGGTGCTTGCTTGAGCCCATAGAGTGCCTTCTTCAACCTGCACACATACGTGGGATGCTCTAAATCTTCATAACCTGCTGGCTGATCCATATACACTTCTTCCTGCAAATCACCATGCAAGAAGGCATTCTTCACATCCATTTGCTGCAACCTCCAACCTTTGGCTGCTGCCAAAGCAATCACACATCTGACAGTTGCCATCCTAGCAACTGGACTGAAGGTTTCATCATAATCTATGCCATATGTCTGGGCATAGCCTTTTGCAACCAGCAGTCAAAGGAGGATTATGCTACTATCTTGTTCTCACCTTTGATTCTTGTCTTCTCTCTTCTCACGTACCTCTAGATTAGTTTTAGTACTTGCCTCTTAATCCCATCATTCATCAAGAAGTTAGCTCCACCCAAAATTTTTGTACTCAATAGAAGGGAATCAAAAGGGCTTCAATCTCTAGATAACTCTCTTGCCAACATTTCTTCAACTTTATTTTTGTAAATTCCAACTCTTTTTCTTGTTATTTTTGTAAACTTCAGTTGTCCATGACTCTTAAATATTCTTCATAATCTTCCACTTGATGATGTATAGAAATTCTTCAATAAAGGCCAAATCTCCCATGGATAGTCATTCTCACTATTTTTTCTTCGCTCTTCAATTTTACAGGAAAAAATTGGCTATAGTGATACAACTTCTATAGCTTCAAAAAATAGCAGGATCAGCTTGTCACTTCATCAAGATAGTGATATGCTTCTGTTGCCATTGAGGAATGCACTTCTTGTAGAAAGTGGCTTTGCCAATGAAGATCTCCAATTCTTGAACAGTAATAGGCATTCTACAATCTTTCTTTGTTCTTCTTCCTCTTCAACAGTACCACTTCTTCCATTTTCAATCTATGTTGGTGCTTGTTGATGGTAGTGCTCCCTTGCTATGTACCAAAAACATAGAGCCCTAAGAGGAACACCAAGAAAATATATCTTATCACACCAACAAGCATGTTTTTCATACTTTAATGTGACCACAAGAAGAAAAAGAATACCAATCTTCACAAATCCTCATACATCATCACATAGCAAATCTCCCATAGATTTATCACAATAAATCTTCAACATATTCTTTATATTCCTCATAGAAACCATCAAAGAACCACAATAACACATCATCACATAGTATTCATATTTCATCATCTTCATAGCCTTCATAGTCTTTTTCTCAATCTTTCTCATAGATACAATGTTTCTCATAGAAAATTGGCTCTTTCATACTCTATCTCTCACACATATACTCTCTTATAATAGTACATTGAAATGACAAAGAATACTCTCAATAATCCTCTCTTCATCTTGAATACCCCTCCTAAGAGTTATGTCTGATATGAACAGTCACTAGAGCCACTACAGTGTTCCTTGAGAGCTCATCACTATCACTGTCACTGTAATATTCACTTCAAGTAGCTAATTATTTTGCTTCTTCAAGCTATTTTGAGCTTGTATTATTCTATTCCAAGATTGAAAATTATTTTTCAAGCTAAACATCCATCCATTATAACATTTTGAGAAGCAAACAAAGGCTTATAGATCATAACATAAGCTCTATAGAACACCAAAAAGTCTACATAAGGCATGAAAACCGTATAGCTCAAACTAGAACCACTTCAAACCATCAAAAGTCTTCTAGCACACTCTTAATCATTTCTTAAAAGACTCTTTTACTATCTAAATCTCACAAACAAAAAGAAAATAGATCAAAACTGGCCTTATCAAAGCTAAACATACACATTACACAACCCATCAGAACATCGCATTTTAACTAAAAATATAAGCTTCTCAAACCCTCTTAATCCATCCCAACATACTCCAAAATACTTCCAATACATCCAAAATCAACCATTCAGCTCACAAAAACAACAAAAATCAACCAAAAAAACAAGTCAAGTCAACCCCCCTCAATAATATGCTAATAATGTAGTGGACTTATTTTTACATATTCTAACTATCTTGTAGGGACCATTCTACTTAGGCTCTAGTTTTCTAGGAAAAAGATCCCTACATGCATCATAGTATAAGGCCAGTTTCCCTTTTTTAAAGGTGTACTTCTTTGCTTTTATATCGTGAAGTTTTTTTATGCAATGCTTAGCTACCTCTTGATGTTATAAACTCTGAAGTTTCAACTCGTCATCAAGATGTGCTATAGTCATGAAGTATTTGAGAAGTGCATCTTCATCCCTTGGAGAATGGTTAATTGCAAATCATATTATGGGAAACTCAATCTCAAGGGATTAAAAACACTCATCTCTATAAACTAATTTAAATGGGGTGTGGCACATAGCTTGTTTAAAGGTCATATTATATGCCCATACTACCACATATAGTTTCATGTTCCAATCCCGTTTCTTCTCTGAAATGATCCTTGAAAGAATTTCCAAAAACTGCTTATTGGTACTCTCAACTTGCCCATTTGCATGTTGATTATAAGTTGTCATATTTTTATGCTTTATCTACAATGCGCCTCAATCAAGATTTTGATCACCTTATTCAAGAAATAGTTCCATGGTCTGACACCCACTCTTTCAGCTAGCCAAACCGATAGATTATTTGTTTAAGAAGGAAGCTAGCATTCTCCTTTGCATCATCCTTTCTTGCTGCTCTTGCTTCTTACCATTTCATAAAATAATCAATCGCTACTATGATATACCTCTTCTATATAGAGGAGGACGACAGGGTAATTGGATCTACAAAGTCTTCTCAAATGGTAATAAAGCCACAATAGGAGTCAACGAGCTTTCAATTCTCTCAACTATCAATCCTCTAGCATATATCACAACTCTTTACATATGCAAATGTATCCTAGAATATGGGAATGGCCACCAATATATGGATCTTAGGCAACCTTGTATATTTGTAACGTGCCCGCTCCTCAAATCACGGGACACGTCTTAGCAGTTCATCAAGAGATATATCTAGAAGACACCACCCGGCACTCCCAAGGAATGACAAGGGGTTTGTCAACTAGGGTCTCTAGAGTCTGCCTCGCAACGGAACTTATTCATCTGTTTCCACTAGGATCAACTTGAAGTCTAGGTTCCTAACAGTCGGGTTCACCTAACAGCCTTCTAGCGTCGGTCTCGACAGCCACTCCACTTTACGTGGATACAACTAGACCAAAACAGACTCATACCGCAATTGGTTCAAAGAGAATGGGAAACGAGAGGGATGCATCACTCGACCTCTCTGCCCGTAGGGCATAGTCCCATTCCGATCCCCTAAAATGGTATGAATCAGGGTTCTAACCAACATTGTCTAAGGTCATCGTCCAACTTTTCCTATTATTTCTTGTTAACATTTCCTTTGAGGAAAGATCTCGGCTAACCGAGACCACCCTTCTGTAGGATAGACCCATTGGTCACATCCACCACGCTTCCCTCGGGGGTTGTTTTAGTTATCAAGTTACCTACAGCATTATGTTCGACACATAAAAGCAGCTTCTTTAATTAACCCGTTAATCACAGGCTCCTTTACGTAATTTAGGGCACAAACACGAAGACAAGATAACAAGATCAAACACTTCCTTAACTTATCTTCAGATTAATGTTTGTCTCTCGCCCATACAGGAGAATTAAGTGATCCTTTTTGCCTCTGCAGAAAAATCCTTCCGTCTCCCGGCAATAAAAACCCGAAGGTTTATCCTACTAAGATTCTGCCTTGTAACTAGTATCAAGGCCTCGAGATCCCATCTCGAGTCACGTAGAACACTTGTGTAGGGTTCGGAGGCATTAAGATTTACGGCCAGAGCCCCCCCTGGCACCCAAGCATCCTCCTACGCCAAGTAATTTCTATGGAGAGACCTCTCGCGGCGGGTTTGGTCCACATTCCCGGCGCGGATTCATAACCCCCTTGGTTAGGGTTTGGTGGTTCGCAGGGGTAGCTAGCACCATCCTTCCTTAATTATCCCTTTAGGAAATCATCCACAGCTATAGTAACCAGCCTAATAACATTTACTAGGAAAAACATCCCTTTTCATTCCCATGGCAATTTATCCTTACAGTTCCTGCCATGAAGATGTAATCACTTGGATATTCATCCAAAACCACATCAAGCAATCACCTTGCTTATGATCCACCAATCCTTAGTAAGATTCTCTCCTCTTATCAACACAACTAGTCGATATTCACTTGGAGATACCCTTTTCAAACAACCAAGCATAGCTTGGGTCAACAATCCATTTAGAGTTAGGTCACCAGCTTCTATTAAGCTAGGAACGTATCCATTTGCGATAGTCTATAGCAAGATTGATAAAACAATTCACAGGCAATTATACTTGACCTCTTAACGTCTTTTGAAGCTCTCTTCCCCTTGGGCGTTTCCTTGTGGTAACTTAGTCCTAACTCAAATTATTGACTGGTCAACCAAGGTAATGGACAAGCCTTATTCGCAACCCATCCAAGAGCCTTTTATTCTTCCAATTCTTACTCATCTCTCTCTAACCAAGTAAAGTTAACACACTTGGCAACGCAAGAATTTTCACCTAGGCCCTCAAGATACAGTCTAGATGCATGTGTTCCTTCCATCTCTCTTAGTGCGGTACTATATAGAATTATCCAATCAAACTTACCCATCATGCACATGGTGCGTTTAATATATGACTTGCATATATGAAAGTCTAGGTTTCTACCCATCGGTGCAATTGCATCCTATGAACAGAAACTAACATTTTGTGTGTTTAACTTTTATGTAGATGCAAATCGTGATTTTTATTGGTTAATATAAGCATTGCTCTACGTGAAGGTCTATCATTTTATGCAAAATTTCATGTGCGTCAATCCATGCAGAATCCATTCTATTTGTCCACTTGACTCCCATGCAATCATCTTGTATTTGCAATATTTCGTGAAACAATATTTCATGTACTAGGCTAGTCAATATTTCATGCAACTCATGCACTTGACTTTTCATAATCATGCAATTTAAGTATGGAAGAAAAACCATGAATCATAAGAATAGTGGGAGGGTTAGAGGACACCCTTTTCAAGTGGGTAGTCAATGTCATCTTGCTAGGTGTCATGAGCCATCCACGGACTTTTGGTCACATGCGTCCGCGTAACCCTATGAGTCCTTGATTTCTCGATGGCCGCAAACGAGTCTTTGTGCTTGGCCTTCTGATTTCTCTTCAAGTTCTCTTCTTTCTCACCCTCTCCTTCTTCTCCTTCTTTTTCTTCTCTTCTTCTCCTCTCTCTCTCTTCCTCTTCTTCTTCTTCCCTTCTTCTCCTCCTCTCTCTCCCTCTACTTTTTCTCCTCCTTTTTCTTCTTCTTCTTCCCTTCTTCTCCTTCTCTCTCTTCTCTCCCTCTTCTCTCTCTTATCTCTTCTTCTCCTTCTTCTTCTTCTTCTTCTCTTCTTCTCCTTCTCTCTCTTCTCTCCCTCTTCCTCTCTTCTCTCTTCTTCTTCTTCTTCTTCTTCTTCTTCTTCTTCTTCTTCTTCTTCTTCTTCTTCTTCTTCTTCTTCTTCTTCTTGTTCTTCTTCTTCTTCTCCTTCTCTCTCTCCCTCTTCCTCTTCTTCTTCTCCTCCTTCTTCTCTCTCTCACTCTCTCTCTCTGATCACGAGGGGGGAGCATCTGCCTGGAAAAGAAGGAGGGGGGGCTATCCAAGATGACAGGGGGAAGCGTGATGATGCAGGCAAGGGAGGAGGGGCTGCGGCCTAGCACAGAGGGGGGAGGGCTCTGGGCTGTCCCAACGGAGGGAGGGGGGAGGCTCTTATAAGGTTGGGGGGGGAGGTGGCTTATGGGGGGGGAGGACGGCACCTCCCGCCATCTGGGGGGCTGCATGCCCCCCCTTCTCTCACTTCACTCCCTCTCTCTCTCTCCTCGACATGCTATCGACGGGGAGAGAGAGAGGGATAAAAAATTTGTGTAATTTAAAAAAAAAACTCTAAGCGGGGGTGGTTCGCATGGGGAAGGCACGGGGGCATGGGGATGTTACATCCTCTCCTCCTTAGAGGAATCGAGATGTCTTCATCTCAAGAGAAACTAGGGAAGACAAGCACTAATGGGGCTTATAACCTGTGGGTTAAGATCCACCATGCATCTGTTGCGTTACTCTTAATGTTTCAAGTAGTGCACTCATATTATTCGAATTAATCATAGGTACAAGAGTAAGATTTATTCTCAATTGTGTTACATATCGATCAAGCTTCTACGAATTTTAGCCCTCCTAATAAGGTTTAGTGGGCTCTAGATCTTCGTCTTCATTTGATTCGTCTCTATATCCATAGACTGCACTTGTGTAGCTTCGTTTTCTTGGAGGCTCAATGTCCTAGCTCCTTACAATGGAAGCATTGACGGTAGGGACATCTCCTACGGATGTGCCCTATCTCTTCGCACGTATGCCATCTCTTGGCCTAATCTCCATAGTCATCTTTGCTACAATTGCCCAATTTAAGTTCTTGGATGATTGGATTTGCTTGGAGTAATGCGTCTTGCAAGTCTGTTGGGCACATTGATTCCAATCGAGTGTTTATGGGTTGATTCAATCCAACACAAAATTTTGACACCTGTTGTGTCATATCCATTGGGGGTGCATACTTTAGGAGTGAAACGAACTTTGAATAATATGCATCCAGAGATAGCCCTAGCTACTTCAAGTCATAGAATTCATTCATCTTTTGTGTGCGATAGGTAGGTGGCAGATACCTCCCTCACACAGCTTCCTTAAGCTTATCCCAAGTGACTCTCCCCTCTGAGATTGCTTGGTCTCTACACCACTCTTTCCACCAAAGTCTCGCTTTGCCTGTAAGCTTAAGTTTGGCGAGCATGGCTTGGTTAGCAGGTGCAGTTCCTGCTATCTCAAAATAGTCCTCCATGGACTCAATCCAGATCTCAGCGTCAGCTTGAACAGTCCTTCCCTTGCCACCAAACTCGGGTGCCTTAATTTTCTTGAGAAGAAATTTTTTCTCTTGCATCTCAGCATTGGTGAGTGCAAAAGGTGCTTGACAATCAAGCCATACCACTTAGGTTATTTCTATTTAGGATATGTCTATGAACCAAACATTAATCAATCGTGTATGAAGTTTTGCTCTGATACCAACTGTAATGTGCCCGCCCCTCAAATCGCGGGACACATCTTAGCAGTCCATCGAGAGATATATCTAGAAGATGCCACTCGGCACTCCCAATGAATGACACGGGGTTTTCCAACTAGGGTCTCTCGAGTCTGACTCGCAAGGGAACTTATCCGGCCATTCCCACTAGGATTGACCTGAAATCTGAGTTCCTAACAGTTGGGTTCACCTAACAGCCTTCTAGCATCGGTCGACTGCCGCTCCACTTTGCGTGGATACAACTGGACAAAAGTAGGCTCATACTGCACTTGGTTCAAAGAGAATGGGAAACGAGAGGGATGCATCGCTCGACCTCTCTACCCGTAGGGCATATTCCCATTCCGGTCCCCTAAAACGGTATGAATTAGGGTTCTAACCAACATTGTCTAAGGTCATCGTCTGACTTTTCCTAACATTTCTCGTTAACATTTCTTTTGAGGAAAGCTCTCGGCTAATCGAGACCACCCTTCCATAGGATAGACCCATTGGTCACATCCACCATGCTTTCCTCGGGGGTTGTTTTAGTTATCTAGTTGTAACGGGCCATAGGAACCCTCCCCTGTAATTTTAAAAAAACAAGAAAAATCTATTACCTTAGTACAATTTTTTTTACTCCCCCCTCTCTCCCCGCCGACACCACGTTAGGGGGGAGAGAGAGTGGGAATGGTGGTGATGGAGGGGGAGGCATGCAACCTCCAGGTGGGAGAGGTGGTTGTGCCACCTACCTCCTCCCCTCCCCTATATAAGGGGAGGAGGAATGGTGGTGATGGAGGGGGAGGCATGCAACCTCCAGGTGGGAGAGGTGGCTATGCCACCTACCTCCTCCCCTCCCCTATATAAGGGGAGGATTCTCCCCTCCCCAGAGGAAGACAGAGGCTACACCCCCCTTCCTTACGTTACGTCCCTCCCAGACTACTGTTGCGTCGGGGCCCTTGGGCCGCCATTGAAGGTCGTCCCCCCGTCCGCAGTGACTGCCGTCCCCCTTGGGCCTTCATCTATAGCCACCCACCGTCAGTCTGTACCACCCCCCGTGGCCCTCCGATCGGTGTTTTCCCCTGCGACCGCTGCAATAGTAGCCGTGGCCTGATGGATAGCCAACTGCCTGAGCCAACTGTCCGCCACCTTGGCTGATGACTCAGCCGCTCCCCCTCGTCAGTTATGCTGAAACGGCCCCTTGGGCCTTCGACTATAGTCAACCCCCTATCTACTGACGCTGCAGGATACTCCCGGTTCCTCCAAACAAGCCACCTCCCTCCTTGGTTGCCACTTTTGGACCCTCCAAACAAGCCGCCTCCCTCCCTAGTTGCCATCCAGTTCGGGCTGTGAGGAGAGAAGGAGAAGGAGAGGATAAGAAGGAGAGGGAGAGAGAAGAGGAGAAGAGGGAGAGAAGGAGAAGGAGAGAAGAGAAAGAAGGAGGGAGAGGGAGAGAAGAGGAGGAAGAGGGAGAGAGAAGGAGAATGAGAGAAGAAGGAGGGGGAGAGAGAAGGGAGTAGTGGGAGAGGAGTGAGGAGAGAGAAGAAGGAGTGGAGAGAGAGAAGGGAAGAAGAGGGAGAGAAGGAGAAGGAGAGAAGAGAAAGAAGGAGGGAGAGAGAGAAGGAAAAAAGAGGGAGAGAAGGAGAAGGAGAGAAGAGAAAGAAGGAGGGAGAGAGGGAAGAGGAGGAAGAGGGAGAGAGAAGGAGAAGGTGAGAAGAAGGAGTGGGAGAGAGAAGGGAACAAGTGGGAGAGGAGTGAGGAGAGAAAAAAAAGGAGTGAGGGGAAAAAAGAAGAGGGAGAGAAGGAGAAGGAGAGCGGAAAAGGAGTGGGAGAGGGAAGGAGAGAGGTAGAGAAACAAGAGGAAGAGGTAGAAGGAAAGAGGAAAGAAGTAGAAGAAGAAGAAGAGGAGGAGGAGTAGAAGGAGAAAAGAAGAGAAGAGAAGGAGAAAAGAAGAGAAGAGAAAAGAGAGGGAAGGAGCAGAAGGAGAAAAGAAGTGGGAGAGGGAGAAGGAGAAGAAGAGAGGGAGAGAGAGAGAGAGAGAGTAGGAGAATAAGTGGAGAAAGAAGAGAGGGAGAGAGAGAGAGAGTAGGAGAATAATTGAAAAGAATTAGAAGAGAGAGAGGGAGAAAGGAAGAAGTGAGAGTTGGTGAGTAATTGCAACAAACCACTCCCTCGGCGAAGGACCCCATCCAGCAGTCTTTCCTACCGAACCTGTCAACCCGAAACCTGTTAAGGTCCAGACTGCCCAATCTTTGCAAGGTGAATGGCTCCCAAGAAGAAAGTCGTAGGAAGTGTAGACGCCCAAGCTACCAGTAATGTTGGAGAGGCAAGGGGAGCAACCAACGCCGCACATACAAATCAAGCCCAGGTTCTAAGCTTTAAAATTAATTAGGAATTATTTCTCGTGGAAGGGATGAAAGGATTGATAACGTGCATGGAACAAGAACGAGTCTTATTGTTCTGTTTACTCTAAGTACTAAGATGCATGCGCGAAACGGCAGTGATGGGACCTGAAATGGGCCGGCACTGGCTATAGCACTAGCCGGACCTCATGCTCATGACACACAAATACCCTCACGGCCTCGCGGACCAAGAGCGTCAATCTAATGCTAAAGGACAAACCGCCCTAAAGCTTAATTCATGCGTTTAGAGTTTATAGTCCAACATTTCCCTTAAACTCCTCAGAGGGAGATCCCAAAGGACATTAGCAATGCCAGGATCACACACATATGGAGGCACTCCACCCACTAATAGTCGGAGCCCCACTGCAGCTCTCCTACATCACACGGATTGGCCCTTTGATGCGCTACTAAACATATAACACAAACGAGCACAAACTCCTCTCAAGGTACCAATATTTTACGTTCCAGGATGTACCATTTCTCACTACAATTTTCCCTTAGGACCCAATGACTAACCTATAGCTTAGGACATCCTCTCACGCTCATCGTTGGTCACAACCTAAGGAAGACAGGTGCCATGCATCCAGGAGGTTTTTATGATACCTTTTAATTATTATGCTTAATGCAAATCGTGTATGGCTATGTGCTCAGATAAAAGAAAAATCAGCATCGTGCATAGTGCATAAAGCATTCTTTCCACGAATTTCACTAACGCGTACTGCGTTGAAAGGAGGCACCAAGTCATATGCTCATGCTACCATCCTCTTTATTTAACCGGTTCATATATGCCAAGTGCAATGCATAAATCAAATCTTATCTTATCTTTCAATGTTTCAGTCCCTTTTCATCCAACTCTTAGCATTTTGCATCATTGATTAGTTAGATAGGGTTTCTATGCATTTCTCCCTTTAAAAAAATACACACAAAAAATAGAAATGGGGACAAACCGAGGCCAATCTCATGCTTTGCCATTGTTATGCATTGCACAAACATAGATATAATTTTTCCTAATTTTCCTCAGTCATTTTTCCCATTTTTTGGGTATTTTTTCCCTATTTTTCTTTAATAAATAATGATTGAAAATGAAAATTGATTGTGGACTGTGGCCCTTAGGTTCATTGACAGCAAAAACTCAGACTTAGTTGGTGTGACATATCATATTTCTCATTTATATAGCAAAAACCCAAATTTTACCCTTAAAATGCGTGTTTTTATGTATTTTAACACTAATTCCGGCCATGTAGCCTTATATTTTCTGATTTTCAGGTTGCAAACAGTTGAAACTCATGGGAAACAATATTATAATGAACTTTCATCCCATATGAATAAGGTTTCATAAAGCAAATAGCATAAAAATATCGTTTTTCTTCATAAAAACAGCATTACCGCTTATTTTCAGGTCTCGGTTTCTTGGTCTTGATTACGGGACTGATTTCTAGCATGCATTTAATACTCAGCATCTTCAAGAACAGCGCTCTTCATGTCTTCATCCATCCGGAAGCAATCCGGTCTCACCCAGACAAGCTTTCCTCCACCATTCTTCATTGTCTTCTTCCACACAAGAACAGCCCCTTAAGGGAGAGAGAGGGAGGAGAGAGAAAGACTAAAATCAGAGATCTTCATCTAGGCCACCATTGGATGAGCGAAGGACGGTGATATGCTCGGCCCAAAGGGGGGAATCAAGGCCCAAGATCTGTTCCATGGTTGTATGCAACCCCCCAATTATGAGAGAGAGGAGAGAGGGCGCAAAATTTGGCGTGAAGATGATAGCGCCTCCATCTCCTCCTTCATCTTCTCTCTCCATGTTTTTTCATGCTTCTTGATCAAAAATTTGAGGGGGGGGGGGGGGGGGGGGGGGGGGGGGGGGGGGGTAAAATGTCCCAAAGGGCACTCCCTTTGGTCTTCTCCAATGTCCACCTTTTCATATCTTGCCCCATTTGTGGCCATTTCCCTGTCCGGTGTCCAAATCGAGTGCTGTAAATTTATGCGCGTCCGGCTTGACATCTCGCATAGGCCGATAACTCCTGACAATCCGCTCAGTAGTCTGAAAAATTATCAAAAATCAACAAGTGTCGCTCGGGCACCTTTAAAGCAGTTAACGCTTAAAATCGTCCTAGCTGGAACCGCTGCCTTCAATGTTAAATATTTTTCCCTTGATATTCGTAATTTTTAGCTATTTTTAAGCACTTCTCGACATCAAAACTCCGCTCTCATTGGTGACCACGGGATAGGGCGAGTCAGCCCATCGAATCCCACAGTAGATCTGCACAAAACAACCAAAGGAAGCATCAAGCTGACACAAAATAGATACATACTAAACACAGCACAACGCTCACCCTACCCCCTGACAAAACCAAGGCATGACATCCACAAGGAGTAGGCCTAGCATAATCTGATAGAAGGTCCAAAGCTAGTTACTAACCGACTGCTCCAACACGGCCAAACTAAAAAGAACTATCAAAGAGGTTGCCCTAAGTGGTGGTCTGGACTACCTACCTAACTAAGGACAACACAACTAGGAGCTCCCACTAGGCGAGGACTCCTATAGCCTGATCAAGAAGTATTTTCTTTCAGCACATTTCTTCTTTTAGGGTTTTTATTTTCCATACTCGGGCGTGTAAAAAGGAGGGAGTTGATCGTAGTGACCCAAGGAGAACAAGGCATCGGCCTTAGGTCCTGTCTCGGTACCTAAGAACCTACCAAGCCCTCGCAAGGCGACACTTAATCCTTTTTTGACGCTCACTTTTATTTTCACTCCAACCTTCCTTAATTTCTTCTTTTCTAGCAAGAAGCCACCCCTAGGAAGACAAGGCATCGGCCCCAGGTCTGACTCGTCCCCAGGAACCTACCAAGCCCTCGCAAGGCGATGATCAACTGCTCAGAAATTTTTCTTTCTTTTCTTTTCTTGGATAGGGGTTAGAACCCCTTTTTACACACCTTTGTATATATTGATTTTCTTAAAGATATTCAGGGTTTCTTTTCCTTTATCATCATTATTTTTCTTCTTATGGTAGGCTTCTCTAACGGCCTTACAACTAACAAGAACTCCTAGAACGGTTGCCTAGAAGGCTAGCAGAACAGGGTCACTAGGACTACTTTCTGAAATAGGTCTTTTGATGCTTAACACTGTCTTTATAGGAGGCAACGACTACTCAGACCTCCCTCAGCCATACCTAACCTAAACCTGGGACTTCATGCCTTGGACGCCGGTCCCCAACAAGAAAAGAAAATCCCCTACAAGTACACAAACACATATAGCATAAAAACCACATTACTCATAAAGGAGATATATCACCTAGATAGGGCCACAAGAAGCTTCCGCACAACAAAAGGCTCCTTCCAAGCACTTCTTCGAACCTGTCTAGCACAAAACTAAAACAAGAAACCATTAACCGCACCTGCTCTAAACAGACAACTGGCCCTCTTGGCCTAATGAAATAAAGCACTTCACCACAAAACTTAATCGACCCTCTTGGCCTAATGAAATAAAACAAAATAGCACCTACACATCCCTCCTTGAAAGAATCCACATATACAATAATAGGCTCCTTCCCAAGGAGGAAAACATAGGGCTCGTAGCCCTAAACTAAATGCATAAGGTTATGACCCATCCCTCCTGCATATATAACAAGAGGCGTACGCATAATATGTTGTCTAATCAACCTATGGGTCCAGGATAATAATGGTAGATTGGTCTCGGCTACTCTTTGCATCACCCATATCAACCATTGTCTGCCATATATTGCATGCTCTGATAACATACCCCACAAGCGACCCGGTCCTGTTTCATCATTGATAACAATATCCAAACAAGGACCACAATTGAAGAAAATGTCTTCTTCATAAGCAAGGTTTACCAGTGAATCTGCAAACTGATTCCAATAACGTGGAATCAGCTGAAAAGACACTCTCTCAAACTCCTCAAGTAGGGTCATTGCAGTCCGATGATGCATACAAAGAATGGGATTCTGCACTGTGTATGTCCCATCTAGCTGATTCAGGATCAACTGGGAATCCCCTTTTACTAACAACTGACGAATACCACCTTGTTTGGCAATATGCAATCCCATAATCAAGGCTTTATACTCCGCCATATTGTTAGTGAATCCTACCCCGAGATAAGCAGCTAATTTCATTGTAACTCTACGTCAGGGATTGATGGGACCTAAAATGGGCCGGCACTGGCTATAGCACTAGCTGGACCTCATACTCATGATACACAAACACCCTCACGGCCTCGCGGACTAGGAGCGTCAATCAAATGCTAAAGGACAAACTGCCCTAAAGCTTGATCTATGTGTTTATACTTTAAAGTCCAACATTTCCCTTAAACTCCTCAGAGGGAGAACCCTTATACATTGGCAATGCCATGATCACACACACATAGGAGGCACTCCACCGACTAATAGTTAGAGCCCCACTGCAGCTCTCCTACATCGCAGGGATTGGCCCTTTGATGCGCTGCTAAACATATAACACAAACGAGCACAAACTCCTCTATTTTATTTTTCTCGTATTTCCAGGAGATATACCATGCTTCCTCACTTCACAGTCCCTTAGGAAACCGACCCTCTACCCTACGGCAATGGATAACCTCACACTCTCAATCGTGGGTCAAAGTCCTAAGAAAACAATTGCTATGCAGTCCAGGAGATTTTCCTTCGATACCATGAACCATGCATAGTGCATAATGTGAATGGTTTAGTGCACAAACAATAGAAAATCAGCATTGTGCATCGTGCGAAACCAATCTTTTCATGATTTCCATGCTAACGTTTATGTATTGAAACGAAGAGAGACATCAAGTCTTACGCTCATGCTGCCATTTCCGTTATTTTAAAACAACGTCCTATAGCCATGATGAAACACATAAATCTGATTTAAGATTGTACTTTGATGCTCAAACTCCCCTCTCACCCTACCGTTTAATGTTTTGCAATCGTTGATAGGTGTAAGAGTCGTTGTATGTATATTTCTTTGTAGAGAAAGCAATAAACACGAACAAAAACATAGAAACGAGGGTAAACTGAGGCTAACCTCGTGCTCAACCTCCATTATACATTGCACAAACACTTATGTGGTTTTTTGGAATTTTTCTTTTATCGTTTCCTAATTTTCTCCCATTTAAAACCCATTTTCCACCATTTTTTGGTAATAAAAAATGACTAGAAATTAAGATTGATTGTGGACTATGGCCCTTAGGTTCTTTAATAGTAAAATTTTAGGTTTTATTGATGTTATATCTCATGTTTCCCCTTTATTTTGCAAAAAAACCCCATTTTGCCTCTTAAATGCGTGTTTTACGGGTTTTATACCATTAATTTCAGCCATAACACTTATGATTTTCTGATTTTCTGAGCATAAACTGATCAAACTCATAGCAAACAACATCATAATGCATAATCAGCCCATGGAAACAATATTTCATCACCCAAATAGCATAAAAACTCATTTTTTCTTCATAAAATTTGAATTACTACTTAGGCTTTGTGTCTCGGGATCTCGGTTTCGCTATGGGACTACGTGTCAACCATCATTCAATGTCCAGCATCTTCAAAATCAGCACTCTTCATGTCTTCATCCACCCGGATGCAATCCGGTCTCATCCAGACAAGCTTTCCTCCATCATTCTTCATTGCCTTCTTCCATACAAGAACAACCCCTTAAGGGAGAGAGAGGGAGGAGAGAGAAAGACTGAAATCAGAGATCTTCATTGAGGCCACCATTTGACGGGCGAAGCACGGCGATAGAGTCAGCATCGAGAGGGGAATCAATGCCCATGATCATTGGGGGGGGTTGTTTGCAGGCAGGAGGATGAATCTCCAAGATGTGGGCGCAAAAATCAGCACCTGATGGCGCCCCCTCTTCTCCACACTTTCAAGCTTCTTTTTCATGTGAAATTTCATGCTACATCAAAATTTTGGGGCTCCCAAAGGTCACTTGCCCATTTGGCCAAACTTTGTCCACCCCTTCGCATCTTGACCGTTTCCTTGGCCATTTCCCCGTCCGGACTCCGAATCGAGCTCTAAAAAATCCTGGGCATCTGGCTTTACATCCCACATTGGCTATAACCCCTGACAACCCGCAGGGCAGTCTGAAAAATTATCAAAAATCAACAAGTGTCGCTCAGGCACCTTTAAAGTACTTTGATGCTTAAAATCGTCCTAGGTCGATAGCCGCTGCCTTCGACGTTGAATATTTTTCCCTTGATATTCGTAATTTTTAGCTATTTCTAAGCACTTCTCGGCATCAGAACTCCACTCTCATTGGCGACCATGGGATAGGGCGACTCAGCCCGTCGAATCCCATAGTAGATTTGCACAAAACAACCAAAGGAAGCATCAAGCTGATACAAAATAGATACATACTAGACACAGCACAATGCTCACCCTACCCCCTGACAGAACCAAGGCATGACATCCACAAGGAGTAGGCCTAGTATAATCTGATAAAAGGTCCAAAGCTAGTCACTAACCAACTACTCTAACACGGCCAAACTAAAAAGAACTGTCAAAGAGGTTGCCCTAAGTGGTGGTCTGAACTACCTACCTAATTAAGGACAACACAACCAGGAGCTCCTACTAGGCGAGGACTCCTATAGCCTGATCAAGAAGTATTTTCTTGTAGCACATTTCTTCTTTTAGGGTTTTATTTTATTGACATACTTGGGCATGTAAAAAGAAGGGAGCTGAGCGTAGTGACCCAAGGAGAACAGGGCATCGGCCTCAGGACATGTCTCAGTACCCAAGAACCTACCAAGCCCTCGCAAGGCGACACTTAATCCTTTTTTGACGCTCACTTTTATTTTCGCTCTAACCTTCCTTATTCTTTTCTTTTCCAGCAAGATGCCACCCCTAAGAAGACAAGGCATCCTGACTCGTCCCCAGGAACCTACCAGACCTTTGCTAGGCGATGATCAACTGCTTATAAATTTTTGTTTCTTTTCTTTTCTATTTTGATAGGGGGTAGAACCCCTTTTTACACACCTTTGTATATATTGATTTTCTTTAAGATATTGAGGGTTTCTTTTCGTTTATCATCTTTATTTTCTTCTTCAACAGGCTTCTCTAACTGCCTCACAACTAACAAGAACTCCTAGAACGGCTGCCTAGCAGGCTAGCAGAACAGGGTCACTAGGACTCCTATCTAAAACAGAGCTTTTGATGCTTAACAACGTCTTTATAGGAGGCAATGACTACTCAGACCTCCTCAAACATACTGAACCTAAACCTTGGCCGGTAACTCCTGACAACCCGCACGACAGTCTGAAAAATTATAAAAAATCAACAAGTGTCGCTCCGGCGCCTTTAAAGTACTTTGACGCTTAAAATCGTCCTAGGTCGATAGCCACGACCTTCGACATTGAATATTTTTCCATTGATATTCGTAATTTTTAGCTATTTTTAAGCACTTCTCAGCATCAAAACTCCGCTCTCATTGGCGGCCATGGGATAGGGCGACGCTGCCCGTCGAATCCCACATTAGATCTGCACAAAACAACCAAAGAAAGCATCAAGCTGATACGAAATAGATACATACTAGACACAGCACAATGCTCACCCTACCCCCTGACAAAACCAAGGTATGACATCCACAAGGAGTAGGCCTAGCATAATCTGATAAAAGGTCTGAAGCTAGTCACTAACCAACTACTCCAACACAGCCAAACTAAAAAGAACTGTCAAAGAGGTTGCCCTAAGTGGTGGTATGAACTACCTACCTAATTAAGGACGACACAACCAGGAGCTCCTACTAGGCGAGGACTCCTATAGCCTGATCAAGAAGTATTTTCTTGTAGCACATTTCTTCTTTTAGGGTTTTATTTTATTGACATACTTGGGCATGCAAAAAGAAGGGAGCTGAGCGTAGTGACCCAAGGAGAACAGGGCATTGGCCTCAAGACCTGTCTCAGTACCCAAGAACCTACCAAGCCCTCGCAAGGCGACACTTAATCCTTTTTTGACGCTCACTTTTATTTTCGCTCCAACCTTCCTTATTTTCTTCTTTTCCAGCAAGATGCACCCCTAGGAAGACAAGGCATCCTGACTCATTCCTAGGAACCTACCAGACCTTTGCTAGGCGATGATCAACTGCTTATAAATTTTTGTTTCTTTTCTTTTCTATTTTTATAGGGGGTAGAACCCCTTTTTACACACCTTTGTATATATTGATTTTCTTTAAGATATTCAAGGTTTCTTTTCGTTTATCGTCTTTATTTTCTTCTTCGACAAGCTTCTCTAACTGCCTCACAACTAACAAGAACTCCTAGAACGGCTGCCTAGCAGGCTAGCAGAACAGGGTCACTAGGACTCCCGTCTAAAACAAAGCTTTTGATGCTTAACAATGTCTTTAGAGGAGGTAATGACTACTCAGACCTCCCTCAAACATACTGAACCTAAACCTCAGGACTTCATGCCTTGGACGCCGGTCCCCAACAAGAAACGAAAAACCCCTTAACAAGTACACAAACACATGTAGCATAAAAACCACAGTACTCATAAAGGGAAGATATCACTTGGATAGGGCCACGAGAAGCTTTCACGCAACAAAAGGCTCCTTCCAAGATCTTCTTTGAACCTGTCTAGCACAGAACTAAAACAAGAAACCATTAACCGCACCTGTACTAAACAGACAATGGGCCCTCTTGGCCTAATGAAATAAAACAGTAAAACCTCACAAAATTGGCCCTCATGGCCTAATGAGATCAAACAGAATAGCACCTACACTTCCCTCCCTGAAATAATACAGATATACAATAATAAGCTCCTTTCCAAGGAGAAAACCCCAGGGCTCATAGCCCTAAACTAAATGCATAAGGTTATGATCCATCCCTCCTGCATATATAGCAAGAGGCGTACGCATAACATGTTGTCTAATCAACATACGGGTCCAGGATAATAACGGTAGATTGGTCTCGGCTACTCTTTGCATCACCCATATCAACCATCGTCTGCCATATATTGCATGCTCTGATAACATTTCCCACAAGCGACCGGGTCCTGTTTCATCATTGATAACAATATCCAAACTAGGACCACAATTGAAGAAGAGGTCTTCCTCATAATTGAGATTTGCCAGTGAATCCGCAAACTGATTCTAGTAACGTGGAATCAGCTGAAAAGACACTCTCTCAAACTCTTCAAGTAGGGTCATCGCAGTTTGATGATACATACAAAGAATGGGATTCCGCACTGTGTATGTCCCATCTAGCTGATTCAGGATCAACTGGGAATCCCCTTTTACTAACAACTGCCGAATACCACCTTGCTTGGCAATATGCAGTCCCATAATCAAGGCTTTATACTCTGCCATATTGTTAGTGAATCCTACCCCGAGATAAGCAGCTAACTTCATCGTCACTCTACGTCGGGAATCTCGGATTACTACTCCAACACTCCCTTTTTTATTAGGGCCCCTAGACGCTCCGTCAAAATATGATGTATACGTCCACAATGGGTTTACACATCCTACCATCGCAAACTCCTCTATTCGTAATTATGGTAATCAAAGTTTAGCATGTTGAGAGGATGAACTGATAGCTCCATCCCACCTTCTTCATTGAACTCAATAGGGATACTTGTCAACAATCGTAAGCAGTAATGGCAGAAGACTTTGATCTCCCACACAAAGGTTCCATCTTCTTGCTCAATCACTTTGTATCCTTTGCTCCACCAGATAAGTTTTCCCTGATGGTATCTCTGCTCCAGATATGGGTGTTCCAAATAAGGAACTAACCGACCCATCAACCAACTTTAAGCTCTTTCGTAGGTCTCAAATCATCCCCAGCATGGACCTGCAATGCATTTCTCTGTATTAGCATACTTAGAAATAATAAGGTTTAATCTTATTAAGATTGACCTTATTTTTAAACTCTACTCCATTGTAGATCAGGTAGTAGAGCCGTAAACCTATTTTTCCCGAGCCTCACAATCTTGTAGGGACCTTGCCTCTTGCCTTCTTTCTTGGCACTTCTTCATCCTTCTTAGGGTCGCTTTTCCTGTCAACCGGCTTTAGTGGTCCCCCTCCTATGCTAGGACTCTGGACTTGCGTCCCCTTATCCCCTTATTTAGGGTTTGTCAATAAGGCTGGCTCCGTTGCCTTGTGGCAACTTTTCTACAGTTGTTTTTCCCCTCTGCAATATTTGTCTTGGTGCATCATTCTGCTGCAAGTTATTTCCTTGCGCTCTATGATTCACTGGGCCCGGTTGTTTACTCCCTTCTTGGAGAAAACTAATCTTACTCCAACAGGTAGCAGCTAAATGGCTTGACTTCCCACAAATGTCACATTTCACATTTGGACAGTTTCTGGGGAAGTGCTATCCACCACACCATTTACAACTAAATCTAGAGGGTCCACCCTCTTCAGGCGTTGACTCCCTATCAGATTTTGTTGCTTTTTCAAGAAATTAACGTCGACAGCTATTTGTCAATATTGTTTGGAAATCATATCGATATAATGCTTCATCATGTCCTTAACTTCGCCAAGGACATTAGATGCACTCGACTCATAGCCTCGATCGTCAACCCGTCGCTCCATTGGCCTAACAATCTGATTTGGCATTGGCTGTTGACCCACAAGAACAACGTTAGAATTTGAAACCTGGCCTCCAACATTTGGTGGAGCCAACTGACTTGCCATAGGCATAGTCACACTGGGAGGAGCCAGTAGTAAAGGTACATTCGAAACCATACTCCCTCTCCCAATAGGGTTATTCATAGGCATCCCTTGACTTCCATTCGTCAATGATGGATTGCCACTAGGTACTAAACCCCCATTAACATTCATTCGAGAGGAGTAGGCCGTTTGTAATCGTGCTTCTACTCCCTCTGCCCGCGTAATAGTGGTGTCTATGTCTGCCAAGGCCACACTGCTCAATTGTACTTGGATATTAAAATCCAACCCATGCAAAAAGTATTGCAATTGGGCAGCCGGCGGAATGGGAATGTAAGTTTGTAACTTACGGAATACTTACTTCAGCTTCTTGGCATATGCTTTTACATTCTCATGAGGATCTTGATGTGTTACATTCAAGACCCGCAACCAATATTGGCCACCTCTTTCAGGGGCATATTCCGCTCGAAAAGCTGCATAGAATTGATCAATGGTGGTTATGGTTCTAGACTCTATGCTGTATACCATATCGCAGCCCTTCCTTTTAACGTCATATTGAAGAACATCATGAGATGTCCCTCATCTTGGATGCGATAATTGAACATCAATCTTTGAAATTCACAAATGTGAAATTCTGCATCCTCTTCCGCTAACCCATTAAAAATGGGCAAGGGAACTCCTAAGGCTAGTAAATCCGGCGTCCGTGCAGGAATCGCAATAGGTTGTGCCATGGTGACAATCGGATTAGCAATAGGAGCTTGAACGGGTGAATTCACCCCCCCACTTGAAGTGGGTAGACTTGGTGGAGGAGAGGAAGATCTTACACTTCCTCCTGCACCTAATGGAATAGGTGGAGTAGTTAAATGACTAAGACCACTGCTTTGTATACGTACTGGGCTACTCCTTTGAGGAGAATAACGGCTTACAATCTCTAACCGCCGTCTAGCCCTCTCAGCACATTCTTCTTTTTGGATTTCGGCTTGACGGTCCTTGTTAGAGGACATAAACCAACTTCCTTTTGTTCCCTAGAAACCCTAGATCCGAAAGCCACCACTTATAAGTGGCTCCCGATAGGACACACCAGTGACGGGACCTAAAATGGGCCGGCACTGGCTATAGCACTAGCCGGACCTCATACTCATGACACACAAACACCCTCACGGCCTCGCGGACCAAGAGCGTCAATCAAATGCTAAAGGACAAACTGACCTAAAGCTTGATCTATGCGTTTATAGTTTATAGTCCAACATTTCCCTTAAACTCCTCAGAGGGAGAACCCTTATACATTGGCAATGCCACGATCACACACACATAGGAGGCACTCCACCAACTAATAGTCGGAGCCCCACTGCAGCTCTCCTACATCGCAGGGATTGGCCCTTTGATGCGCTGCTAAACATATAACACAAACGAGCACAAACTTCTCTCTTTTATTTTTCTTGTATTTCCAGGAGATATTCCATGCTTTCTCACTTCACAGTCCCTTAGGAAACCGACCCTCTACCCTACGGCATTGGATAACCTCACACTCTCAATCGTGGGTCAAAGTCCTAAGAAAACAGTTGCTATGCAGGCCAGGAGATTTTCCTTCGATACCATGAACAAAGCATAGTGCATAATGTGAATGGTTTAGTGCACAAACAATAGAAAATTAGCATTGTGCATCGTGCGAAACCAATCTTTTCATGATTTCCATGCTAACGTTTATGTATTGAAACGAGGAGAGACACCGAGCCTTACGCTCATACTGCCTTTTCCGTTATTTTAAAACAATGTCCTATAGCCATGATGCAACACATAAATCAGATTTAAGATTGTACTTTGACGCTCAAAATCCCCTCTCACCCTACCGTTTAATGTTTTGCAATCGTTGATAGGTGTAAGAGTCATTGTATGTGTATTTCTTTGTAGAGAAAGCAATAAACAAGAACGGAAACATAGAAATGAGGGTAAACCGAGGCTAACCTCATGCTCTACCTCCATTATACATTGCACAAACACTTATGTGATTTTTTGCAATTTTTCTTTTATCATTTCCTAATTTTCTCCCATTTAAAACCCATTTTCCACCATTTTTTGGTATTTTTTTCTCTATTATCTTCAATATAAAATTACTAGAAATTAAGATTGATTGTGGATTGTGGCCCTTAGGTTCTTTGACAGCAAAATTTTAGGTTTTATTGATGTTATATCTCATGTTTCCCCTTTATTTTGCAAAAAAACCCCATTTTACCTCTTAAACGCGTGTTTTACACCATTAATTTCAGCCATAACACTTATGATTTTCGGATTTTTTGAGCATAAATTGATCAAACTCATAGAAAACAACAACATAATGCATAATCAGCCCATGGGAACAATATTTCGTCACCCAAATAGCATAAAAACTCATTTATTCTTCATAAAAATTGAATTACCGTTTAGGCTTTGTGTCTCGGGATCTCGGTTTCGCTATGGGACTACATGTCAGCCCTCATTCAATGTCTAGCATCTTCAAAATCAACACTCTTCATGTCTTCATCCACCCGGAAGCAATCCGGTCTCATCCGGACAAGCTTTCCTCCATCATTCTTCATTGCCTTCTTCCACACAAGAACAACCCCTTAAGGGAGAGAGAGGGAGGAGAGAGAAAGACTGAAATCAGATATCTCCATTGAGGCCACCATTTGACGGGTGAAGCACGGCGATAGAGTCAGCATCTAGAGGGGAATCAATGCCCATGATCATTGGGGGGGTTGTTTGCAGGCAGGAGGATGGATCTCCAAGATGTGGATGCAAAAATTGATGCCTGATGGTGGCCCCTCTTCTCCACGCTTTCATGCTTCTTTTTCATGTGAAATTTCATGCTATATCAAAATTTTGGGGCTCCCAAAGGTCACTTGCCCATTTGGCCAAACTTTGTCCACTCCTTCGCATCTTGACCGTTTCCTTGGCCATTTCCCCTTAAATATTTTTCCCTTGATATTCATAATTTTTATTTATTTTTAAGCACTTCTCGGTATCAAAACTCGGCTCTCAAGAAGAAAGTCGCAGGAAGTGTAGGCGCCCAAGCTACCGGTAATGTTGGAGAGGCAAGCGGAGCGACCACACATACGAATCAAGCCCAGGTTCTAAGCTTTAAAATTAATTAGGAATTATTTCTTGTGGAAGGAATGAAAGTATTGATGACATGCATGGAACAAGAACAAGTCTTAGGGTTCTGTTTACTCTAAGTACTAAGATGCATGCGCGAAACGGCAGAGAGGTTGAGCTTCGCATCCCTCTCTTTTCCCATTCTCCATGAACCAAGTGCAGCTTGAAACCACTTCATCTCTGTTGTTCCTATGAAAGGTGGTACAACTGGAGCTGGACGCTAGCTTCTTCCTAGAGACTTTGCTGATAGGAAATGAACCCTGACCTCAGGTCGATCCCAAGTGGGAACAGTTGGACACTTCCGCTCGGGGCGGACTCGGGAAGACCTAGATCACAAACCCTGTGTCATTCTCTATGAGTGCTAGGCAGAGCCTTCTAAACCCTCCTCCTGATGGGCTGCTAAGACGTGTCCCGCAAGCGGACAACCGGGCACGTTATAGTTGGTATTAGAGTGGAAAGTAAAGGGAATAAGGGGAAAGCTAGGGGAAGGTGAGTGGAATAGAGTAGTGTTTTCTGCTAAAAACATTTCCTTACTCACTTATAGATGCTAGGTTGCAGAGTCACGAAGCATGGAGCAAGTTCTTGGTGTTCCACGTCATGTTCATGACTGTAATGTATGCTTCGGATTATTGTAAGAGGCTAAGCATGATGAATATTCTAGACCACATCTATAGCCCTTCACCCCTGTATGCGGAACGGAGATGGACGGGAGAATCATGAATATACTACATAGCAGCCCACCGACTTGCGTACCTTTAGACCAACTTGAAGAGAATCAAGTGGATGGAGGATTTAAAGATCATGAAGTTGTTCATCTTTGTCAAAGCTCATGCAAACGCAACCCTGCATGTTGGCGGTCGGCAAGTCAAATAGAACAAGTATCTATATGAAGAAGTGACTCGGGTGATCCTTGCCTGTAACGTGTCCCCCTGTCCACTTGTAGGACATGTCTTGGCAGCCCATCAAGGAAGAGAGTCTAGAAAGTGCCGCCTAGAACTTCCAAGGAATATCACGGGGTTTGCGATCTAGGATTTCCCGAGTGTGCCATGAAGCGAAAGCATTCCGACCGTTCCCACTTAGGACCGACCTGAATCAGGGTTTTCCTAATGGTCAAGTTCCTAGAAGGTAGCTAGCGTCGAGCCCCAGACAAAATACTTTGCACAGAAACATCAGGGTTGAAGAGGATTTATACTGCACTTGGTTCAAGGAGAATGGGAAACGAGAGGGATACGAAGCTCGACCTCTCTACTCGTAAGGCATAGTCCCATTCCATTCCCCCTAAAACAGCATAAATCGGGACTCTTGCTGTATAGATTCTAGGTCATTGTTACCTCGCTGTCAATTCCTTTGAGAAAAGTTCCCCGCCAACCGGGACCACCCTTCCATAGGACGGACCCAGAGTCACATCCATCGCACTTTGCTCGGTTGCTTTAGTTATCTAATTACCTACCACATTTAGTTTGACAAGCAAAAACAACTTCCTTAATTAACCAAATTAATCACTGGTTCCTTCACGTAACTCAAGCAAATTCATTTTTCACCATTTGATATTTATTTATCAGTCTTTGGAATACATCAAATAAACCTCTTCGAAGGCTATTCCAGCAATCCACAGGGATCGCTATTTCAAGTTCCGCCCGTTGACTAGTATGCAGGCCTCGAGATCCCATCTCAAGTCACGTCAACCTCTTGTGTAGGATTCGGAGAAGGGATTTATGGCCAGAGCCTCCCCTGGCACCCAAGTGTCCTCCTGTTCCAAGTAGCACCCACGGAGAGACCTCTCGTAGCGGGTTCGGTCCACGTACCTGGCGCGGCTAAACAACCCCCTTGGATAGGGTCAGATAGACAATCGGAGGTAAATGATACTACCTCTCCCTCCAGGCTCTCAACCTAAAGCATTAGATGTTTTTCTTGAATTAGTTCCTTGAGCAAAGAAGTACAAATAGCGCAGCTAGATGTACAATCATGAACATTCCAGTGGTCGTTTGTACGGCCAACTGCTAAGGTATATTTCTTTCTCCTCGAATGCTTGCAGCATTCGATCCTGGATCAATTGTGACTTGGCAAGATCCCAAGGGTTTCGTAAGTTGAGTTGCTTGTTTAACCTTTTTCCTTGGGTTAGGGTTTATACCCTGTTGACCCAAATTGTCAATACCTTAGGTTTCCTTATATTGAGGTCAATAAATCCTAGGCAACCTCGTCGCCCTAACTTGGTTGGTCAACTGCTTTCTTGGCAAATTCGTAACTCCCCTAGCTTGGCAGAGAAGTCTAAGAAGGAGTGATGTAGCAGGATGACTACTCAATTCGTAGAAAATTTAACTTGCAATTAGAACTCTCCAAACTTGGTCTAAGGTGTAGGGGTTCTATTTAGTGATTTAGACACAAGCGCATATGACGTTGCAGCTTGTTGCACGAGATAGTTGTCAACACCTAACTTGTGGGGATTACATCTTTCCTCGTACATTTTTCTTTATCAAGAATACCTTTGATTAAGATAAGGGCTTGGGAGTCCTCTTGACCCATTCCAAACCCTAACCATACTAGGCCGATAAACATTTTGGCCCTAGGGTTCCTAGATTCCTTGCAGAAGTCTAGCATTTGGTCAACTGATCCTTAGGATGAGAATCCCTAGATCATCTTTGAATGGGTGATTAGACAATCCTAACATTTCGAGAATGTGGGTAGGACCTTTAGGATTGGAAATATTAAATCAGCATCCTAAGTGCGATACTAGGTAGAATTTTAACATAGCTTAACCCTACCTAGCACGTTGAGATGACCATCATATGCTAACTAATCATACCTTTATGAATTTCATGTAGGCTACTCATTTACACGCAAGTTACTTAGTTGATCTAAGCAATCTATGATTAACAATGATCTTCCCTTTAAAGATGCAAATACTTTCTTCTAAATTTTCAAGTACCTTCCCCTAAAAGATGTAAGTACCTGCAAGATAGGTGAGATGCATAATTCCATGAGAATATGCAAATTCAAGACCATAGACCTCTTTGCAACTATATGATCTATAGTGATCTTTTCTTTTCCTTGCCTTATGTGACGTTGATTTACATTCAGAACTATTCTTATAAACCCTACGTTTAATGCAAGGAAATCAAAGCTTTAATATTTTTAATGAAGATGCATTCAAACTTTGATAAAAGAACTCCATGCATGAGTGAATGCCATGAGTCCTTCATTGATTTAATCCTTCCTTTAGCACTTAACCCATCCTAAAATGTAACTATCATTGCATGCAATTTGCAAAGTTCATAAATCCTTTCCATGCGTTGCGACTATTCGGATATCATTTAATGACCGTCTACGATTGTCTTCTATATGAGTCACAACGAAGAATTTATTTCATAAGTGCATTACGCGACATAAGCCCTATCCTTTGCAAGATGCAACAAGGCCGCAGTCTTAGCAAGATATCATATTTTAAGTTATGCATCATACGTTCAAAAAGATTGCAACTACCCTTGACCATGAAATGCAAGCAAATGCAAGTACCCGTCATGCAACCAAACTCTGTAAATCGAACGAGTACAACAATTTTACGATGCATTAAGTTTCCCTTCATGAATTAAAACATGCTTTATGCAACTATTCCATGCGGGTCTATTTTTGGAACCTGGGCATTCATTATCGGGGCATTGTCCACTCTCCTACTTTGGGTGGAAGCTCCCATGTGTGCTCCTCTCGCCTTTTCCTTACGAGCCATTGACGCAGCAGATTTTGATTCAACAAGCTTCCCCTTGGCTCTCTTACGCATCACAAAGTCACTTCTACCCAAGATTACTTCCCTGCACAGAAATTGGGCCTTGCAAGACACCGTTTTAAGAAAATCGGAGGCACGGGGTGAACTAGGCCTATGGAAGCTTTAGTTAGAAGCTTCCAAGCTTCTGTATACAGGGATGACATGGAGAGAGAGTGATGATTGAGGATTGTTAGAACGCAGGCATAGGAACCCACTATAAGCAAGGGAGTATAAGGGCAGATGAGTGTGAATAGCCCTAGGGGCAAGGAAAACCCTAACCCTAGCTTGACAAAGGCTATATAAACAGCCTATAGGTCACTATCAAGTGTGGGAGATTGTACCCAAGTTGTACTCGAAGCAACTTAGTAAGCAAGATTTCATTATTGTACTTTGAGCTCTCTTCTCCCTCTTGTGCACACATTCCAATGCTACAACTCTAGTTTTCAACATGGTATCAGAGCCATCTATGATCTCCTCAGCTTCCCTCAACCTCAGCTATCACTAAGTGCACATGAGCCTCTACCTCCTACATCTTATCCTTCTTTCCTCCATAGCTGCGTACAACCTACCTCCATTGGAGGACTTGGGGAGGACAAAGGAGGCCATATCTCCCTCTGATTTCTTCTAGGGACTTCTTGACTATCTCAGGGCAAATCAGCTTGGCACAATAGACCTCGGGATTAGTCGACGGCGTGGGCAAAGTTGCATGATTCCCAAAAACAGGTGCAGTTTCTAACAGTGCAAAATTCGGGCTGCTATACACGCAACAGAGGCGATGCGATCCCTGCAGCTACCTTGGGTTTTTGATAGCCCCCCTAGTGGGCTATCCTCAGCTAAAAGGGTTCCTGGAAATTCCTCTCACAGAGAGAGATCTCTGCCAAACCCTAACTGTGTTTTTTGAGGTAGCCATAGCCAAGAAGCTCCAAGCTTGACATTTTGTCATTTTTTCTTTCTAAGCTTCATTAACAATGATTCTAATCACTGAAGCAGAGACTCTGAAGCCTATTCTAGATTCTAAAGCTCTTGGGCATACTCAATGGACATCACTAAGCATTGGGAAGCCGACTTCCAACCCGGTTCCATTCAAGCACTTCACTAAGCTTGACAATGGTTTTTTCTAAACACTAATCATGAATCATCTAATCATTTGCTTGCTGGGCATTCACTAAAATCTAGTGAGTTTTTTATTCCTCTTCGTATATTGTTGTAAGGTTATGTGTACAATTAATACATAGACCATCATACACTAGAAGTGTATTGCATACCGTGAGTGACTTTGTCTCAAGTATACTGGTCAATGAAATCAAAAGCATGAGTGTCATTGTACTCTCCTCGGAATCATCAGCAACAACCTTGTCCAACACAAGCTTCATCCACTAAGCCATACAACAAGGAGGAGCCTGAAGTCCAGTCTAGGTTTACTTTATTAAAACCTAAAAAGACTATTAAACCTAGGAAGAAGTTTGCACATAAGAAAGGACCACCACAGTCATACTTTGAAATATTACATTTATATGATTTTCAGCCTTTCTCTTCATTGCAACTTTGATTTCAAATTGTCTGATTTGCTTCCGCATTTAGTGAAAAATTTGTAAGGGACTAGACACTGCCCTTGTCCTAACAAGTGGTAAGACCTTCCCAATGACCACAACATATGCTGATGTCCGTCCTCAAATTCGAAAGTTTGATGGCAAAGATTTCCGCCCATGGCAGGTACTTATAAAATACAAAATGATGGAGAGAGGGTATTGGCCTCTCATTCAAGGCAGTAGAGTTGTAAACTCTACAAATTTGGTTGATATAGAGAATGACCAACGTGCTCAAGCAATCATAATGCTACACTTAGATGAATCTCTGATTCATCATGTTGATCAACTAAACACTGCTAAAGAAAAAGGGATGAGCTTGAAAAGCTCTATGGAGCCACTGGCAAAAATACTAAAGTATTCCTTAAAATTGAATTATTTAGCTTGGAATATCGTTCACGAGAAGATTTGGGAAAATTCATCTCTCATATGAAGGGACTTATGGCACAGCTTGCCTCTGTACAAGCTCCAATACATGAAGAAGATGCTATTGCTATTCTCCTAAAAGCTGTAAAACAGGTGTTTCCTACTATTATAACCACTCTCACCAACATTCCAGATCCTACTTTGGCAAGTACCATTCAATCCTGTTTGGATGAAGAAAAGAGTAACCACAAAGAAAGCAGCAAGAGTCAGGCAACTTCAAATTTCCGTGATCAAGTATTGGTTCATATAGTTCTCACTGGATGTTCTTTCTGTAAGAAAAAATGACATCTTGTAAACAACTGCTGGAAGAAGTATCCCGAGAAGATGAAATGTAACAAGTGCAAGAAGACAGGGCACATCACTAGTAAATGCCCCAACACTCCTGATATAGCCAAAGAATTGGTGGCCAACAATGCCTCCAATCCATCTCAAGATCGACAGTTTTGACTATTTAAATCATCTACCTAAAACAACCTTGTAAGCCTCATTTATAAAGGCATCCCAAGAAGGGGGGGAACCTCTTACATGCTTTGTAATCCAATGCCACCCTTGCATTGAGGGGGGGTGTTAGAAGGTAGGGATAGGAACCCACTATAAGCAAGGGAGTATAAGGGCATATGAGTGTGAATAGCCCTAGGGGTAGGGGAAACCCTAACCCTAGCTTGGCAAAGGCTATATACACAGCCTATGGGTCACTATCAAGTGTGGGAGAGTGTATCCAAGTTGTACTCTAAGCAACTTAGTAAGCAAGATTTCATTCTTGTACTTTGAGCTCTCTTCTCCCTTTTGTGCACACATTCCAATACTGCAACTCTGGTTTTCAACAAGGATGATGAAGGAGATGATGACGATGGAGGTGAAGATGACAATGATGATGATGACGACGGCACCATAGCCTGGCTGCGGCAGGCAGAGGGTGGCAGACAGCTTTCACAGGGCGACGGGCAGCACGATTCCTTCCTTCCCTCTCCCCTCCTCAAGCTTGGGAGGGGGGGTTTGTTAGAAGGCAGGCATAGGAACCCACTATAAGCAAGGAAGTATAAGGCCAGATGAGTGTAAATAGCCCTAGGGGCAGGGGAAACCCTAACCCTAGCTTGGCAAAGGCTATATAAACAGCCTATGGGTCACTATCAAGTGTGGGAGAGTGTATCCAAGTTGTACTCTAAGCAACTTAGTAAGCAAGATTTCATTCTTGTACTTTGAGCTCTCTTCTCCCTTTTGTGCACACATTCCAATACTGCAACTCTGGTTTTCAACAAGGATGATGAAGGAGATGATGACGATGGAGGTGAAGATGACAATGATGATGATGACGACGGCACCATAGCCTGGCTGCGGCAGGCAGAGGGTGGCAGACAGCTTTCACAGGGCGACGGGCAGCACGATTCCTTCCTTCCCTCTCCCCTCCTCAAGCTTGGGAGGGGGGGTTTGTTAGAAGGCAGGCATAGGAACCCACTATAAGCAAGGAAGTATAAGGCCAGATGAGTGTAAATAGCCCTAGGGGCAGGGGAAACCCTAACCCTAGCTTGGCAAAGGCTATATAAACAGCCTATGGGTCACTATCAAGTGTGGGAGAGTGTATCCAAGTTGTACTCTAAGCAACTTAGTAAGCAAGATTTCATTCTTGTACTTTGAGCTCTCTTCTCCCTCTTGTGCACACATTCCAATGTTGCAACTCTGGTTTTCAACAAGGATGATGAAGAAGATGATGACAATGGAGGTGAAGATGACAATGATGATGATGATGATGGTGATGATGATGACGACAGCAGCACAGCCTGGCTGCGGCAGGCAGAGGGTGGCAGACAGCTTCCACAGGGCGACGGGCAGCACGATTTCTTCCTTCCCTCTCCTGTCCTCAAGCTTGGGAGGGGGGTTTGTTAGAAGGCAGGCATAGGAACCCACTATAAGCAAGGGAGTATAAGGGCAGATGAGTGTGAATAGCCCTAGGGGCAGGGGAAACCCTAACCCTTTCTTGGCAAAGGCTATATAAACAGCCTATATGTCACTATCAAGTGTGGCAGAGTGTACCCAAGTTGTACTCTAAGCAATTTAGTAAGCAAGATTTCATTCTTGTACTTTGAGCTCTCTTCTCCCTCTTGTGCACACATTCCAATGCTGCAACTCTGGTTTTCAACAAGGATGAGGAAGGAGATGATGACGATGGAGGTGAATATGACAATGATGATGATGACGATGGTGATGATGATGACGATAGTAGCACAGCCTGGCTGCGGCAGGCAGAGGGCGGCAAACAGCTTCCACAGGGCAGCGCGCGGCACTATTTCTTTCTTCCCTCTCCCCTCCTCAAGCTTGGGAGGGGGGGTTTGTTAGAAGGCAGGCATAGGAACCCACTATAAGCAAGGGAGTATAAGGGAAGATGAGTGTGAATAGCCCTAGGGGTAGGGGAAACCCTAACCCTCGCTTGGAAAAGGCTATATAAACAGCCTATAGGTCACTATCAAGTGTGGGAGAGTGTACCCAAGTTGTACTCTAAGCAACTTAGTAAGCAATATTTCATTCTTGTAATTTGAGCTCTCTTCTCCCTCTTGTGCACACATTCCAATGCTACAACTCTGGTTTTCAACATGTTATCAGAGCCATCTTTGATCTCCTCAGCTTCCCTCAGCCTTAGCTATCACTAAGTGCACATGAGCCTCTACCTCCTACATCTTATCCTTCTTTCCTCCATAGCTGCCTGCAACCTACCTCCATTGGAGGTCTTGGGGAGGACAAAGGAGGCCATATCTCCCTCTGATTTCTTCTAGGGACTTCTTTCCTATCTCAAGAAAATCAACCTGGCACGATAGACGTCACGATTAGTCAACGGCGTGGGCAGCATTGCGCAATTCCCAGAAACAGGCACAATTTTTGACAGCGCAAAATTTGGGCTTCTGTACACGCAAGGGAATATAAGGACAGATGAGTGTGAATAGCCCGAGGGGCAAGGAGAACCCTAACCCTAGCTTGGAAAAGGCTATATAAACAGCCTATGGGTCACTATCAATTGTGGGAGAGTGTACCCAAGTTGTACTCTAAGCAACTTAGTAAGAAAGATTTCATTCTTGTACTTTGAGCTCTCTTCTCCCTCTTGTGCACACATTCCAATGCTACAACTCTAGTTTTCAACATGGTATCAGAGCCATCTCTGATCTCCTCACCTTACCTCAGCCTCAGCTATCACTAAGTGCACATGAGCCTCTACCTCCTACATCTTATCCTTCTTTCCTCCATAGCTGCGTACAACCTACCTCCATTGGAGGACTTGGGGAGGACAAAGGAGGCCATATCTCCCTCTGATTTCTTCTAGGGACTTCTTGACTATCTCAGGGCAAATCAGCTTGGCACAATAGACCTCGGGATTAGTCGACGGCGTGGGCAGTATTGCATGATTCCCAAAAACAGGCGCAGTTTCTAACAATGCAAAATTCGGGCTGCTATACACGCAGTAGAGGCGATGCGATCCCTACAGCTACCTTGGGGCTTTGATAGCCCCCGTAGTGGGCTATCCTCAGCTAAAAGGGTTCCTGGAAATTCCTCTCACAGAGAGAGATCTCTCCCAAACCCTAACTGTGTTTTTTGAGGCAGCGATAGCCAACAAGCTCCAAGCTTGACATTTTTTCATTTTTTCATTATGAGCTTCATTAACAGTGATTCTAATCACTAAAGTAGAGTCTCTGAAGCCAATTCCAGATTCTAAAGCTCTTGGGCATGCTCAATGGACATCACTAAGCATTGGGAAGCCGACTTTCAACCAGGTTCCATTCAAGCACTTCACTAAGCTTGACAATAGTAATTTCTAAACACTAATCATGAATCATCTAATCATTTTCTTGCTGGGCATTCACTAAAATCCAATGAGTTTTTTATTCCTCTTCGTATAGTGTTGTAAGGTTATATGTACAATTAACACATAGACCATCATACACTAGAAGTGTATTGCATACCGTGAGTGACTTTGTCTCAAGTACACTGGCCAATGAAATCAAAAGCATGAGTGTCATTGTACTCTCCTTGGAATCATCAACAACAAGCATTGAGATCATAGACCAACCTTGTCCAACACAAGCTTCATCCACTAAGCCATACCACAAGGAGGAGCCTGAAGTCCAGTCTAGGTTTACTTCATTAAAACCTAAAAATACTATTAAACCTTGGAAGAAGTTTGTACATAAGAAAGGACCACCATAGTCATACTTTGAAATATTACATTTATATGATTTTTAGCCTTTCTCTTCATTGCAACTTTGATTTCAAATTGTCTGATTTGCTTCTGCATTTAGTGAAAAATTTGTAAGGGACTAGACACTGCCCTTGTCCTAACAAGTGGTAAGACCTTCCCAATGACCACAACATATACTGATGTCCATCCTAAAATTCGAAAGTTTGATTGCAAAGATTTCCACCCATGGCAGGTACTTATAAAATACAAAATGATGGAGAGAGGATATTGGCCTCTCATTCAAGGCAGTAGAGTTGTAAACTCTGCAAATCAGGTTGATATAGAGGATGACCAACGTGCTCAACTAATCATAATGCTACACTTAGATGAATCCCTGATTAATCATGTTGATCAACTAAACACTGCTAAAGAAAAATGGGATGAGCTTGAAAAGCTCTATGGAGCCACTAGCAAAAATACTAAAATCTTCCTTAAAATTGAATTCTTTAGCTTGGAATATCGTTCACGAGAAGATTTGGGAAAATTCATCTCTCATATGAAGGGACTTATGGCACAGCTTGCCTCTGTACAAGCTCCAATACATGAAGAAGATGCTATTGCTATTCTCCTAAAAGCTGTAAAACAGGTGTTTCCTACTCTTGTAACCACTCTCACCAACATTCCAGATCCTACTTTGGCAAGTACCATTCAATCCTGTTTGGATGAAGAAAAGAGTAACCACAAAGAAAGCAGCAAGAGTCAGGCAACTTCAAATTCCCGTGATCAAGTATTGGTTCATACAGTTCTCACTATATGTTCTTTCTATAAGAAAAAAGGACATCTTGTAAACAACTGCTGGAAGAAGTATCCCAAGAAGATGAAATGTAACAAGTGCAAGAAGACAGGGCACATCACTCGTAAATGCCCCAACGCTCCTGATATAGCCAAAGAATTGGTGGCCAACAATGCCTCCAATCCATCTCAAGATCGACTATTTTCACTATTTAAATCATCTACCTAAAACAACCTTGTAAGCCTGATTTATAAAGGCATCCCAAGAAGGGGGGGAATCTCTTACATGTTGTGTAATCCAATGCCATCCTGGCATTGAGGGGGGGTGTTAGAAGGTAGGCATAGGAACCCACTATAAGCAAGGGAGTATAAGGGCAGATGAGTGTGAATAGCCCTAGGGGCAGGGGAAACCCTAACCCTAGCTTGGCAAAGGCTATATAAACAGCCTATGGGTCACTATCAAGTGTGGGAGAGTGTACCCAAGTTGTAATCTAAGCAACTTAGTAAGCAAGATTTCATTCTTGTACTTTGAGCTCTCTTCTCCCTCTTGTGCACACATTCCAATGTTGCAACTCTGGTTTTCAACAGGGTTCATATAGCTTGAAGGGGGGAGGGTAGCCACATAAGTGGCGGGCTGCATGCCTCCTCCCCATGCGCCTGAACTCCCACACATACTCCCTCTCCCCGCCATGCAATGCGGCTGAGGGGGGAGGGAGTTTATTCATAAAAGAAAAGTTGCAAAAATTATCCCTTATTTGTTCCTTGAAGGGATGTTCCCGCGTGGGCTACGGTTTTTAAGCCATAGCTTCCTATACACGACACATGGCTGGTGTTTGTTAATGCACGCGGAAGGAGCACTTAACCCAAGGTTTTTCCGTTGTGGGAGATTACTTTGAGGCCGCTTTTGCGCGAGATTTAGGGTCTTCAATATTTCATTGCGGAAATGTTACATTCTCTCCACCTTAGAGGAATTGAGATGTCCTCATCTCGAGAAGATCTGGGGTAATTGTTGGTTGAGAGTGCTTTCATCCATCCAAGTGGCATCCTCTTCGAGGTAATCTTTCCACTGGATGAGGTATTCTCTCAAGGTCCTGGATCTCAAATGCCTCTCCCTAATATCTAAGATCCTGTCAGGCCATAGCTCAAGGACTCCTTGGCTCGCCATTACAACTTGTTGATCATCAAGCACGTGACTAGGGTTAGGCACATACTGTTTCAATAGACTGATATGGAATACATTATGAACTTTTAGGTTTTCAAGGAGTTGTATTCTGTAAGCATTAGGCCCTAGGCACTTGAGAATCTTGTAGGGTCCACAGTACCTTGGACTTAGCTTTTTGCATTCACCCAAGGATAGGAAACTCTTCTTTGGACATACGCGAATGAAGATCATATCAGCTTCAACGAAGGATCTGTCTTGACGTTTCAGGTCCGTATAAGCCTTCTGTCTGTCCTTGGCGTCTTGGATGTCCTGTCTTATTGATTTGATTTAGTCATCCATGTCTTCCAGCATCTGCTTTGAAGCTTCAATCCTCAAGGTTGGATCCGAAAAGCCTAAAGGAGTACGACAATTGCGCGCATACAATGCTTGAAAAGGGGTCATCTGAATGCCTTGTTGGTAGGAAGCATTGTAGGAAAACTCAACCAGTGGCAAATATGGAATCCACTTTTTGGGTTCGCAAGAGCAGTGTGCCCTAAGCATGTCTTCAATGACTTGGTTGACCCGTTCTGTTTGACCATCAGTTTGGGGATGATAAGCTGTACTGAAATAGAGTTGAGTCCCAATGGCCTCGAAGATAGCCCTCCAGAAGTGTAATGTGAAGGGAGAGTCACGATCACTAATGATTCTTCTGGGTAACCCATGCAATTTAAATATTTCCTTGATGAATAACATTGTGATATCTGAGGCTTTATAGTTTGTCTTAACAGGGATAAGATGTGCAATCTTGGTGAGCATATCTACCATGACCATAATGGAGTTGTATCCTCCCTGAACTTGGGGCAGGCCAACAACAAAGTCCATACTACTGAATTCCCATTTCATTTGGGAAATGTCAAGTGGTTGCAATTTTCCTGGCATTTTGACATGTTTGGCCTTAATGCATTAACAAGACAAACATTCTGTGACATATTTGAGAACGTCACCTTTGATCCTATCCCAATAATAGCTCTTCTGACTGCATTAAGGGTTGAGGCATAGCCAGGATGTCCTGAGAAAGAGGAGCCATGGGCTTCCCAAAGTATCTTCTGCTTGAGTGATTGGCTTGCCGGGATACATAATCTCGTCCTATAGTAGACAAATCCACTATTGATAGAAAATTCTTAGTACTTTGTTTGTAGCTTCGGGTCTTGATCTTTGATGGGGATCTCCCTTAGCAATTTCTGATAGGTTGGGTCATGACATGCCTCTTCTCTAGCTAGCTCAAGAATTGAGTTGTTTGGCATGGATACCTTTGTAGCTAGAGATCTTTCTGTTGATGGATCTTGCAAAATCAGAGAATTCAGAAATGCTTTGCGAGACTGAGTGCATCAGCAATTACATTCTCCTTTCCAGGCTAGTATTTGATTTCAAAATCATATTCTTCCAGCACTTCAATCCATCAACGTTGCCTCATATTGAGCTCATTCTAGGTGAAAATCCATTTAAGACTCTTGTGGTCTGTCACTAGGGTAAATTTGTTACCCAGCAAGTAGTGTCTCCAAAGTTTGAGAGCATGGATGACAGCCAATAGCTCCAGATTGTGGGTAGCATAATTTCTTTCATGGCTCTTCAGTTTCCTTGAAGAGTATGCTACGTGATGACCTTCTTGCATGAGCACACATCCTAAGGCAAGTGCACTAGCATCAGTTATCACTTCAAACTTCTTTCTAAGATCAGGAAGTTTCAGGATGGGTGTTGATACCAAGCTTTGCTTTAGTTTGTCAAAGCTAGACTATTCAACAGGTGACCATACAATTGATACTTGCTTCTTTAGTAGATCGGTCAGAGGTGCTGAAAATCAAAGCATAGTTTTTGATAAAGACCATGTACCATCCTGTCAATCCAAGAAAACTACGTATTTCTTTGACAGAACTTGGTGTCGGCCACTCCAGAACATCTCTATCTACTGAAATGGGGTATTTGTTCTTAATGGTTGATTGATTCAACCCTCTGTAGTCAATGCATAGCCGAAGCATTCCATCTTTCTTCTTTTGGAATAGCACTGGAGCTCCCCATGGCAAGCTGCTAGGATGGATGTAGCCTTGGTCTAACAATTGCTTGAGTTGCTCCTTCAACTCAATCGCTTCTGGGATGGACATCCTATATGGTCTCTGTAGTCAATGCATAGCCGAAGCATTTCATCTTTCTTCTTTTGGAACAGCACTGGAGCTCCCCATGGAGAACTTCTAGGATGGATGTAGCCTTGGTCTAACAATTGCTTGAGTTTCCCCTTCAGCTCAATCACTTCTGGGATGGACATCCTATATGGTCTCTTTGCAACTAGTGTAGCTCTTGACACCAACTTGATTTCGTGATCGACTTTCTCTTGAGGAGGAAGTTCTGTCAACTCTTCAAGAAATACGTCTACGTATTCCTTTAACCATGAAGGTTCTTCCCTAGATTCCTGATTCTGATCTAGCTTATTTAGTTTAATCAAATAGACAGGTAGCCCCTTCCTAACTCCTTTTATTATCTGTGTTGCTTTTGCCAGCTGAATTTTTGGCTTACCAGCCTCTCCTTGAGTTGTGACTAGTTCCCCTTCAAAATTTCGGAAGGAGACTTGGCCCTTTTCACAGTAAATGTGGGCATCATTGGGTATTAGCCAATCCATTCCGAGCAAGCATTCGTGGATACCTAGGTTCATTACCCTGAATCTGACCAAAGTCAACTTTCCACCCAGTAGGAATTTCACCTTAGCAGTTTGTCTGGTACAAGAGACCTCATGACCATTTGCTAATTCCACAAGTAAGGTAGGTGCATCTATTGTGGCTATCCCTAATCTTCTTGCACAGACTGGTGAAATGAAGGAATGTGTACTGCCACAATCAATCAAGGTTTTAAAGCTTTTACCTTGATAACGTGATGGTGTTTGAATCACCGAGAATTGACGGTTCGGGCCTTTCTTGTGAAGAGCAGCATGAATTGTTGCCCTCTCAATGTCAAATTCCATGGATGGGTCTTCTTCATCACCCAACTCCTTGTTGGCTACACTGGAGGTTCTCCCTCTAGCCATGACGGTGGCTCCTTGGCCATGGACGGCTCCTTGGGATGGCCCTTGACATTGTCCTATGCTAAGCTTGGGACATTGCCTTTTAAAGTTACCAGGCTCATTGCAATGGAAGCAATAGAGATTGCGGCCATTACCTTGTATAGGAATGAAATTGTTAATAGCGTTCACCCTATCTTTCTTCCTTTGTCCCTGGTTTTGGCCTTGCGCTCTCTTAGCTTGAGACCTATACATTCCCTTGTTCTGATCCTTGTAATACCAAGTCCTGTTATTCCTTGGTTTGGTCTGCACCTCTTGTATTATCGGTGCAGCTCGAATGAGCGCGTCCTATAGATCCGTTGGGCGCATTGATTCCAAGTGTGTGTTAATGGGTGGGTTTAATCCAACACAAAACTTTGACACCTGTTGTGTCATATCCATTTGAGGCACACACTTTAAGAGAGAGACGAACTTTGAACAATACACATCCAGGGATAGTCCAAGCTGCTTTAATTCATAGAATTTGTTCATCTTTTGTGTGCAATAGGCAGGTGGCAGATATCTCCCTCGCACAGCTCTTTTAAGATTCTCCCAAGTAACTGACCCTTTCGAGATCCCTTGGTCTCTGCACCATTGTTTCCACCAAAGTCTTGCTTTACCTGTAAGCTTTATTTTGGCGAGCATAGCTTGGTTAGCAGGTGCAGTATCTACTGCTTCAAAGTAATCCTCCATGGATTCGATCCAAACCTCGGCATCAGTTTGGATGGTCCTTCCCTTACCATCGAATTCAGGTGGCTTGATTTGTTTGAGAAGGAACTTCTTCTCTTGAATTACAGCTGTACTTAGTGTAGGGGTCGAACTAGGAATCTGCACTTGAGGTTGCGCATGGGCAATAAGATTCTCTATGTTAAAAACTTGCTAAACATTTCTCACATTACATTAATATGTCCAGTTCAGCTTTTATCCAAGTGACCTAATCACTTAACTCCTTTATCAACACTTACAGCCATGACAGACAGTGATAAAAATCTTATTCATTCATGTGGGCATCGCTCTTTTGAGTATATTTATTTTGGGAAGGTAGAACAAGCTGATACATCAGTTTGGGAAAAATAGGATTTTGTTACATTCAGCTACGGGAACTAAGTAATAATATGGAGTGGGGTCATGGACTTTCAAGAATCGATAGGTCATAGAAAGCTTGGGGTATCCCTTCCTTTGATACCCGTTTCTCTCATAACGTCCTAGCACCTTGATTCTGTCGATAGGGATTATTTGAGTCACTTCCTCGTACACATACTTGTTTTGTTTGACTTTCTGACCGCCGATATGTAGGTTGCGTTTGCGTGAGCCTCAACAAAGATGAACAGCTTCACGATCTTTAAATCCTCCATCCACTTGATTCTCTTCAAGTTGGTCTGAAGGTACGCAAGTCGGTGGGCCGCTATGTAATATATTCCTAATTCACCTATCCATCTCCGTTCCATGTACAGGGGTGAAGGATTGTAGATATGATCTAGAATATTCATCATGCCTAGCCTTCGTTGATAATCCGAAGCACGCATTGCAGTCATAAACATAACCTGGAACACCAAGAATTTGTTCCATGCTTCGCGACTCTGCAGGCCAGCATCGATAAGTAAGGAAATGTTCTTAATGGAAACATTGCTCTACTTCCCCTCATTAAGTTTCCTTGTAAATATTAGATCCCATTGGTTTTCTCTGATACCAGCTGTAAAGTGTCCCCCTGTTCCACTTGTAGGACACGTCTTAGCAGCCCATCGGGAAGAGAGTCTAGAAAGCGGCGCCCGGCACTCCCAAGGAATGTCACGGGGTTTGCGATCTAGGTATTCCCGAGTCTGCCACAAAGTGGAAGCATTTCGACTGTTTCCACTTAGGACCGACCTGAATCAGGGTTTTCCTAATGGTCAAGTCCCTAGAAGGTAGCTAGCATCGAACTACTTTGTGTAGAAACATCAGGGTCGAACCAAATTTATACTGCACTTGGTTCAAGGAGAATGGAAAACGAGAGGGATGCGAAGCTCGACCTCTCTACCCGTAAGGCATAGTCCCATTCCGTTTCCCTAAAACAACATAAATTGGGACTCTTGCTATATAGATTCTAGGTCATTGTTACCTCGATGTCAATTCCTTTGAGAAAAGTTCCCGGCCAACCATGACCACCCTTCCGTAGGACAGACCGAGAGTCACGTCCACCGCACTTTCCTCGGTTTCTTTAGTTATCTAATTACCTACCACATTTAGTTTGACAAGCAAAAACAACTTCCTTAATTAACCAAATTAATCACTAGTTCCTTCACGTAGCTCAAACAAATTCCTTTTCAACATTTGATCTTTATTTCAATCTTTGGAATACATCAAATAAACATGTCTGAAGGCTATTCCAGCAATCCACAGGGATCGCTATTCCAAGTTCCACCCGTTGACTAGTATGTGGGCCTCGAGATCCCATCTCGAGTAACATCACCCTCTTGTACAGGATCCAGAGTCAAGGGATTTACGGCCAGAGCCTCCCTTGGCACCCAAGTGTCCTCCTGCTCCAAGTAGCACCCACGGAGAGACCTCTCGCGATGGGTTCGGTCCATGTACCTGGCGCAGCTAAACAACCCCCTTGGATATGGTCAGGTAGACAATCGAAGGTAACTGATACTACCTCTCCCTCCAGGCTCTCAACCTGAAGCATTAGATGTTTTTCCTGAATTAGTTCCTTGAGCAAAGAAGTACAAAGAATGCAGCTAAGTGTAAAATCATTACAGTGGTCGTTTGTACGGCCAACTGCTAAGGTATAATTCTTTCTACTCGAATGCTTGCAGCATTCGATCCTGGATCAATCACAACTTGGCAAGATCCCAAGGGTTTCATAAGTTGAGTTGCTTGTTTACCCTTTTTCCTTGGGTTAGGGTTTATACCTTGTTGACCCAAATTGTCAATACCTTAGGTTTCCTTATATTGAGGTCAATAAATCCTAGGCAACCTCGTCGCCCTAACTTGGTTGGTCAACTGCTTTCTTGGCAAATTTCTAACTCCCCTGGCTTGTCAGATAAGTCCAAGGAGGAGTGATGTAGCAGGATGACTACTCAATTTGTAGAAAAATTAACTTGCAATTAGAACTTGCCAAACTTGGTCTAAGGTGTAGGGGTTCCATTTAGTAATTCAGACACAAGCGCATATGATGTTGCAGCTTGTTGCACGAGATAGGTGTCAATACCTAACTTATGGGGATAACATCTTTCTTCGTACGGTATTTCTTTATCAAGAATACCTTTGATCAAGATAAGGGCTTGGGAGTCCTCTTGACCCATTCTAAACCCTAACCGTACTAGGCTGATAAACGTTTTGGCCCTAGGATTCCTAGATTCCTTGGGGAAGTCTAGCATTTGGTCAACTGATCCTTAGGATTAAAATCCCTAGATCATCTTTGAACATGCGATTAGACAATCCTAACATTTTGAGAATGTGGGTAGGACCTTTAGGATTGGAAATATTAAATTGACATCCTAAGTGCGATACTAGGTAGAATTTTAACATAGCTTAACCCTACCCAGCACATTGAGATGACCATCATATGCTAACTAATCATACCTTTATGAATTTCATGTAGGCTATTCATTTACATGCAAATTACTTAGTTGATCTAAGCAATCTATGATTAACGATGATCTTCCCTTTAAAGATGCAAATACTTTCTTCTAAATTTGCAAGTATCTTCCCCTAAAAGATGTAAGTAACTGCAAGATAGGTGAGATGCATCATTCCATGCGAATATGCAAATTCAAGACCATAGACCTCTTTGCAACTATATGATCTATAGTGATCTTTTCTTTTCCTTGCCTTATGTGACGTTGATTTACATTCAGAACTATTCTTATAAACCCTACGTTTAATGCAAGGAAATCAAAGCTTTAATATTTTTAATGAAGATGCATTCAAACTTTGATAAAAGAACTCCATGCCTGAGTGAATGCCATGAGTCCATCATTGATTTAATCCTTCCTTTAGCACTTAACCCATACTAAAATGTAACTATCATCGCATGCAATTTGCAAAGTTCATAAATCCTTTCCATGCGTTGCGACTATTCGGATATCATTTAATGACCGTCTATGATTATCTTCTACATGAGTCACAACGAAAATTTATTTCATAAGTGCATTACGCGACATAATCCCTATCCTTTGCAAGATGCAACAAGGACGTGGTCTTAGCATGATATCATCTTTTAAGTTATGCATCATACGTTCAAAAAGATTGCAACTACCCTTGACCATGAAATGCAAGCAAATGCAAGTACCCGTCATGCAACTAAACTCTGTAAATCGAACGAGTACAAAAATTTTACTATGCATTAAGTTTCCCTTCATGAATTAAAATATACTTTATGGAATTATTCCATGCGGGTCTATTTTCGGAACCTGGGCATTCATTATCGGGGCGTTGTCCACTCTCGTACTTCAGGTGGAAGCTCCCGCGTGTGCTCCTCTTGCCTTTTTCTTAGGAGCCATTGACGCAGTAGATTTTGATTCAGCAAGCTTCCCCTTGGCTCTCTTACGCATTATGAAGTCACTTCTGCCCAAGATTACTTCCCTGTGCAGAAATTGGGCCTTGCAAGACACGGTTTTAAGAAAACTGGAGGCACGGGGTGAACTAGGCCTATTGAAGCTTTAGTTAGAAGCTTCTGTATACAGGGATGACGTGGAGAGAGAGAGTGATGATTGAGGATGATGAAGGCGATGATGACCATGGAGGTGAAGATGACGATGATGATGATGGTGATGATGATGATGACGGTAGCGCAGCCTAGTGGCGGTAGGGAGAGGGCAGCATCCACAAGGTGGCGGGTAGCACGATTTCTTCCTTCCCTCTCCCCTCCTCAAGCTTGGGAGGGGGGTTCATATAGCTTGAAGGGGGGAGGGTAGCCACACAAGTGGCGGGCTGCATGCCTCCTCCCCATGCCCCTCAACTCCCACACATACTCCCTCTCCCCGCCATGCAACAGCTGAAGGGGAGGGAGTTTATTCATTTTAAAAAATTTGCAAAAATTATCCCTTATTTGTCCCTTGAAGGGGTGTTCCCGCATGGGCTATGGTTTTTAAGCCACAACTTCCTATACATGACGCGGGGCTGGTGTTTGTTAATGCACGTGGAAGGAGCACTTAACCCAAGGTTTTTCCATTGCAGGAGATTACTTTGAGCCACTTTTGCATGAGATTTAGGGTCTTCAATATTTGATTGCGGAAATATTACACTGCCAACAGAATCAAAGTGCTAGGGCATTATGAGAAGAATGGGTATCAAAGGAAGGGATATCCCAAGCTTCCTATGACTTATCGTTTCCTGAAAATCCATGATCCCACGCCATATTATTACTCAGTCCAAGCCGATTATAACACAATCCTATTTTCCCTAAATTGATGTACCAATCAGCTTGTTCTACTTTCCCAAAATAAATGTACGCAAAGGGCTATGCCCTCATGAATGAATAAGACTTTTTACTATTGTCTATCCTGATTGTAAATGTTGGCTAAGGAGTTAAGTGATTAGGTCACTTGGCTAAAAGCTATGCTGGTCATATTAACATAATATAGGAAACGTCTTAACATAAAGAAATGCTGAGATCTGGATCGAGTCCATGGAGAACTGTTTTGAGACAGTAGGAACTGCACCTGCTAACTAAGCTATGCTCGCCAAACTTAAGCTTATAGGTGAAGCAAGACTTTGGTGGAAATAGTGGTGCAGAGACCAATGGATCTCGGAAGGGACAGTCACTTGGGAGAAGCTTAAGGAAGTTGTGCGAGGGAGGTATCTGCCACCTGCCTTCCGTGCACAGAAGATGAAGGAATTCTATGAATTGAAGTAGCTTGGACTATCCCTTGATGCATATTATTCAAAGTTCATCTCTCTCTTAAAGTGCGTGCCACCAATGGATATGACACAACATGTGTCAAAGTTTTGTGCTGGGTTAAATCCACCCATAAACACCCGCTTGGAATCAATGTGCCCAATGGACCTACAAGACGCACTCATTCGAGCTGCACCAATAATACATGAGGTACAGACCAAGCCAAGGAACAAGAGGACTTGGCCTTACATGGATCAGAACAAGGGAATGTATAGGGCTCAGACTAAGAGAGCGCAGGGTCAGAATCAGGGACAAAGGAAGAAAGCTAGGACCAATGCTATCAACAACTTTGTTCCTACACAAGGTAATGACAGCAATCTATGTTGCTTCCATTGCAACGAGCCTGGATACTTCAAGAGGCAGTGTCCCAAGCTTAGCAGAGGACATCGCCAAGGGAAATTCCAAGGAGCTACCCATGGCCAAGGAGCCATAGTCATGCCAGAGGGAGAACCTCCAGTGTTTCCAACAAGGAGCTGGGCAATGAAGAAGATCCCTCCATGGATGCTGACATTGAGAGGGCAACGGTTCATGCCGCTCTTCACAAGAAGGGTTTGAATCGCCAATTCTCGCTGATCCAAACTCCATCGAATTATGAAGGTAAAAGCTTCAAAACCCTAATCGATTGTGGCAGTACACATTCGTTCATTTCACCGATCTATGCAAAAAGGCTAGGGATAGCCACAATAGACGCACCTACTTTACTTGTGGAATTGGCAAATGGTCGTGAGGTCTCTTGTACTAGGCAAACTGCTAAGGTGAAATTCCTACTGGGTGGGAAGCCGACTTCGGTGAGATTCAGGGTAATGAACCTAGGTGTCCATGAATGTTTGCTCGGAATGGATTGGCTAGTACCCAATGATGCCCACATCCACTGTGGAAAGGGCCAAGTCTGCTTCCAAAATTCTGAAGGGGAACTAGTTATGACTCAAGGAGAGGCTGGTAAGCCAATAATTCAACTGGAAAAAGCAACACGGATTATAAAAGGAGTTAGGAAGGGCCTACCTGTCTATTTTATTAAATTGAATAAGCTAGATCAGAATCAGGAATATGGGGAAGAACCTTCATGGTTAAAGGAATATGCAGACGTATTTCCTGAGGAGCTAATAGAACTTGCTCCTCAAAGGGAAGTCGACCACGAAATCAACCTAGCGCCAGGAGCTGCACCAGTCGTAAAGAGGCCGTATAGGATGTCCATCTCGAAAGCTATTGAACTGAAAGAGCAACTCAAGCAACTGTTAGACCAAGGCTACATCCATCCTAGCAGTTCACCATGGGGAGCTCCAATGTTGTTCCAAAAGAAGAAAGATGGAATGCTTCGGCTATGCATTGACTACAGAGGGTTGAATCAATCAACCATCAAAAACAAATACCTCATTCCAAGAATAGATAAATTACTTGACCATCTTCAAGGAGCGAAGATCTTCTCTAAGATAGATCTCAGATCTGGGCACAGGCTGCATTCAGCACAAGGTATGGACACTTTGAATTCCTAGTGATGTCATTCGGGCTAAGGAATGCTCCTGCTACCTTCAAAAGGTTAATGCAAGATATCCTTAGGCCCTATCTTGATGACTTCATACTCGTCTTCTTTGATGATACCCTAGTCTACTCTAAACAGGGAAAAGATCATGAACCCTAGCTTCGCATTGTTCTTGAAACAATGAATGCACACAAGCTTTATGCCAAGAAGAAGAAAGTGCATTTTTCAAGCGACAGATTGAATATCTGGGATTCATTGTATCAGCGGAAGGAATTTCAATAGACCCAGCCAAGGTCAGAGACGTTCTGGAGTGGCCAATACCAACAACTGTCAAAGAAATACGTAGCTTTCTTGGATTGACAGGATGGTACAGGATCTTCATCAAATATTATGCTTTAATTGCAGCGCCTCTGACTGATCTACTAAAGAAGCAAGTAGCAATTGTATGGTCACCTGCCGAACAGACCAGCTTTGACAAGCTAAAGCAAAGCTTAGTATCAGCACCCATCCTGAAACTTCCTGATCTTAGTAAGGAGTTTGAAGTGGTAATTGATGCTAGTGCACTTGCCTTAGGATGTGTGCTTATGCAAGAAGGTCATCCTGTAGCATATTCTTCAAGGAAATTGAAGAGCCATGAAAGGAATTATGATACCCATGATTTGGAGCTGTTGGCTATCATCCATGCTCTTAAAATTTGGAGATATTACTTGCTAGGTAACAAATTTTCCTTAGTGATGGACCACAAGAGTCTTAAATGGATCTTCACCCAAAATGAGCTTAATATGAAGCAACATCGATGGATCAAAGTGCTAGAAGAATATGACTTTGAAATCAAATACAGGCCTGGAAAAGAGAATGTAGTTGCCGATGCACTCAGTCGCAAGGCATTTCTAAATTCTCTTATTTTGCAGGATCCATCAACAGTAAGATCTCTAGCCACAAAGGTATCAATGCGAAACAACCCAATTCTTGAGCTAGCTAGAGAAGAGGCATGTCATGAACCAGTCTATCAGAAATTTCTAAGGGAGATCCCCATCAAGGATCAAGACCTGAAGCTAAAGACGAAGTATCAAGAATTCTCTGTCAGTGGTGGACTTGTCTACTTTAGGACAAGATTATGTATCCCTGCAAGCCAAACTCTCAAACAGAAGATACTTTGGGAAGCCCATGACTCCCCTTTCTCAGGACATCCTAGCTATGCCAAGACCCTTAATGCAGTCTCAGGAAGAGCTATTATTGGGATAGGCTCAAGGATGATGTCCTCAAAAATGTCACTGAATGTTTGTCTTGTCAACGCATTAAGGCAGAACATGTCAAAATGTTGAGGAAATTGCAACCGCTTAACATTCCCCACATGAAATGGGAATTCATTAGTATGGACTTCATTGTTGGCCTACCCCAAGTTCAGGGAGGATACAACTCTATTATGGCTGTAGTAGATATGCCCACCAAGGTTGCACATCTCATCCTTATCAAGACAGACTATAAAGCCTTAGACATCGCAAGATTATTCATCAAGGAAATATTCAAACTGCATGGGTTACCCAGAAGAATCATTAGTGATCATAACTCTCTCTTCACATCACACTTCTAGAGGGCTATCTTCTTCGAGGCTATTAGGACTCAACTATTTTTTAGTACAGCTTACCATCCCCAAACTGATGGTCAAACGAAACGAGTCAACCAAGTCATTGAAGATATACTTAGGGCATACTGATGTCGCGAACCCAAAAAGTGGATTCAATATTTGCCACTGGTTGAGTTTGCCTACAATGCTTCTTACCAACAAAGTATTCAGATGACCCCTTTTCAAGCATTGTATGGGCACGACTATCATACCTCTTTGAGCTTCTCGGATCCAACTATGAGGGTAGAAGCTTCAAGGCAGATGCTGGAAGACATGGATGATCAAGTCAAATCAATAAGGCAAGACATCCAAGCCACCAAGGATAGATAGAAGGCTTATGCGGACTTGAAACCGCAAGACAGATCCTTCGTTGAAGGCGATATGGTCTTCATCCTCGTACGCCCTAAAAAGAGTTCACTGTCCTTGGGAGAATACAAGAAGCTAAGTCCAAGGTATTGTGGACCCTATTAGATCACTAAGTGCCTATGACCTAATTCTTATAGACTACAGTTGCCCGCAACCCTAAAGGTTCATAATGTATTCCACGTTAGCCTATTGAAAAATCATCTACCTAATCCAAATCATATACTTGATGATCGGCAAATTGTAATGCCTAGCCAAGGAGTCCTTGAGCTACAGCCTGATAGATTCCTAGATGTCAGGGAGAGGCATTTGAGGTCAAGGACCTTGAGAGAATACCTCATCCAGTGGAAAGATTATCCCGAAGAGGATGCCACCTAGATGAACGAAGATACTCTCAACCAACAATACCCCCAGGTCCTTTCGAGATAAGGACATCTCGATTCCTCTAAGGGGGAGAGAATGTAATGGCCCATAAGAACCCTCCCTTGTAATTTTAAAAAAAAGAAGAAAAATCTATTACCTTAGTACAAATTTTTTTACTCCCCCTCTCTCCCCACCGATATCACATCGGGGGGGGGGGGAAGAGAGAGTGGGAGTGGTGGTGATGGAGGGGGAGGCATGCAACCTCCAAGTGGGAGGGGTGGCCGTGCCACCTACCTCCTCCCCTCCCCTATATAAGGGGAGGCTTCTCCCCTCCCTAGAGGAAGATAGAGGCTACACCCCCTTCCTTACCTTACGTCCCTCCTAGATTGCTGATGTGCCAGGCCCTTGGGTCTCCGTTGAAGGTCGTCCCCCCCTCCGTCCACAATGACTATCGTCCCCCTTGGGCCTTCGTCTGTAGCCACCCGCTGTCAGTCGCTGTACCACCCCCTGGCCGTCCGATCAGCATTTTCCCCTACGACCGCTGCAACGGCACCCGTGGACTGACTGCTAGCCAACTGTTTGTCACCTTGGTTGACGACTCAGTCACTTTTCCCCCCGTCAACTGGGTGAAATAGCCCCCTGGGTCTTCGACTATAGTCAACCCCTATCTATTGATGCTACGGGACACTCCTGGGCCCTCCAAACAAGCCGCCTCCCTCCTTGGTTGCCATCTAGTTTGGGCCGTGAGGAGAGAAGGAGAAGGAGAGGATCAGAAGGAGAGGGATATTCGGGCCACGAGGAGAGAAGGAGAAGGAGAGGATAAGAAGGAGAGGGAGAGAGAAGAGGAGAAGAGGGAGAGAAGGAGAAGGAGAGAAGAGAAAGAAGGAGGGAGAGGGAGAGAAGAGGAGGAAGAGGGAGAGAGAAGGAGGAGTGGGAGAGAGAAGGGAGCAGTGGGAGAGGAGTGAGGAGAGAGAAGGAGTGGAGAGAGACAAGGGAAGAAGAGGGAGAGAAGGAGAAGGAGAGAAGAGAAAGGAGGGAGAGAGAAGGAGAAGGAGAGAAGGAGTGGGAGAGAGAAGGGAGTAGTGGGAGAGAAGGAGTGAGGAGAGAGAAGAAGAAGGAGTGGAGAGAGAGAAGGGAAGAACAGGGAGAGAAGGAGAAGGAGAGAAGAGAAAGAATGAGGGAGAGAGAGAAGGGAAGAAGAGGGAGAGAAGAGAAAGAAGGAGGGAGAGAGAGAAGAGGAGGAAGAGGGAGAGAGAAGGAGAAGGGGAGAAGGAGTGGGAGAGAGAAGGGAAGAAGTGGGAGAGAAGGAGTGAGGAGAGAAAAAGAAGGAGTGAGGGGAAAAAAGAAGAGGGAGAGAAGGAGAAGGAGAAAGGAAAAGAAGGAGTGGGAGAGGGAAGGAGAGAGGTAGAGGAACAAGAGAAAGAGGTAGAAGGAAAGAGGAAAGAAGTAGTAGAAGAAGAAGAAGAAGAGGAGTAGAAGGAGAAAAGAAGAGAAGAGGAAGAGAAAGAGAGGGAAGGAGCAGAAGGAGAAAAGAAGTGGGAGAGGGAGAAGGAGAAGAAGAGAGGGAGAGAGAGAGAGAAAGTAGGAGAATAAGTGGAGAAAGAAGACAGGGAGAGAGAGAGAGAGAGTAGGAGAATAAGTAAAAAGAAGAAGAAGAGAGAGAGGGAGAAAGGAAGAAGTGAGAGTTAGTGAGTAATCGCAACAAGCCACACCCAAACCACTCCCTCAGCGAAGGACCCCATCCAACAGTCTTTCCTACCGAACCTGTCAACCTGAAACCTATTAAGGTCCGAACTGCCCAATCTCCGCGAGGGGAATGGCTCCCAAGAAGAAAGTCATGGGAAGTGTAGGCGCCTAAGCTACCGGTAATGTTGGAGAGGTGAGCAGAGTGACCAACGCATACGAATCAAGCCCAGGTAATAAGCTTTAAAATTAATTAGGAATTATTTCTCGTGGAGGGGATGAAAGGATTGATGACGTGCAGGGAACAAAAACGAGCCCTAGGGTTCTGTTTACTCTAAGTACTAAGATGCATGTGTGAAACTGCATAGAGGTTGAGCTTTGCATCCCTCTCATTTCCCATTCTCCATGAACCAAGTGCAGCTTGAAACCACTTCGTCTCTATTGTTCCTACGAAAGGTGGTACAACTTGAGCTCGACGCTAGCTTCTTCCTAGAGACTTTGCTGATAGGAAAGGAACCCTGACCTCAGCTCGATCCCAAGTGGGAATAGATGGATACTTCTGCTCGGGGCAGACTTGGGAAGACCTAGATCGCAAACCCAGTGTCATTCCCTGCGAATGCCAAGAGGAGCCTTCTACACCCTCCTCCCGATAGGCTGCTAAGACGTGTCCCGCAAGCAGACAACCGGGCACATTACACTAGTTACCTACCACATTATGTTCGACACATAAAAGCAACTTCCTTAATTAACCCGTTAATCACAAGTTTCTTTACGTAATTTAGGGCACAGACATGAAGACAAGATAACAAGATCAAAAACTTCCTTAACTTATCTTCAAATTAATGTTTGTCTCCTGCCCATACAGGAGAATTAAGTGTCCCTTTCTGCCTCTGCAGAAAAATCCTTCCATCTCTCGGCAATAAAAACCCGAAGGTTTATCCTACCAATATTCTGACTTGTAACTAGTATCAAGGCCTCAAGATCCCATCTCAAGTCATGTAAAACACTTGTCTAGGGTCTGGAGGCATTGGGATTTATAGCCAGAGCCCCCCTGGCACCCAAGCGTCCTCCTACGCCAAGTAATTTGTATGGAGAGACCTCTCTCGGCGACTTCGGTCCACATTCCCGACACGGATTCATAACCCCCTTGATTAGGGTTTGGCGCTTCATGAGGGTAGCTAGTGCCATCCTTCCTTAATTATCCCTTTAGGAAATCATCCACAGCTGTAGCAACCAGCCTAATAAGATTTACTAGGGAAAACATCCCTTTTTGTTCCCATGGCAATTTATCCTTACAGTTCCCGCCATGAAGATATAATCACTTGGATATTCATCCAAAACCACATTAAGCAACCACAAAAACAAAAAAAAAAAAACAGCAAAAAAAAAATTCAAGTCAACCCCCTCAATAATATGCTAATAATGTAGTGGACTTATTTTTACATATTCTAACTATCTTGTAGGGACCATTCTACTTAGGCTCTAGTTTTCTAGGAAAAAGATCCCTACATGCATCATAGTATAAGACCAGTTTCCCTTTTTTAAAGGTGTACTTCTTTGCTTTTATATCATGAAGTTGTTTTATGCAATGCTTAGCTACCTCTTGATGTAATAAACTCTGAAGTTTCAACTCATCATCAAGATGGGCTATAGTCATGAAGTATTCAAGAAGTGCATCTTCATCCCTTGGAGAATGGTTAATTGCAAATCATATTATGGGAAACTCAATCTCAAGGGATAAAAAACACTCCTCTCTATAAACTAATTTAAATGGGGTGTGGCACATAGCTTGTTTAAAGGTCATATTATATGCCCATACTACCACATATAGTTTCATGTCCCAATCCTATTTCTTCTCTGAAATGATCCTTGAAAGAATTTCCACAAGCTTCGTATTGGTACTCTCAACTTGCCCATTTGCATGTTGATTATAAGTTGTCATATTTTTATGCTTTATCTACAATGCGCCTCAATCAAGATTTTGATCACCTTATTCAAGAAATAGTTCCATGGTCTGATACCCACTCTTTCAGCTAGCCAAACCGATAGATTATTTGTTTAGGAAGGAAGCTAGCATTCTCCTTTGCATTATCCTTTCTTGTTGCTCTTGCTTCTGACCATTTCATAAATATAGTCAATGGCTACTATGATATACCTCTTCTATATAGAGGAGGACAACAGGGTAATTGGATCTAAAAAGTCAATGTCCCATTCTCAAATGGTAATAAAGCCACTAGGAGTCAATAGGCTTTCAATTCTCTCAACTATCAATCCTCTAGCATATATCACAACTCTTTACATATGCAAATGTATCCTAGAAGATGGGAATGGCCACCAATATCTGGATCTTAGGCAACCTCATATATTCGTAATGTGCCCACTCCTCAAATTGCGCGACACGTCTTAGCAGTCCATCGAGAGATATATCTAGAAGACACCACCTGGCACTCCCAAGGAATGACACGGGGTTTGCCAACTAGGGTCTCTCGAGTCTGCCTCGCAACGGAACTTATCCGGCCGTTCCCACTAGGATCAACCTGAAGTACGGGTTCCTAGTAGTCGGGTTCACCTAACAGCCTTCTAGTGTCGGTTGACAGTCGCTCCACTTTACGTGGATACAACTGGACCAAAGCAGACTCATATCGCACTTGGTTCAAAGAGAATGGGAAACGAGAGGGATGCATCGCTCGACCTCTCTGCCCGTAGGGCATAGTCCCATTCCGGTCCCCTAAAATAGTATGAATCAGGGTTCTAACCAACATTGTCTAAGGTCATCGTCCGACTTTTCCTAATATTTCTCCTTAACATTTCCTTTGAGGAAATCTCTTGGCTAACCGAGACCATCCTTCTATAGGATAGACCCATTGGTCACATCCACCATGCTTCCCTCGGGGGTTGTTTTAGTTATCTAGTTACCTACCACATTATGTTCGATGCATAAAAGTAGCTTCCTTAATTAACCCGTTAATCACAGGTTCCTTTACATAATTTAGGGCACAAACACAAAGACAAGATTACATAATTTAGGGCACAGACACAAAGACAAGATAGCAAGATCAGACACTTCCTTAACTTATCTTCAGATTAATGTTTGTCTCCCTCCCATACAGGAGAATTAAGTGTCCCTTTCTGCCTCCACAGAAAAATCCTTCCGTCTCTCGGCAATAAAAACCCAAAGTTTTATCCTACCAAGATTCTGCCTTGTAACTAGTATCAAGGCCTTGAGATCCCATCTCGAGTCATGTAGAACACTTGTGTAGGGTTCGGAGGCATTGGGATTTACGGCCAGAGCCCCCTTGGCACCCAAGCGTCCTCCTACGCCAAGTCATTTCTATGGAGGGACCTCTCGCAGCGGGTTCGGTCGACATTCCCGGCGCGGATTCATAACCCCCTTGGTTAGGGTTTGGTGGTTCTTGGGGGTAGCTAGTACCATCCTTCCTTAATTATCCCTTTAGGAAATCATCCACAGTTGTAGCAACCAGCCTAATAACATTTACTAGGGAAAACATCGCTTTTCATTCCCATGGCAATTATCCTTATAGTTCCGGCCATGAAGATATAATCACTTGGATATTCATTCAAAACCACATCAAGCAATCACCTTGCTTATGATCCACCAATCCTTAGTAAGATTCTCTCCTCTTATCAACACAACTAGTCGATATTCACTTGGAGATACCCTTTTCAAACAACCAAGCATAACTTGGGTCAACAATCCATTTAGAGTTAGGTCACCAGCTTCTATTAAGCTAGGAACATATCCATTTGCGATAGTCTATAGCAAGATCGATAAAACAATTCGCAGGCAATTATACTTGACCTCTTAACATCTTTTGAACCTCTGTTCCCCTTGGGCGTTTCCTTGTGGTAACTTAGTCCTAACTCAAAGCATTGACTGGTCAACCAAGGCAATGGACAAGCCTTATTCGCAACCCATCCAAGATCCTTTTATTCTTCCAATTCTTTACTCATATCTCTCTAACCAAGTAAAGTTAACACACTTGGCAATGCAAGACTTTTCACCTAGGTCCTCAGGATACAGTCTAGATGCATGTATCCCTTCCATCTCTCTTAGTGCAGTACTATGCAGAATTCTCCAATCAAACTTACCCATCATGCACATGGTGCATTTAATATATTAGTACAACCTTTAACTCTCTTCATACTTGGCAATGAATACTTATTCCTAATGCACGGATCTCATGTGACTTGCATATATGAAAGTCTAGGTTTCTATCCATCGGTGCAATTGCATCCTATGAACGAAAACTAACAATTTGTGTGTTTAATTTTTATGCAGATGAAAAGCATGATTTTTATTGGTTAATTTAAGCATTTCTCTACACGAAGGTCTATCATTTTATGTAAAATTTTATGAAAACCTTATCATTTCATGTGTGTCAATCCATGCAGAATCCATTCTATTTGTCCATTGGACTCCCATGCAATCATCCTATATTTGCAATATTTCGTGCAACAATATTTCATGTACTAGGCTAGTCAATATTTCATGCAATTCATGCACTTGACTTTTCATAAGCATGCACTTTAAGTATGGAAGAAAAACCATGAACAATAAGCAATAAGAATAGTGGGAGGATTAGAGGACACCCTTTTCGAGTGGGTAGTCAATGTCGTCTTGTTAGGTGTCACGAGCCATCCACGGACTTCCGGTCACATGCGTTTGCGTAACCCTGTGAGTCCTTGATTTCTCGATGGCCACGAACGAATCTTCGTGCTTGGCCTTCTGATTTCTCTTCAAGTTCTCTTCTTTCTCACCCTCTCCTTCTACTCCTTTTTCTTCTCTTCTTCTCCTCTCTCTCTTCATCATCTTCTTCTTCCCTTCTTCTCCTCCTCTCTCTCCCTCTCCTTTTTCTCCTCCTTTTTCTTCTTCTTCTTCCCTTCTTCTCCTTCTCTCTCTTCTCTCCCTCTTCTCTCTCTTCTCTCTTCTTCTGCTTCTTCTTCTTCTTCTTCTCTTCTTCTCCTTCTCTCTCTTCTCTCCCTCTCCCTCTCTTCTCTCTTCTTCTTCTTCTTCTTCTTCTTCTTCTTCTTCTTCTTCTTCTTCTTCTTCTTCTTCTTCTTCTTCTTCTTCTTCTTCTTCTTCTTCTTCTTCTTCTTCTTCTTCTCTCTCTCTCACTCTCTCTCTGTGATCACAAGGGGGGGAGGCTTACTGCAGTCCAGACGAGGGGGCTGTCCAGGATGACCGAGAGGGCGGGGAAGCGTGATGATGCATGCTACGGAGGAGGGGCTACGCCCTGGCATGGAGGGGGGAGGACTCTACGCTGTCCGAACGGAGGGAGGGGGGAGGCTCTTATAATGTGGGGGGGGGGGGGGGGGGGAGGGAGGACGGCGCCTCTCCTGCCATCATCTGGGGGGATGCATGCCCCCCTTCTCTCACTTCGCTCCCTCTCTCTCTCTCTCTCTCCCCAATGTGCTGTCGGCGAGGAGAGAGAGAGGGATAAAAAAATTTGTGTAATTTTTTTAAAAAAACTCTAAGGGGGGTGGTTCGCATGGGGAAGGCACGGGGGCACGGGGATGTTACAATATTAGGGGCAAGAAGATCAAACTAAACCCGTATATCTATGAGAAAGTTACAAAGATCCTTCCAGCCGACAAAATAAAAGTCATAGGTTGCTCTAGCTACTGCAACTACTAAAAGGATGGATTTCTTGAACTCCCTTAAAAATATAGATTTCTAGATATCTACCCTGAAAATCCAAGTTACTTCATAAAGGATGTATAAGAGTGGCATGCTTAGATTGTAGTAGGGAATCATTTTCCCAAAAAATAATATGAATCTGTGAGATATCTGAATAATGTATTTCTTCCCATTGGATTACCTTATACATCCATTGTACTAAAGATTGATTGATACTTTATCAATCAGAGAAATAATGAATTCTTATTTTCCCTTGAAATCTCTGAAATTGCAATTTAACTTTAGCAATGGGAAAATAGCTTTATTTGAATTTTTTTCAATAAATTAAGCGAGAAACAATTTGAGTATCAAACTCTAATATTAACGCTATATAAATTTCATAAAATTTAACTTGAGAATTGTTGAAATTTTCCTAGAATTTTGCACCCATAATAATTCCCAAGGAAGCCCAAGAGAAAATGAATCTTTTGAAATAAGTCAAACCTCCAGAATTTGACAGGAAAGGCAAGAGTGTGGAAGGCGATGCAAAAATTTGGATCGAATCCATGGAAGATTATTTTACTGCTACTGGAACTGTCCTAGCCAACTAAGCCATGATTGCGAGTTAAAATTAATTGGCAAAGCTCGACTCCGGTGATAACAGTGGTGCTGAGATCAAGGTGTCCTTGAAAATACCAATACTTGGGATTTTCTCAAAGAAGTTATAAGAGGAAGACATTTACCTCCAGCTTATCACACCTAGAAGATGAATGAGTTCTTTAATTTGAAGAAAATGGAAAAGTTCTAGAGCTAGAATAACCAGAACAAAGGAGGATTCAAAGGTCAAGCAAAAAGAACCCAAGGCCAATTTCAAAGAAAAAGGTAAAATCCAATTCAATTGAAAATTTTGTTCCTACCCATGCAAACATGGATGGTCTCATGTGCTTTTACTATAATGAGCTAGAACATTTCAGGAGAGATTGTCCAAAGCTTGGTGGAGACCATTGCCAAGGCCAATTTTGAGGTCAAGGCAGAGTTGCCCAAGGCCATGGTCAAGTAGCTATGGCAAGAGGAAGAACGTCAAATAATACCCTTAAAGAGATTAATAAGGAGGAAGACCTTACTATGGAACAAGATATTGAAAAATCAACTATTCATTTTCCATTCTACAAGAAGGGTCCAAATCACTCGGGGGGTTCCCTATATAAATATTCTCTATATAACGTGGGTTCATGGCCTATTTATAAATTTCCTAATCTGTGAAATTTTCTTGAATAAAACACAACCCTTTTCTATTCAATTTGTAAGTAAGCCCTTTATATGGCACCCTTCTGTATGTAAAAAATGTATAAAAATTATCTTTTAAAAACCCCTTATTTTGAACTCGCGTTATATATATATATATATATATATATATATATATATATATATATATATATATATATATATATATATATATATATATATATATATATATATATATATATATATATATATTCATGAGTGACCCCCCCGAACGAAATCACCAATATTCAGTAATACAGACACCAACTAGTCACCAAGGTAAATCATTTAAAGTTTTGATTGATTGTGGAAGTACACACTCTTTTATTTCTCGCAAGTATGCTAAGAAGTTAGGAATAGATATAATAAATGCATCAAAATTTCTTGTGGAATTAGCAAATGGAAAGGAAGTACTTTCTACACAACAAACTGTCAAGGTAGAGTTTACCCTAGGAGAAAACCTTTCAAGTATGAGATTCAGAGTAATTGTAACGTGACCCCTTGACCACTTGTGGAACACGTCTTAGCAGCCCATCGGGAGGGGAGTCTAGAAAGCGCCACCTGGTACTCGCAAGGAATGTCACAGGGTTTGCGATCTAGGTCTTCCCGAGTCTACCCCGAAGCGGAAGTATCCGGCCGTTCCCACTTAGGGACTAACCTGAAGTTAGGATTTCTTTCCTATCAGCCAAGTCTCTAGGAAGTAGCTAGCGTCGACCTCCAGATGACCCACTTTGAGTAGGAACAACAGAGTCGAAGCAGATTTATGTTGCACTTGGTTCATAGAGAATGGGAAACGAGAGGGATGCACTGCTCAACCTCTTTGCCCATAGGGCATAGTCCCATTCCGGTCCCCTAAAACGGCATGAATCGGGTTCTAACTTAACAATACCTAAAGTCATCCAATGGTAAATCCTTGTGAGAAGCCTCCTAGTTCTCTGGGACCACCCAGCCATAGGACGGACCCGTTGGGGGATTCCATCCACCCGCTTCCCTTGATAGATTTAGTTGTCTAATTAGGTCCTACCACATTTATGTGTGACATTTAAAATCAGCTTCATTAATTAAGCCTTTTAGGGCACAGAGTTCATTCACGTAATTTACAACACATGCACAAAAACAAAACAAGCAGTCCTTTTATCAAACAAGTTCCTTAACTTATCTTTAAGTTAATCTTTGTCTCCTGCCCATACAGGAGAATTATGTATCCCTTCTGTCCAACAGAAGTACCCGGTCCAAATCTCATGGCACCAAAATTTCCATCCTTTGTCTAGAATAAGATCTTCCAACGTTCCAAACATTGGGCTCATGAGGATCTTCAACTCCATTCTGGACATGCAAGGAGTGTCCAGAGCTCCACCTGACCCACAAACGGTCTAGGAGTGAGATGCCATTTCCGTAGTTTGCCTTTTTACCACTCGACCATTGGCCTGTGAATCGAGCAGTGCCCTCTTGAGATAATTCGCGATGTGATCTTGGAGATTATCCACACGTGTAAAATATCATTCCTTAATTAATCCAATTAAAATTCAAGCACAATCAAAGCAATCAACCCTAATATCATATTCTAGAAAAAAATTCCTTTATTCCCATGGCAACTTGTCATTACAGACCCGTGCCATGCATTTGCCATCAACACAAGCCTTGGAATATTTATCCAAATCACAATGCAACAATCCCTTGATTGAAAGAAAAACATTTAGGGGGTTGTTCAATCAACCAACAAAACTAATTGTATTTTTCCCAAACAATACAATAAAAGACGCGACAATAATTCCATCGCATATTCGCTCTCCCCCTTGGGGCCAAAGAGTAGAATTTACTTAATATTCCCTCCTTTAGCCTAAGGCATATGCTAAAGGTTCCAATACTATACATGACATAAGTCCTATCATTCCAATGCAAATTAATCAATCTAGCAAGAGCATTTATGCCTCTTCTCTAAATGACAATTATCTTTTAGCATTTTCCTACTATGTAACATTTTTGCTTGGCTTTATCTTCCTTTCTCCTAAGGCAAGGAGTCGCATGTCATCAATGTAAATTTTACATAATCTCTCCCATGTATGTACCATGTATATGCATTTGCGAACTTTAAACAATATTATCCTCGGTAAAGATTAATCAAAGATTAATCGATGCTCAATACTTTAGTGTCCCATATGTTGCTTATGCTATGCATGGATTCATCACATAGCAACTAGGTGTAATTTAACTCCCTTTGATACAAGCACTTCACAAACTTCATCTTTGAATATTTGAGATGCAATTTATCCTTTTCGATGACCTATTCTAGTACCACAAGGTAGGAGCCTAATGCATCTCTTGCGAGAATTAAAACAATCATCTATCAATTTGAAAATACATTAATTACGACCGGTACCGCAATTGGATTGATAGTGATGCCTTCGCCCAAAGCTTTGTTGTTGGTTGTAGGATTGTCATTGGCACGTGACATTCTTTGCTTGGAGGCCATCGTCTGCAAGTAGACTCAAGAGATTAAGAAGGTGGAATAGATTCGAGATGGGAGAGCGAAAGAGAAGATGGTTAAATCGAGGGTCAAGATAGAGGAAAATTGTGCAGCCTCTCAGGGTAACTCTTCTCTCTCTCTCTCTCTCTCTCTCTCTCTCTCTCTCTCTCAAGCTCTCTCTCACAATCTCTTGGAGTGGTATACTCTCTCTCTCTCTCTCTCTCTCTCTCTCTCTTGCAGCCTTTCGGGGTCTCCTTATGCTCCCTTGTGCCTCCCCATGCCTCATATTTATAATGAATTAGAGAGGAGGGGATAAGTCTGAGAACAAGAGTGGAGGGGCTCTTAGAAGACTCAGTGATCTTATGCTCAGATCATAAATCTAATGGTTGCATTGGTTCCAAAAGGGATGTAAAACCCTAAGACACTTGGTTAAAAAGCTCTTAGTTCACTCCTTTTCTCTATTTGAAGTGTTGTCTACTGCTTGTAGACTGTGATCGCGGTGCGCGCGATTTTGCCAATCACTTTTCTTTATTTCTCTGTTTATAAAATCTCCAAAACTAACTAAAACATCACTTGTCTTTTCTTTTAAATAACTTTTAGTTCTATCTTTTTAGGATAATATCTAAAATATAATAGTTTTTTTCCCCCCAAGAATCTAATATTTTTGGACCATTCAAACTATACACATTAATACTAGTGATTAATATGGCTCATAAGTCCCGTTCACATTGTACTTTTCCTGAAGGGTAGCTACGGTCCTTATCAATCCAAGAAAAATGTCAGATTTATGACTCTCAAATTTTTTAAATATATTTTTAATTGAATGAAAATTATAAGCTATTAATGCTAGTCATTTTTTACCTTAGTTAGTATTTAGTTAGTAATCTTACTAACTTATTAATTGACTAACTAACTTTCGAACTAACCAACTAACTTTTATTGCGTGGAAATATTACAGTAATGAACTTGGGAGCTTATGAATGTTTACTAGGAATGGATTAGCTGATTTCCAATTATGCTCATATCCATTATGGAAAAGGTCAAGTTACATTTCAAGATTTGAATGATGAAATAACAACTACACAAGGTGAAACACAGATACCTAAAGTTCAATTAGCAAAAGGTTCTCAAATTGTGAAAGGCCTAAAGAAAGGATTACGTATTTACTTAATCAAGTTTAACAAGATAAATCAAGATGGCCAGATAGAAGAAGAACCATCATGGTTAAGAGAATATACCGATGTATTTCCTAAAGAGCCAACTAAGTTACCTACGAGAAGAGAAGTCGATCATGAGATCAAACTTGTTACAAGAGTCGCTTCAGTTACAAAAAGACCTTACAAAATGTCTATTCCTAAAGCCATCTAAATAAAGGGGCAACTAAAACAACTCCTAAAACTAGGGTATATTCAGCCAAGTAGTTCACCATGGGGAGCCCTAGTATTATTCCAAAAGAAGAAAGATGGAACTCTCCATCTTTGTATCGACTACCGAGGGATAAACCAAGTAACACTAAAGAATAAGTACCCCATCCCAAGGGCTTCTTGATCATCTACAAGGTGCAAGGATCTCTTCTAAGATTGATCTTCAGTCATGATATTATCAGATCAGAATCAAGAGTGAAGATATTCCTAAAACTGCCTTTAGCACAAGATACTGTCACTTCGAATTCATCATGATGTCATTTGGGTTGACAAATGCCCTAGCCACCTTCAACAGGTTAATATAGGACATTTTCAGACCACATCTTGATGATTTTTTTCTTGTATTCTTTGATGACATCCTAACTTATTCTAAGGAGGAATAAGATCATGAACCACATCTTTACATTGTCCTAGAGACAATGAGAACACACAAGTTGCATGCCAAGAAGAAGAAGTGTGCCTTCTTCAAAACGAAGATTGAATACTTGGGATTCATAGTGACTATTGAAGGTATATCGGTAGATCTTGCCAAGGTCAAAGATGTTCAAGATTGGTCACAACCATGTTAGATATGCTCAATGTCCCACCCTCATAAGGTGCCACCAATGATCCATGGTGCTCAAAGTTGTAAGGCCCCCATTATGCGAAGAAGCCATATGTGAGCCTGGATATTGGTGGAGTCTTGACTTGTATGTCAGATGAGGTCTATGTGACCGGATGGCCAAAAGGTGACCATTGTGGGTCTAATATTTGGGTTAGACGAAGTAGTTAAGCTGGTAGCAACTTGAGGCACATTGCATCAAGTTGCGGGGTAAGGGAGTTAAAGGAAATATTCCTCGGAATATTCTGTGGCCGACTTAGTGGAGGCTCATATGGTAGGTTGGTAATGCCGATTTAACTGCCTTCATGGGCTATAAAAGCTAAACCCCTTCACAACCATCGATCATCTATCTTTCACCCAGTCAGAGTTGTTCTGGCTAGCCTTAAGCTCTTCACCTATATTCTATCTAGATCACCATCTAAGCTTCACAGTGGAAGCATATAGATGGACAAAGCTATCTTTGTATCAGTTGTTTGGAGCTAAAGAATTTTTTTACTCATCCTCTTATCTATTGTATACTCTTTATCTCTTTCTTAGATTTTGTTCACTACACCATGTAATTTTTACATGGTATCAGAGCCCAAGGGGCTCTAGGGATCAAAGAGTGTGCAAGAGGCAAAGGCTTCAACAGCAAAGAGGAACTATGTCGACTTCCAGCAGAAGCACTTTTGGCGCATCAAGAAGCAGTATAGGAGGTGGTGCTACTCTACCAGCTATTCAAACACTGAGGATTCACGTCAATGAAGGCAAGTTAGATGGTACAAACTACACCTTGTGGAATTTCAAAATTACAACTATCCTTGATTTTTATGAGCTTTTGGAGACTGTGTTGGGGAGTGAAGCAAAACCATAGCCTACCCCAAACCCATCAAATTCTAGTGTGATGATTCCCTCGAATGCAGATCTTCTATGAGCTTGGAAACGAAGGAATGCAGATGCATTGTGTGTCTTAGTTACAAGCTATTCTGATAGTGTTTTGACTTTGATTCAGCATACAACCAAAGCATCAGAGGCTTGGAATATACTGAGGAGTCAGTATGAAACAAAAAACCAAATAAGGATTCAAAACTTGGATAATCAACTAGCAATGGAGAAGTTTGTTGAAGGAGAGAGTGTTGAAGCATTCATCACTCGAATTAAGAATCTGCGCAACCAGGTGACTAGCACAAGGATACAAAATACTAGTAGCGAGAAGCTAGCTCGGAGGTGTCTTTGGATTTGTCCACAAAATTTTGATAGACTAGTAATTGCCCTTAATACTCAGGTGAAACCTCAAGCTTTGAGTTTTGAGGAGTTTTGTACATTATTGCTAGAGGAGAGTTGAGGCTGAAAGCTCGAGAAGGAAGCAACAATGGAGATGCTGCATTGTCTGCCAATGCAAAAGGCAAAGGTGGTTCCTCCACCAAAAATGATGGTGACAAAAAGAAGAAGGATGGTAAGAAGAAGTTTCAAGGAGAATGCTTCTACTGCAAGAATAAATGACATGAAATTGTAGATTTTCGTGTCAAGAAGGCAGATGAAAAGAATGGTACCCTTAAAAGTAAAGGGAAAGAGATAGCCAATATAGCTGAAGCAGAGTTGGAGTTATTCATGGCGACCATTGAGGAAGTGTAATCCTCGGCGCAAGAAGAATCTACCACTGACTCATGGGTGTTGGATAATGGTGCCTCCTCCAACAAGAAAGGTCTATACATTTCTATGCAACCTCTACAAGAATCCATCACTGTGACGGTTGGAAATGATGCAAAATGCTCTGCTGCGGGCACAAGTACTATTTCATTTGTTGCTGCAAATGGTGAAGTCAAAAAGCTTTCAAATGTGTTGTATGTTTCCAAAATTAGGAGAAATCTGTTATCAGTTAATGCCATAACTAATCTTGGTCACATGAAGTGATGTTCAGGAAGACAGGTGCAGAAACTCTGGACAGTACTAGCAAAGTTGTTGGCAAAGGAGAAAGAAGGAACAACCTGTATGAGCTAAGTGCTCTTATAGCCACCACTGGAGTGGGCACAAGTAAGCTTTGGCATGAAAGGTTTGGACACATCCGATTTGCAGTATTGAAGGAGATGCACAAGCAAGGTATGGTTGCTCACCTACCTACAGTGATTGAGGTGAAGGAACCATGTGAAGCTTGTATGATGGGCAAGCAATAGAGAAATGCATTTCCATAGGAAAGCAAGAATAGAGCACATGCTCCTTTAGAGTTGGTGCATGCTGACTTGTGCACGATAAGATGCCTACACAGGCCTTGGGGTATCTTCTTATTTTATGTTGATTATTGACAACTACAATAGGAAGATGTGGGTGTACTTCCTTCATGATAAGGCTGAAGCTTTTGGTAAGTTTAAAGAATGGCTAAAACTTGTTGAGAATGAAACAAGGAAAAGTGTGAAGAAATTTAGAACAAATGGTGGTGGTGAATTCAACTCAAGGAATTTTGAAGACTTTTGCAAGAGCAAAGGGATCAAGCGTCAATTGATGACGCCTCACACACCTCAACAGAACAGTGTTGTGGAACATAGGAATCACACCATTGTGGAGATGGCAACATGCATGCTAAAGGGAAAGGGATTGCCTAACCATTGTGGAGATGGCAACATGCATGCTAAAGGGTAAGGGATTGCCTACTAACCATTTCTGGGCTGAAGCTCTTAATATTGCAATCTACATTCTAAATCAGAGCTACACAAAGGCTCTCAAGGGAAAAACACCTCATGAGGCTTACACTGGTAAGAAACCATTCATCTCACATTTCAAAAATTTTAGATGTGAATGTTATACACATGTTCTAGATGAGAAGAGAAACAAGTTAAAACCAAAAAGCAGAAAATGTATCTTCTTAGGTTATAGTGATGAGTAGAAGGCTTACAAATTATATGACCAAGAGGCAAGGAAGATCATTGTGAGCCATGATGTGGTGTTCAAGGAGAAGCCGCATATAGTGGGAGGAGGAAAATGCAAGTTCTTCCACTTTATCATCAAGCAAAGAAGTAGTCCACTATGAACTTGTCCCGAGAGTTGTCCGTATCCTTAAGGAGGAGGAAGCATAATCTTTAGATGATGAGGAAAAAGTTCATCAACCTGACATCACCCCATCGGAAACGCCATTACCGTGTTGGGTGAACCAGCTCTATGACCACAATTATCCTATGCCTACATCTATTGAGGAGAAGGCAGATGGGGACCAAGGAGGTCTCAGAGAATATAGGAGCAAAGAAGGGCTTCTGCTCGCATAGTCAATATGGCCTTGATGGCTGAGATTATGAGAGAAGTAAAGGAGCCAACTGACTTAGAAGAAACATTTGCACATCTATCATGGAAGGTAGCTATGCAAGCCAAGTATGACATCATAATGAAGAATGACACATTGGAACTAGTGGATCGGTCAGCAAAGGTTATTGGCACCAAGTGGATCTGGAAGGTAAAGTACAAGGCTGATGTTACCTTAGAAAAGTACAAAGCGAGACTGGTTGCCTAGGGATTTTCACAAGTTGAAGGGTTTGATTTTCAAGAGTCATTTGTCCCAACTACCAAAATGGCCACTATTTGCACAGTACTTAGAGTGGCCACCCACAAGCAGTGGCCAGTTTACCAAATGAATGTTAAGTTAGCATTCTTAAATGGTGACCTCAAGGAGGAGGTGTACATGGCTTTTCCACCAGGGTTTGAGGCCCCCCATTCTCAAAACAAAGTGTGTAAGCTAAAGAAGGCATTGTATGGACTGAAATAAGCCCCCAGAGCATAGTTCCAATGGATAGATAAGTTCTTTTTAAGCTTAAACTTCAAAAGATGTGCCACAGATGCTAACTTGTATGTTTATACGGATGGTGAAAAGTCTGTAGTGATTGTCCTATATGTGGAAGACCTTCTTATTACATGTGACTATGAAGATATGATCAAGCAAACTTGAAAGGTTTTGAGTTCTGAGTTTGAAATGACAAACTTGGGCTTACTGCACTATTGTTTGGGGATTGAAGTCTGGCAAGAGCTAGGAAAGATCTTCATCTCTCAGAAGAAGTATGCATGGGAGATCTTGAAGGCATTTGACATGATCGAGTGCAAGGAGATAGCTACACCTATGGAGGTGAATACAAAGTTATCCATTGAGGATACATCAGCACTAGCAGACATTGGGAGGTACAAGAGGTGATCTACTTTTGTAACACGAGACCAGACATTAGTTTTGTTGTTGCGTTTTGAGCAAGTTCTCAAACAAACATCATGAGAGTCATTGGAAAGCTAGGATGTGGGTGCTCAGATACTTGAAGGAAACTCTTAACTATGGTATCACATACAATTTCAGAACTTCTCTTGTGGGGAATTATGACTTAGATTGGGCAGGAGAAAGTGGTTCTAGGAAGTCAGTTTCTAGTTATTGTTTCTCTTTGGATTTAGGAATTTTCTCATGGATTATTAAGAAGCAGCCAACAGTGGCATTGTCTTCTACCAAAGCAAAGTACAAGGCAACGTGTTTTGTTGCATGTGAAGCAGTATGCTTGAGAAGGATCCTATGGGATATGGGAGTGAAGGATGAAGAACCACTTGTGCTGAGATGTGACAATGAGAGTTGCATTGCCATTGCAAAAAATCTAGTGCTTCATGTGCACACCAAACATATAGAGATCCAATATCACTATGTGCGTGATTTGATTGAGGATGGGATAGTGGAACTGGTCTATTATCCAACAAAGGAGAATGGAGCGGATATCTTCACCAAGACACTTATGAAGGATTTGTTTCAAGTTCATCTTCAAAGACTCCACATTGGGTTGAGGAGATAGTTCATGGACATTGAGGGGGGGTGTTAGATATGCTCAATGCCCCACCCTCATAAGATGTCACTAATGATCCATGATTCTCAATGTTGTAAGGCCCCCATTATGAGGAGAAGCCATATGTGAGCCTGGGTATTGGTTGAGTCGTCCTAACTTGTATGTCAGATGAGGTCTATGTGATCGGATGGCCAAAAGGTGACCGTTATGGATCTAATCTTTAGGCTAGATGGAGTAGTTAAGCTGGTAGCAACTCGAGGCACATTGCATTGAGTTGTGGGGTAAGGGAGTTAAAAGGGGCCCCTATTTTGGGGTCTAAGGGTAGTGTCCCTGGCCTGATAGTAAAGGGAATATTCCTTGGAATACTTCCTAGCCGACTAGTGGAGGCTCATATAGTAGGTCAATCAACCTGACCGAACTGCCTTCGGGGGCTATAAAAGCTAAACCCCTTCACAGCCATCGATCATCTATCTTTCACCCAGTCAAAGTTGTTCTAGATAGCCTTAAGCTCTTCACCTATCTTATATCTAGATCACCGTTTAAGCTTCACATGGAAGCGCACGGGTGAACACAACCATCTTTGTATCAGTTGTTTGGAGCTAAAGATTTTGTTCACTCTATCTCTTTCTCTTTCTCAAATTCTGCTCACTCCACTGTGTAAGTTTTACACTCCAACCACTATCAAGGAAGTGAGAATTTATTTGGGTCTAACAGGATTTTCGGGACCTATAACGCGCCCGCCACTGGCTATAGGCACTAGCCAGGCCTCTATAACACTCATAGGGCAACCCCACATGGCCTCACAGCCAAGAGCGTCCAAGGGACACATTGCCCTAATTACTACCGTAGATATCATGTTTGTAGTGAGCCATAGTCCAACAATTGCCCCTCCCTACTTCCTAGAGGGAGATCCCATACATCTTGGTATTATTACCACGTAACACAAACATAAAGGAGACACCTCTCTGGCTAAATGTGATGCCAGGAGGCATATTCCACGGTTTTACGGTGGATTCCGTAAACTTAGATGACCGAGGATCATACGCAAAGAGGATTCTTTGTGCGAGAAGTTGATGGGGACGCCTGTCCTTTTCGGGCGTTTCATTAATTTAGTGTGTACATGGGTGATTCCATAGCGGGTGATTCCGCAAAATGCATATTAAATTAATAAACGTTTATGAGTTTAGAGTGCGCACTCGTAATAAATTAAGGTTAGGATTTATTTCTAACCAGTTGATTTATTTATGTAGCTGAAGACTGCTAGGTATTCACTTTTGTCGGTTTAATTGTATTATTTTACTAATGATTGTGAATGCTTCAGTTGATGTGTAGAGATAGCAGCAGTGGCGGAGGAAAGCATTGGAGTCTAGCGGGTTTTCGACCTTTGGATTATATTTTGGTAGGCGCCACGCCTATATTTTGTTATGTCCATTGAGACATTGATTATTGATTATTATTTTGTATGCGCTTATGCACCCGGATATGTTATTTCTATTTGGACATTGAGATTGGGCGTGCCAGACTCTATGGGCACCGTCCACTAGCTTTATTTTTCTATTTTTGTAGAAAGCAAACTCAAAAGCTAAAAAGCTTGTCATATTTTTGTAATTGGGCTATTATTGAGCATGAAGATTGGAAATATACATAAAATACATGCTTTGTGAAGCGCTCACACAAGGCATGGGGGAGATTGAACCCAATTTGTCTCTTGTCTCTTGTCGTGCATGCTTTTACATGGTTTTTTGTGCAAAAAGGTAGAGTTCTTTGTTCTTGGGGACCTTCCGAAATTCACCACGTGAGCTATCTGCGACCGATCTGCGCACCAGTGGTATCAGAGCGGAGCAGAGATCAAGAGCTTCCAATCGCTACCAATCTCGAGCGAAGGCGGAGCTCCAGGGACAAACGGGCTCTACAGTCAATCTCGTCACGAACCGTCGATACAGGCAGACTTTTGGCGATCAAGAACCCCTGTTTCCACTGTCAGATCGCGAAGGACCAAGCTCTGTAGGCGGAGGACCACTCCCTCATCTCCATAAACAAGTCGTGGATAAAACAGTAAGAAGCTCATATCTTTTTCTTCAAAAATCTTAGTCTACAAGCTTAAAGGCTTAAGGAAGCGATGAAGCTCCACAAAATTCGTCAACGAAGTAACTGAGGATGTCCGAAATTTCCGCGACGGCATCAAATTCATACTCTTGTCCTCCACGATTTGCGGCGATTACTAACGACTCTTCCCCCTTAATAAGCTTTAGTCACTAAGCTTATTAAGCTTAAGCTTAATTCCTTAAGCTAAGTCACACAACTCTCTGCAAGTTACACAGGTCAGACAAGTTCGCAAACTCCGGGTCTCGCACTTCTGAAGTCAAGTTCCGTAAGTCGACGGTAATCAAGTTCTGCAAGTTTTGCAAGTCGGCCTAAGTACAGCAAGTCAACAACTCTGCAAGTCTGCTAAGTCTGCAACTCTGCAAGTCAGACTAAATCAGAACTGACTAGTGCTTAAAACTCATAGAAGACTTGTTCGTATGCAAAAACTCTGAACTGGAAAGTTGTTCGCAGCAAGCTGTTCTACCCATCTACAAGTTCGTTGAAGTACTTTCAGCAAAGGAGACAGAAATATTGCAGAATTTCTGAAAATTGAAGAAGAAATACCCAAAAATACATAGCCTTGTAACCCCAAATTTGAGCTATGCTCATCCCGCTAACTGATTTTGAGTGAGAAAGGTTTGTTGAGTTTTACAGGATGACTACCCCACATATGGATGATCCTATGACCGAAGAAGACTTACCCGAGCCTACCATGGAACAAAAGCTGGATCTTATCATGCTACAATTGGAAGAAGAGAGAAGAGCTAGGCAAGCCTTGCAAGCGCAATTGACAAAGCTACAAAGAGCGTCCACTGATAAAGAAGAACCTCAAGCTGAAGATTTGATTCGCCGTACCATCGACGCCACTCTTGAAGCACAAACCATTCGCAAGGAATCCAAGATAAGTAAACGAAGTTTCAAGTTTCGCACTTTCAATGGCATAAGAGAAGGAAAGACTGTTTTATCATTCATTAGCCAGTTTGATGACTATTTCCATGAGGAAACTTATCCCGAAAAAGATAAAATCAAGTGTGTTACTAATCATCTGATAGACAGAGCATCACTTTGGTGGACTGTAGTCCGCAAGAGCATAGAATGTCCTGCTACATGGGAAGATTTCAAGAAGAAGTTCATGCAAAATTTCCTTCCACCGCAATTTCATGAGAAGGCTATCAAGCAATGGGATTTACTTCAACAGCGCGATCGTGAGCCTATTCCACAGTATACAGAGCGTTTTTGGAATGCACTCCTACAGCTACGCATGCTTGAAGACGTACCAGAGACGACGCATAAGCGGAAGTATATGTCTGGACTTCTTGGACATTACTACGCTGAAGTGAACATGTTCAAGCCTGCTACCCTTGAAGACGCCATCTCCTTAGCTCACGACACTGAAGATAAATTACGCGGAAGAGATCGACGACCACAGCCATACCAAGCCAACGGTAATTATGGATCTAAACAATTCAATTCCAATTTTAGAAGGTTTAATCTAGGTCGTTTCTCATCACCATCTTTCCGCAAGAATTGGCCTAAGCCACCTGCATTACCATCCACTGTCAATCCAAATCCTAAGCCTATTCCACAAGAAAATCCAAATGTACCCAGACTCCCAGCCATTGCAAATAATGTGACCAAAGCCAAGCCAATCATATGCTACAAGTGTCACCAGCCAGGGCATCTCACAGCAAATTGTCATTCAAAGAAGCCACCAGCACATATCAACTACCTTGGAGCCATGGATGAAGACGAGCATGAGGATATGCCGGATTTCACTGAAGAAGAAGATGATATTACTACTACTTCCGACACTTTACCAGGTATGCCTACTCCACATTCATTGTTGACTATGAAATGTATGGTGCATGGAAAAGAAAGAACTATATTGCATGATGACGGTAGTACCCATGACTTTATTTCAGCAAAATTGGTAAAAGAATTGAAATTGCATACTATACCTACGCATTATCGCATAAAAGCTGCATTTTTAGGCACTAGGTACAATGGCACACAAGAAGTACAAGATTTAGAAATTCAAATTGGTTCATATATTGAAAGAAGAAATTTCTTAGTTGTCCCATTACAGTCAAGTGACATTATTCTAGGAATGCCATGGAGACACCAGCATAATCCAAATATAGATTATTCTACGCACACAATGAATATTAATTTTCAAGGAAAACCTATTACATTATTTGGTATGCATGCATCTCATATTTTTCCACTGCTTTCGCATACTCAAGCAAAACGTGCACTATGCAAGAATACTAAATCATATCTCATTTGGGTGAATGAATTGCACGCAAAGGAAAATCATATGCATCCTAGGCATAAGGAATTTCTTGCATATTTTAAGGACTGTTTTGCAGAAGACCTACCACCAGGTTTACCACCATCACGTCCAGAAGACCATAAGATTGATCTAATTCCGGGCACACAACCACCTTGCAAAGCACCATATAGGCACAATCAAATAGAGCAAAAAGAAATCCAGAGTCAAGTTGAAGAATTACTAAATAGAGGCCTAATTCGACCTAGCAGTTCTCCATTCGGTGCACCTGTGCTCTTAGTCAAGAAAAAGAATAATACTTATCGTATGTGTATTGACTACCGAGCATTAAATAAGATCACTGTAAAGAATAGGTATCCTATACCTAGAGTTGATGACCTTATGGACAAACTGCAAGGATCTTCTATATTTAGTAAAATTGACCTTAAGTCTGGATATCATCAGGTGAGGTTAGATAGATCCGACATATTTAAGACTGCATTCAGGACACAGTTTGGCCATTACGAATTCTTAGTCATGCCATTCGGATTAACCAATGCACCTGCTACTTTCAGTAGAATGATGAACCGTATTTTTCTGAAATATCAGTATTGTGTGATTGTTTTCTTTGATGATATTTTGGTGTTCAGTCAAAGTGAAAAAGAGCACTATGAGCATTTATCATTAGTTTTTCAATTACTGAAAGAAAATCAATTGTTTGCAAATCCTAAAAAGAGTGAATTCTTTAAGACAGAAATAGAATATCTAGGTCATATTGTATCAAAAGAAGGAATAAAAGTTGATCCTAAGAAAATTGATGCAATATTGCATTGGCCTATTCCTAAAAATGTACATGAATTACGCTCATTCCTTGGTCTTGCTAGTTTCTATAGGAAGTTTGTACGTAATTTCTCATTACTTGCTTTACCATTAACCAAACTTCTTAAGAAAGGAATTGTTTATCAATGGACTGAAAACCAGCAGAAATCCTTTGACTTACTAAAACGTGCATTAACCAATGCCCCTGTTCTACAATTGCCTGACTTTAATAGACCATTCTTTCTAGTTGTGACCGATGCTAGCGGATCAGGAATAGGAGCCGTATTAATGCAAGACAACCATCCAATAGCATATTCTAGTTCTAAGCTGAAACCCTCTGAGCTCAAATATTCCACTTATGACAAGGAACTCTTAGCAGTTGTACAAGCATTAAAAAAATGGAAGCATTATTTAATGGGTTCAGAATTCATGATAAAGACTGACCAGCAAAGCATTAGACATCTACTTAGCCAACCCCAAATTTCTGACCGTCATATCAAATGGGCTTCCTTCATTCAAAGTTTCCATCCTATCATTCAATACCAACCTGGAAAAGAAAATGTAGTTGCTGATCCATTGAGTAGAAGACCTGCAATTCATAACATTTCTATCATATCTTTTGATTCTTTGATTGCTATGAAAGACACATATCACCAAGATATTACTTTTCATTCTGATTGGCAAAAATTAGTTCAAAATAATTTCATTCCTGTTGATTCATTGTCATATAATGATGGATTTATGTTCTTTGAAAAGAGACTGTGTGTTACTATTCCATTCCGATCTTTTGTTTTGAATGAAATTCATTGTCCCCCATATCAAGGTCATAGAGGTATCATATCTACTTTACGCATGTTAACTGAAGATTTTTATTGGCCGCATATGGATGCAGATGTATCTAATTTCGTTTCTGAATGTTTGATTTGTCAAAGAATAAAGAGACATCATGGTAAACAGTATGGATTATTAATGCCTTTGTCTATTCCATCTAAACCTTGGAAACATATATCTATGGATTTCATTACTGGTTTACCAAATACTAAATCTAACCATGACATGATTTGGACAATTGTAGATAGATTTAGTAAGCAAGCATATTTCATTGCATGTAAGAAAACTTTAACAGCATCACAAGCAGCACAGTTATTTTTGAAAACTATTTTTACTAACCATGGATTGCCACAAGTGATTATTTCAGATCGAGATTCTAGATTTTGTAATAATTTTTGGATTACACTGTTTGCAAATCTAGGCACAAAGATTGATTTCTCATCTGCATTTCATCCAGAAACAAATGGACAAACAGAAGCCACAAATAGCACCATTCTAGATCTTTTACGTGCATACACTATCTCTAAACCTCAGACATGGGATACTCATTTACATTTATTACAGTTTGCATATAACAATACACCGCACACATCTACAAAGAAAGCACCTTTTGAAGTTATTTATGGATATAGATTATCTACACCTGTTGCATCTTTGTCTAATAGAATACAGAGCGCTGATGATATTGTTGTTATGCATAATAGTATTTTTGATGAGGTTAAGGATATGATTGCTAAAGCCCAACAATCATATACCAAACAAGCCAACAAGAAAAGACAAGCTATGAATTTCAAAGTTGATGATTATGTATGGCTTAGAATAGAAAAGCGTAGACTGCAAAGTGTAGATAGACATCCAGTTGTCAAATTAGCTCCTAGATTCTATGGACAATTTAGAATTATTCATAAGATTAATGATAATGCATTCAAGTTAGAATTGCCATCTCATTGGAAAATTCATAATACATTTCATATTAGTCTATTGAGACCATTTAGAGGCCAATTACCTATCCACCCTGTTTATGAAAACCCACCTTTATTAGAGGAAGAGACTGAAATACTTGAACCAGAAGCCATCATAGACACTGACTACATGACCACTAGAACTGGCCGAAGGTACTCTAGATATTTAGTCAAATTTAAGAACCATCCTGTAGAGGAAGCACAATGGATGCACGCTAGAGACTTAAATGCTTTCCCCACTCTGTTAGCTCCACATTGAGCTAATAGCAATTGAGGTCAATTACTATCCCACCCCGGGGGTATGATGCCAAGAGGCATATTCCACGGTTTTACGGTGGATTCCGCAAACTTAGATGACCGGGGCTCATACACAAAGAGGATTCTTTGTGCGAGAAGTTGATGGGGACGCCTGTCCTTTTCGGGCGTTTCATTAATTTAGTGTGTACATGGGTGATTCCATAGCGGGTGATTCCGCAAAATGCATATTAAATTAATAAACGTTTATGAGTTTAGAGTGCGCACTCGTAATAAATTAAGGTTAGGATTTATTTCTAACCAGTTGATTTATTTATGTAGCTGAAGACTGTTAGGTATTCACTTTTGTCGGTTTAATTGTATTATTTTACTAACGATTGTGAATGCTTCAGTTGATGTGTAGAGATAGCAGCAGTGGCGGAGGAAAGCATTGGAGTCTAGCGGGTTTTCGACCTTTGGATTATATTTTGATAGGCGTCACGCCTATATTTTGTTATGTCTATTGAGACATTGATTATTGATTATTATTTTGTATGCGCTTATGCGCCCGGATATGTTATTTCTATTTGGACATTGAGATTGGGCGTGTCAGACTCTATGGGCACCGTCCACTAGCTTTATTTTTCTATTTTTGTAGAAAGCAAACTCAAAAGCTAAAAAGCTTGTCATATTTTTGTAATTGGGCTATTATTGAGCATGAAGATTGGAAGTATACATAAAATACATGCTTTGTGAAGCGCTCACACAAGGCATGGGGGAGATTGAACCCAATTTGTCTCTTGCCTCTTGTCGTGCATGCTTTTACATGGTTTTTTGTGCAAAAAGGTAGAGTTCTTTGTTCTTGGGGACCTTCCGGAATTCACCACGTGAGCTACCTGCGACCGATCTGCGCACCAAAATGTCGTGGCCCCACTGCAGCACTTCTACACCAAGAGGATTGGCCCCTCGATGCATTGCTCTAGCATAAAGAACATACAAACAATCTCCACTCTTACATATTTTGAATGATCTAGGAGATTTGATATTTCCTTACCAAGCTTGCCCCAAGAAATTGTTCATCTACCCTACAGCCTAGGTTTCCTTACACACTCCACGTAGGTCAATGTTTGGAAAACAATTGTGATACATTCAGGTTTGATACCATGTTATGCTCCATGCAAGTGTGGATGACCATTGTGCTCAAGCATTTTATCATTAGAAACCAGCTACGTGAAGTGCAAAAATAACCCTTCAATGATTTTCCAACTAATCGCACATGCGACGTTGAGATAAGGACTAGCACCGAGTTTCTTTGTGCTACTAGTCTCCTCAACTCAAATGATAGTCTATCCTATATGCTATGCATAGACAAATAGATCATAATTTTAATCATTTTCAGCAACTAACCACTTTCACAATCCCTTTTTCCTCCTACCGTTTAGATTTTGCATTCGTTAAAAGGTGTCGGGTTCATTTTTATGTAATTTTTCATGTAAAAATTGATAAAAACATACTATAACATAGAAACAAGGTTTGACTCAGGCTTAATCCTCATGCTCCAGCCTTCTTATATATTCACGAACATAAATTGTATTTTTTCCTAATTTTTTAGGCACAAAAACTAAAATTTCCCTTATTTTTTCCATTTTTTCCCATTTATTGTTCATAAAAATATGATATTTTCTTATTTATGTGTCTTGACTGAACATTTATTTTTATCAATTTTTTATCCCATATGAATTCCATTTCCCAACCCGAAACAAAAGAAATCCTCATTCTCCTTCATTTATGATGCATTTCGGGTTTTAAATTATTAATTGTGACTACGTACAACAACAAGTTCTCCATTTTTTCATGTACAACCCTCAAACATACTTCAAACATGATTCACACAAACCTTATTTCCATGCACATATCATTAAAGCCATCAAACATTAAAAAAACATAATTTTCTTTGTAAAATTGAGCATACCGCTTATTTGTGTGTTGGTGTTTTTATGAAATGGTTTCGGGCAGCCCAATGGACCCATGATCATTTGTTATCTGACTGCGTTGGACATTGCCTCTCATCCTCCTTTTGATCTCGGTCCATGCCGGACAAGCATCCTTCATCGCATCCTCTTCTTGATCTCCTTCCTGTGAAGCAACTCTTGGAGGAGAGAGATGGAAGAGAGAGAATGACTAAGTTTTGTTATTTGTGATCAAACATCCATTTCACAAATAGAAATGGGTAATAGGGAGTGAGAAATCAAAGAAGTTCATTGCCAAGATTACATTGGGGGGTTGTGTTTAGGCCAATAATGGCCCTCTCCCAAAAATGTCGCCAACAATGGGGGGCAGCAACATCATGATGTGCCATTTCAAAATGGTGTCCCCCCTCCCCCACTAAAATTTCTTATTTTTATTAGGGGCCCAAGGCCCCCCCAAAGGGCCATGCCCAATGCTCAAATTCTGGCCCTTTTTGGCATTTTCCTTGCACGACTTCATATCTCCACTATTCGACTTCCAAGTTGACCTCTAAATATTTTTTCTTGCACGACTGGGGGTCCCGCACTGCTGGCCACTTGCTTTGGCTCGATCTAGCATCTGAAAAATTTATGAAAATTCCACAAGTGCTTTTCAAAATAGCTTTGAAATCCTGTCTTCTACGGCTCGTAAAAATTGCCAAATCTATCTTTATTGCTTCTTCCGATGAGGTCCAATTCCCACCTTAAATTTTCTCTTCTCTGTGTCTTCCCCACACTTTAACGGTCTTTAAATTCCGCTCTCATTGGTGGCCACGGGATAGGGCGACTCAACTTGTCGAATCCAACTAAGAGATCTGCATACACATAACTATATAGAGCATTTAGCTGACACAAAAAATCTACAAGAAAACACTCCATGGCTCTCACCCTACTCCTTGATAGAGTCAAGGCATGAAAATCCACAAGGGATATGCCCAACATAATCTGACAAAAATCTAGAGCAAGTTACTAACCAACTGCTCTACACAGACTGGCTAAAAAGCCTATCAAAGAGGTCATCCTAGTGGTGGTCTGAACTACCTACCTAACTTAGGACAACTGGACTAGGACTTCCTACTAGGTGAGGACTCCTATAGCCTGGTCATCATATTTTTCTTGCAACACTTTTTCCATTCAAGGTTTCACACTCGAGTGTGTAGAAAGAAGGGAACTACTGAGCATAGAGTGACTCAAGGAGAACAGAGCATTGGTCTCATGTCCTGACTCAGTACCCAAGAACCCACCAAGCACTCACGATGTGTCACTTAATCTTTTTTTAACACTCACTTTTATTTTCACTCCAACCTTCCTTTCTTTTCTTTTTTGCTAAATGCTACCCCTAGGAAGATAAGACATTGGCCCCAAGTCTGCTAACTTATCCCTAGGAACCTACCAAGCCTCCACAATGCAATAATCAACTGCTTGTAGGAATTTTCTTCCTTTTTCTTTTCCTTTTTCTTATTGAGGGGTTAGAACCCCTTTTTACACACCTCTATAATTTTGATTTTTAGATAAATTCAAAACTTTCTTTTCTCTTGATATTTTGGTAGGCTTCTCTAATTGCCTCACACTAACAAGTACCCCTAGGACAACTACCTAGCAAGCAGGAAGGACATGGTCACAAAGACTACCCTCTAGCATAGGTCTTGATCGCCTGACAATGCCCTCACAAGAGGTAGACAACTACTCAAATCTCCCTCAGATATACCTAACCAAACCCTAAAACTTCATGCCTTGATTGCAGGTGTCCAACAAATGAAAGGAAATTAACCCCTACATACACATATAACATTATCTGCTTAAGGGAAGGAAAGGGGATGATACCACTTGGAATGGCCACAAGAAGCTCCTCCGCAGCAAAGGCTCCGTTGAGTGACTTTGTCAACCTATGTGATGCAATCACTAAAACAAAAAACCATTAAACATACCTGCACCAAACAGACATATGACTCGCTTGGCCTAAGAAAATAGCCCATTTCACACCCAACAAAATTGGCCCTCTTGACCAAAAGAAATAAAGCATTTAAATTCAACAAAAATTGACACTCTTGGCCTAATGGAATAAAACAAAATACGTTGTATATATCCCCCCTTGTAAAATCTTGTTAATATACAACAAGATGCTCCATCCCAAGGAGGAAATAAGGCTCTTGCCCTAAACTAAATGCATCAGATTGTGGCCTATGCCTCCTACATAAATAGCAAGAGGTATACACATAATGCGTTGTCTAACCAACCTATGGATCCAAGATAACAAAGGCAAATGGGTCTTAGCCACTCTTTGCATCACCCATACTAACCATCACTTTCCATATAGGGCATGTTCTAATAAAAGCCCCCATAATCGATCGGGTCCTATCTTATCATTAATAGAGATATCCAAACTAGGACCATAGTTGAAGAAAAGGTCTTCTTCATAAGCAAATTTTGCTAACAATTCTGCAAACTGATTCCAATAATGTGGAACTAGTTGAAGAGACACTCTCTCAAACCCGTCAAGCATGGTCATAATAGTGTGATAATACATAGAAAGAATGGGATTTCATACTATGTAAGTCCCATTTAGTTGGTTCAATACCAATTGGGAATCCCCATTTACTAACAACTCACGGATATCGCCCTTCTTAGCAATATTCAAGTCCATGATTAAAGTTTGTATTCCACCATGTTGTTGGTAAATCCAACCCTGAGATAAACAACTGATTTCATCATGGATCCACATCGGAGATCTCTAATAACTACCCCTATACCTTTCTTGTTGGGACCCCTGGACACTTCACTATGGTTTCACATAGCCAGCCACCATCGTCACCTCTACTCGTAATTATGATAGTCAAAATTTAGCATTTTCAGAGGATGTACTGAAGGCTCCATCCCACCTTCTTCGTTGAATATAACATGGATGCTTGTCAAAATTCGTAAGCAATGATGATAGAAGACTTTGATTTTCTAGACAAATGATATGTCCTCTTACTCAATCACTTTATATCCTTTACTCTACCAAATAAGTTTCCTTGATGATATCATTGCTCTAAGTATGGGTGTTCCAAGTAAGGAATAAGTCGCCTCATCAACCAATATTTTCTATTGCAGGTTTCTGATCACAAGGTATTTATTTTGTTAGTGCATTTAGAGATAATAAGGGTTAATATTATTAAGATTAACCTTATTTTTAAACTCCACTCCCTCAAGGTTAGCTAGTCATCCAAGTGGGATAGAGTTGTAAAACGCTAGAAGAGTGCATCCTCGTCAGCCAAAGAATGAATGATTGTGAACCTTATAGTTGGCAACTCAATCTCTAGGGGAAAAACACACTCCTCCCCATAGATGAACTTGAATGAGGCGTGGCCAATGGATTGTTTAAACATTGTGCTATATGCCCACATCGCCACATATAGTTTCTTATCCCAGTCTTGCTTCTTTTTAGACACTATTTTTGATAAAATGCCCACAATCTTCTTGTTACTACTTTCAACTTGCCCATTTGCATGTGGGTTATACGGAGTTGTCTTATTATGCTTAATTTTTCATGCTTCAGTAAAGATTTTAATCAGCTTGTTAAGGAAATGGGTTCCACGGTCTGATACTAATTCTTTTGGTGGGCCAAATTGGCATATAATATACTCTAATAGGAAACTGGTAGTCTCATTTGCATCATCCTTCCTCGTTGCTTGTGCTTCTGACCACTTTTTAAAATAGTCAATCGCCATTATGATATATCTCTTTTGTATAGAAGACGACGGGGCAACCAGACCCACAAAGTCTATGCCCCACTTCTCAAATGGAAGCATAGCCATAATAGGAGTAAAAGGTCGCTTCATACTCTCCCTATTGTCATGTCATTGACAAGTATCGCATATCTTAATATACTTGAATGCATCTTGGAAAATGGATGGCCACCAATATCTGGCTCTTAAAGCTTTTTGGGTAGTCAACCGTCTAGCAAAATGCCCTCCACAAGCAGAGTCATGGCACTCTTCCAAAATGAATGGAACCTTGTAAGGCATCACACATCAGTGATAGATATCATCAACCCCCTTCCAATATAAATATTCATGCAATAAAAGAAAATTTCAAAGCTTGCTATCTAATTTTAATATTTTCTGATTTTGATAAACCGGCTCAAGTCTCTCCTATTGATAGATAATGTGTGATAGTAGCATATCAAGATGATATGGAGGCCGTATCAATTTTAAACATTTCCTCAATATCACTTCCTTTAAGTAAAGTCTCTTTCGGCTCCCCAAAATCCACAAGGAATTCCACAATACCCTATAATCTCATAATCATACTCCTGTAAAGTGATTAACCACTTTGCTAAATGATCAGGCAGATGTAGCTTATTCATAAGCAATCTAAGCCCCTACACCTTTGTATAGAAAACTACCTTCTCATAGAGAATATAGTGCCTAAATTTTTTAGTTGCAAATACCATTACAAGGCACAACTTCTCCATGTAGGTGTAGTTGATTTCTAATATGCCCAACTTTTGACTAGCAAAAGTGATCAGGTGATACCATTTTTCCTCCCAGATTTGTGATAAACATCAACTACTACTATGCATGCTAGCTGTTGAAAATATGTGGAATACTTTGCCCCTTTTAGGTGCTTTTAAAACTAGTGCTTTTACTAGCTCCTCTTTCGCATCATCAAAAGCTACCTTATAAGGGTCACTCCATACAAATAGATAACTAAAGGATAATAGATTCATTAGTGGCAATGTTCTATCTTCCAAGGAATTTATGAACCTCTGTAGTACCCTACAAATGACACAAAGTTGTGTACTTCTTTTGGAGTGCATAGCAGACTCATGGCAATTATGACCTTGATCTTTTCGTTGTTAGTCATCATAATCCCTACTACTAACTGACCACATGGCCTAGTAATAGCCCATAAGTCACCCCAAAGACGCACTTTCGTGGGTTAAGAGCTATGCAAAATTTTCTATAACATTCAAAACACTTTCTTAAAATAATCAACTATCTTTCTCTTATGGTGGCTGCCCCCAAGTCATCAATAAATACTTTCAACTACTCTGGGAGATGTCACCAAAGGTCTTGTCTGCTCTTCGTTGCCATGAACTAGATGCATTGCATAAACCAAAGACCATCACATGGTACACAAAGTATCAAAGAAAATAATGAAAGTTGGTTTCAGCTTATCTTCTTCTACAATTGCCATCTACTTGTATCCTACAAAGCAATCCATAAATGAATATATTTCCCTACCTAATAACTAGTCCAAAATCTAGTCAATAAGGGCAATGGGTAGTAGTTCTTAATTGTATGCTTATTCAGCTCTCTAAAGTCTATGCAAAGCTAGATTTGATTTTTTTTTCTTCTTGATAATAGTAGGTGAACACCATTCAATGTGCTGTGAACACAGAAGATCAAACCAGCTTGTTACAACTTCTATAACTCCTCACACGGCCCGTCCCTCAGTTCAAAAGGCGTATGCCTTACTTTCAAATGCACAGGATGGATACCTTCCTTTAGAGGAATGGTATGAATAGCCAAACTGGGAGGAATACCTCTTAGCTTGTCATAACTCCAAGCAAAGATGTCACGCAATGCTTGGATAAGGGACACATAGTCCTCCCTTTCTTTTGCACTGAGCATGGATCCTAATGTTGAGATATTTGCAATCACACCTACTTCAGTCCCTTTGTGAGAAGCAGTGAGGGCTCAGGACCAGAATCCCATATGCACAGAAGGAGAAAGTACCACTACTCAATTCCTATAAAGCATTGTACTTGCACTCTTTTTCTAATGCAATGATAATACTCTTTTCTTTCCAGTAAAGTGTCATGTCGCTATCAATACACAAGATTGTGTTTATGAGTCCAAGTCTCAATCTTGGAACCTAATTCACTTGTGTAATAATTTGTCCTTGTCAAGCTCGATGTCTTCATGAGTTCCTTTTTTCACTTTCAACCCCCATAGCTTCCACATCTGCCATGCTCTAGATCCTGCATATTTTAACATGGTATCAAAGCCCAATCAGGCATGGCATTGCTTCTCTAGCTCCATTCTACTATCATCTAGCTCAGCTTGAGCTTAGTCCAGCTCAGGTTAAGTCTAGGAGCTCATCTCCTACTTCTTCTTCTCCATTTGACATTGTGGCAGCCATAGCCCACCCTGGACCTACCTCAAGCTCTTAGATCTCTTCAATCAGACAAGATCTTGATAATCTTTCTTCTAGAGAACTGTAGTCCTACTCCTAGAGCTCCTCTCTGTCACCTCACATCTCAAGATTAGGCCATTTCAAGCTCAGCATTGTGATTCTTCATAGTTGCTTCCCTATGTGTTTGCCATAGCCAAACAGACCTAGCCAACTTTGAGCATCTAGATCTCCCTTTCCAAGCTATTATTCCTTGTGCTTCCTTCTAAGGAATCATTCCTCACATCACGTGCTTCATCCTGGCATGAGCAGCCCCAACATTAGCCTTTCTACAACCTAGCATTACATGATTTTGCCATTGCTGCTAGAATTGTGCTTGCTTGCAGTCATACAGCTCTCACCTCTCATGGATGCCACGATCCAATGTGTAGCTATAGGGCACTTGAAGCCCATTGTATAAGCTATCTCATCACTAGAGGGTTCTTCAAAAGATGCACTACAACGCCTGCTACAAGGAAAAAACCAGTCGACCTGTTTTACCCTAAAGGGCAGCCATAGCCCTTGAGCTCAAAGCTCATAAGTTTATTCAATTTCTCATTCTTTTACCAGCAATTTGCAACTCTAATCTACTCAATGCCTCACTCAAATCAATAAGAAAGGGAAGTTGTGAAGATTCTTTGAAGATCATCAAGTCATCGTCAAGCTCCTCTTCCATCTCACTCTTCCCACTCCATTGGAAGGTTTTGCCACTCTGATCTGAGCTCCCAGCTCAGTTTCTAGCAAGGATTCTAGTATCCATCAGCAAGGAGGGGACTCAAGTTGAAGGACAAGACAAGCATCAAGAATCAAGTCAAACTCAAGCAACAAACATCAAAGCTCAAACTAGTATCTTTTGATACTACACTACCATTGCTTGTGTCTTTTGACACATTAAAAATCAACTCTGCTGTTGAAATCTAGTGTTGATCTGTTGTTGTTCCATCCTTCTAACATGGGAAAAGACTCTCCAATTGCTCGCTTCAAAGGAGTCGGGTTTCATACCTAGCACAAACCCGCATCAAACTCATCCTGATGAAGAAGGGCCTCTGGACCATTACCACTAGAAAAGAAAAGAAGCCCTGTGATGCAGATCTTGCTGTCACTTGGCAAAATAATGATGATCAGGCTCATGCCATTATCAAACTGGAGTTAGACGATAGCTATATCCACCATGTGGATAATTGTGAGACCTCACAAGATACATGGAAGAGACTTGACACTTTTTTTGGTGCACAGTCTAAATCATCAAAGTATGGTCTCCTGATAGAGTTTTTTTAGGCTTGAAATGAAGTCTAGCACATCACTTGCCACGCATCTAAATTACATGGAAGGACTTCTAATCCAACTTGCAGGAATCAACATTAAAATGGAAGAAGATGTTTGCATCGATGTTCTAGTTAAGAGTTTGCCTCCTAAATATAATAATGTATCAACAACTCTAATTAATATGCCAAACCCTGAACTTGTTGATATCCAAGCATTAGTGTTAGAGGAGGAAAAGAAGCTAAAAACCAAGGAAGAACCAAGCACCTCTAGAGATGAACATGCATTATATGTTGGCAACAGGTACAAAGGCAGAAAGGATAAGCTCTTCTATGACTTCTGCAAAAAGGACCGAACACATCGAGAAGTTCTGCCATGCTAGAAAGAGGTCCCAAAAGGCTTACCTAGTTGCATTCAAAGAAGAAGAGGAAACGGAGCAAAGGAAGAAGAAGAAGAAGAAGACCACTAGGAGAAGGACAAACCTCATCAATCCTTCTATTCAGATAAACTTTTTTAGTTTTGTATTTCCTAGCCCTAATGCCTCAAACATAAACCTATAAACTCCTCAGTTATCCTTGTATTACAACCTCTGTATACTTTGTGAGGCCCCTGCTACAGCCTCTGGATATCCATCATGTTTGTGGTACCCATACTTAGTCTTTTCTGCAATAGCCTATGGTGTTTTGCAATGTTTATGGTGTAACCACACTTTGCAGGTGTTGCTTTCACTAAAGCCTCTATACGCTTTGTACTTCTAGTTGTGATTGAGGAGGGGTGTTGAGATATTTGCAATCACACCAACTTCGGCCCCTTTCTGAGAAGCACTGAGGGCTCAAGACCAGAATCCCACATGCACAGTAGGAGAAAATACCATCACTCAATTCCTCTAAAGAATTGTCCTTGCACTTTTTTTCTAATGCAATGATAATACTCTTTTCTTTCCAATAAAGTGTCATGTCACTTTCAATACACAAGATTGTGTTTATGAGTCCAAGTCTCAATCTTGGAACCTAATTCACTTGTGTAACAATTTGTAATTGTCAAGCTCAATGTCTTCATGAGTTCCTTTTTCCTCTTTCAACCTCCATAGCTTCTGCATCTACCATGCTCTAGATCTCGCATATTTTAACACCTAGTCTAATTGGCCGTGGATTATTTGGCATACCAAGATCCAACTCAATCACATCCCCATCTCTTATTCGATCTTAAGGCTCTATTGGCTCATTTAGAGTTACTTGATAGATGTCCTCTATAGTGGACCCTTCTTTGGATTCATCACAATGACTTCTCATTAGCAGATGCATATTCTAATGTCTCTAATTTCGTGGAGGATAGAGGAGGTCTCTCACTTTGAGGAGACTTAGGGTAATCATCTACTACCACACGATTGGCATCTCTATCAAATATCAATCGACCAATAGGTATATCCACTTGATAGTTAGATCGCAAGATCCATTTCCTTCTTAACAATACTTGATAGCTTGGCCATCCTCTGCGAACCTAATAACCCTAAAGTCCACAATGCATTCCACACTAGCAATGGTCACAAGGACTTTGATAATACAACCTTCAGGTTGTCATAAACTGTCATCATCCATTCGCAGAATTGTGGAGGCATCTTTTTGGATTGCTAGACCCAGCCTCTCCATCAATTCTGAACTCATGATGTTAATAGATGACCCTGTATCTACAATAGCATGATCCACTAGTATTCCATCAATGTAGGTTGCAACCCTTGGGCAATGTTTTTCAGCATGCTCCCACCAATCATCTCCTACTTGTGCTATGCCCAAAGGTTCCATGATATACCCAGTACATAGGATCTTTTTAAATTCCTTGCACACTCTTGAAGACAGCTTAATCAGCTATAAGAGATTCACATCCAATTTAACTTCACAAAGAGATCTTTCTGAATCAAATTTGTGATAATTCGCTAGAGCTCTCTTCTCTTGCCATACCATTCTCTCTTTTGGTCGTTGAACTGGCTTTGGTGCTTCCTTCTTAGATTTTTCCTTTCTCCTTGGTAATTATTTATCCTTCTTGGCGTTAGCTTTACTCTCTACGGGTTTTAAAGGTCTCCCTTCCATGTTGGGGTTAAGGACTTGCCTCCCCTTGTTGTCTTGCTTAGTGTTTCCATCAACAGGTTTTACATAACACCATATTGAGGAATATGGGACTTTTCCATAAGTTTGGGACATGTGATCAATTCTCTGGATTTGTCATAACTTGAACACTATAACTTCAAAATTGAGCACTTTGTAGCTCAATAGATTCCATTTTTCAAGCACTTTCCAATGATAGGTCACATCATATGGTTTTGAGAAACTTATGGGCATGTTATCCGTCCCCAAACTCACTAATATTGTGGTACATTACCTTTGTCGCCTTCTCTATCCTTTTTACCTCTCGTAATGGCCTGCATATTAGAAGCTTCAGTGCCATTAGCCCTTATACCCTCGATGAGGCTAACCATCCACTGCCACTAGGCAACTCCTCTATAGTAGCCTTACCTCTTTGAAGTATTTGTTTTGGTCCATCATCTTGTTGAAGATTGTTCCCTTGCGCATGGTGGTTAACAGGTCCTAACTATCTATTACCTTGGTGGAGAGAGCTAATCTTACTCCAACAGGTGGTAGCCAAATTGTCGAAATTTTCACAAATATCACATTTAACATTTGGACAATTTCTAGGGTAGTGCTAGCCACCACACCATTTACAACTAAATCTTGAGGGTGCACCCTCTTCAGGGTGTCTACTTCCTATTAGATTCTAGTGTTTTTTAAGAAAATTGACATCAACAGCTATTTGCCAATATTGTTCATAAATCATGTCACTGTAGTGCTACATCATATCCTTAACTTTGCTAAAAAAGCCAATATTGACCACCCGGAAAAATCCCTTCTAAAAGCTTCGTAAAATAAATCAATAGTGGTTATGGTTCCGGCCTCTAGGCCATGATATTATATGGCAGCTCTTTCTTTGAGAGTCATCTTAAAGAACATCATTAAATGTCATTCATCTTGGATACGATAGTTGAACATAAACTTTTGAAACTCCCTAATGTGGAGCTCTGCATCTTCCTCCACTAACCAATTAAAGATGGGTAGGGGGAAACCTAAGGTTGGCAACTCCATCATTCCAATAGGTATAGAATTACATTTTGCCACCATGGTAACAACTGGATTCGCTACAAGGATTCAAGCAATTGGAACTATAGCTCCACTCAAAGTGGAGGGACTGACTAGAGGGGGGAAGTACTAGAGCTTCTTCTCCCTAATAGACTATGTACTAAGCTAGGGTTATTAAGGCCTCGCCCTTGCAAAGATATTGGGCCACTCCTTTGTAGAGAATATATTCTATTTATCTTACTCCTCTGTCTAGCTCGTGCAGCCCTTTCTTGCTTTTGGAGCTCCTCTTGACAGTCTTGTGAGTCTAGCTCACTAATTTTTGGCATACACTAAAGATCAGGTCCCAATCAACTAAGGTACAAAAACTGCCACTTATAAGCGGCTCCCGACAAACACACCACCTGTTGGGACCTAAAACAAGCCCAACACTCGCTATAGGTGCACTAGCTGCGAGCCTCTATAACACTCAAAGACAACCCCACACAGCCCTGCGATTAGGAGCATCCAAGGGACATACTACCCTAATTACTACCATAGATATCGCATTTGTAGTGAACCGTAGTCCAATGATTGCCATTCCCTACTCCTCAAAGGGAGATCCCATACATCTTGGTATAATATACCATCTAAAACAAACATAAAGGAGGCACCTCTCTGTCTAAATGCCGTGGCCCCACTGTAGCTTTCCTACACCGAGAGGATCGGCCCCTCCATGCGCTAATCTAACATAAAGAACATACGAACAATCTCTACTCTTATATATTTTTAAGGATCTAAGAGATTTGATATTTTCTTACCAAGCTTGCCCCAAGAAACCGTTCATCTCCCCTACAGCTTGGGTTTCCTTACACATACTCCACGTAGTTCAACGTTTGGAAAACAATTGCGATGCGTCTAGGTTTGATACCATGTTATACTCAATGCAAGTGTGGATGACCATTGTGCTCAAGCATTTTATCATTAGAAACCAACTAGGTGAAGTGCAAAAACAACCCTTCAATTATTTTCCAACTAATCGTACATGCAGCATTGATAGGAACTAGCACCGAATTCTTCGTGCTACTAGTCTCCTTAACTCAAATGACATCCTATATGTTATGAATAGACAAATAGATAAAAAACTTAATCATTATCAGCAACTAATCACTTTCACAATCTCTCTTTTCTCCTATTGTTTAGGTTTGCATTTGTTGGATAGGTATGAGGTTAATTTTTATGTAATTTTTCATATAAAAATTGATTAAAATATACTATAGCATAGAAAAAAAGCTTGATTAAGGCTTAATCCTCATTCTCTAGTCTTGTTACACATTTGAAAACATAAATTGTTTTTTTGTCCAATTTGTTAGGTGTAAAAACTATTTTTTTTCTTATTTTCTCTATTTTTCTCCATTTATTTGCTCATAAAAATGTGATATTTTTTTATTTATGTATCTTGAGTGATCATATTGACTAAACACTAATTTTTATCAGTTTTTTATCCCATATGAATTCCATTTCCCAACTCGAAATGAAAGAAATCCTCATTCTCCTTCATTTATGACGCATTTCGAGTTTTACATTATTAATTACGACTATGTATGACTACGGGTTCTGCATTTTTTCATGTACATCCCTAAAAAATACTTCAAACATGATCATATAAACTTTCTTCCCGTGGGCACATCATTAAAGCCATCAAACATCAAAATGTTGGAGATCATGGATCTAGAGCATGGCAGTTATGGAGGTTGGAAGATGAAGACTATGTTCATGTTGTCATAGACAAAGAGAGACCGGCTGTTCCTAGGATCTTAGCAAGACAATCTATAAAATATTTGGTTACACTTTGCCATAGGAGCTTAAGGTATTTATAGATTATTTGGGAGCATCCATGACTCGTGACTTGATCAACAATTCATTATGATTTGAAAATATTTTGAGAAGTGTCAAGAGTATTGTATCACACTTAATCTAGGGATGTGCCTATTTGAGTGCCCTAGGGTTTATTGCAAGGACATGTTGTGAATGTGGCTAGCATTGCTATCAATCCTAAAAAGGTAGTTGTTATGAGGCTACTATCATAGCAATGAGCCCACCCACCAGTCTTAGGGAGGTCCATAGCTTTGTTTCATTAGTGGGGTACTATCAAAAGGTTAATAAAACTTTGGCAAAGTGATCACTACCTTTCACAAATCTTCTATTACATGGCCATGTCTTTGAGTGGACAGAACCCTATAAGGTTGTGTTTGAGCAGGTGAATTAGGTTCCAAGATAGATTATCTTGGACTCACAAAGACAATAATTGACACTGACAAGATACTAAGTGAAAGTACAAAGCATTATAATATTGTATTCATTCCATAATCAACTACAATGCTTTATAGAAGTTGGGTTGTTCCATTCTCCTCACTGTGCATATGTGATTTAGGACATCTCTTCTTGGAGTATACATCATTTTTCATTCTCAATGCTCCCCCTCAAATGATGAGTTCCTACACTTGCTGGCTTTTGTCCCCCCTACATGTTGACATGGCTCGGGATACTTTCTCATAGGCAGCGTAGTCAAGTTAAAGCTTGAAACTTTACATATTTGGCAAGGGTTTTTACAAAGAAAATCCACTGAGGGAAACATAGAGATCCACTATGGGAACAAATTCCTTAGAACAATTTGTCATAGTTGTTGATGGTAGCGGAAGCATCTTCTTCTTCTTCTTCATTCATGAATTGGTTTTGGTGGTGGTCATTCTACATCTACTGTGCTCTTTTCTTATGAAAACATCCACTGGATATATGGCTAGTCTTACCACAATAATGACATGTCATCCAACTTTTGTTGTTGGTGTTGAATCCTTGACCTCTTCCTTTGGGTTCAGCAGCTCCTTTTGTGTATAAGAGATTTTCCCTAGATGATGGGATACCATCTTTTGCATTCTTTTTCTTCTATTTGTTCTCTTCATCAAGTAGCACTGACATTGCCTCATCCTCATCAATGTTCTTTTTAAGAGTCACTAGCTGAGTTTTAAGGCTCTTGAACTTATTGATGTGTATAGTCATAGATGAACTGTCTTTTACATCCAACTTATAAATCTGCATAAGTAATTTTACCTTAGAGTTCTTTGCTTGTGTACTAAAGATCTTGTCAAGTTCTTCCCATGCCTTCTTTGCATCCCTGATTCCAGAGATGTGGTGTAATACATCATTTGATAGACCCCAGGAAATAATACCTAGAGCTTTGTTGTTCATCTTCTTCCATGGCTTTGTTTTATGCTGGTCTTCTACTGCATCTTCCTCTTTAGCATTGTCATCTGCATCATCTTCCTCAAAGAGATCCCAGAGGTCTTTCCTAATGAGATGGTACATAGTTTTCTCCTTCCAGGTGTAAATGCCTTCACCATTAAACTTTGACATCTGCTCCAATTCCGTCATCTTAGGAGGAGGTCTTACCATGAGGACACTCAGGCAATGTTTGTCCTTTTTACAATGAGATTGAGACTTATAGGCAATTGGATCAGTGTGACTTTAAATCATTACACAAACTGAGGATAATCTTCAAAATAGGAATCACAAGGTGAGTTACTTTTGAGTAAGCTGAAACTCAAGTGCCAAGAAACACTATTTGAGTATCAATAGATACTATGTCTTAAATGAAGACCTTGATGTTAAACTTGATGTTGATGCTTAGGTTTCTTAAACATTAAACTTGTTGAAGTCTTTGTTAGAGAGTGACTTCAGACTCAGATCAAGGTGGCAGACACTGGAGTGAGAAAAATGGGAGTTTTATGAGTTCTTAATGTAAATGAGCTATGATGGAATTAGGGTTACAGAGATAGGCGTGTGATTTTTTGATTGGTGCAGCTTGTAGGCGCATTCATATCACGAATCCTTTGATGAGGAAGAAGCTTATGACCCAAGCTTCCAAAGCCCTATGGTCTTGGTAAGCATCGTGTTGTATGCAGATAGTACAAGCGTATGAACGATTAGCAGGCACATTTCATGTTAGTGTGGAAAATTTTATTAATGTTGGAGCCCAGAAGCAAGAATGTCCCATTGTGATGTACCAGGTAGGAGTGCAGTGAGTTCAAGGATGTTTATAGACTGTATGTGGAGATCCAACTCCTCCAAGTAAGGTAGGTGCTGCTATCCATAGACGCATATATGGCAGAAACTTTGAAACAAGCAATGCTGAGGCTATAGTTGCCCAATGTCATTGATTGAGGTGTAAGGGAGGAGATCTAGAAGCAAGAAAACACTTCTCTAGAAGGAAGTCTAGAGAAATTTTGCCTATGGAGATAGATATAGAAGCTTCAACTGACAGGGTACTATTTGCTATGGCTGCCATGGAAGCTTTATTGAAGGTAGAGGTGTAAATGAAGTTGGAGATGAGATCCAGCACTCAACCAGAGCTAAGAAGAGATGGAGATGAGCTAAGCCAACCGGCTCTGATACCATGTTGGAGATCACGGATCTAGAGCATGGCAGCTATGGAGGTTGGAAGATGAAGACTATGTTCATGTTGTCATAGATAAAGGGAGACCGCGGCTGTTACACAAGTGAATTAGGTTTTCCAAGATATATTAACTTGGAATCATAAAGATAATCTTGTGTAATGAACTGACACTAACAATATGCTAAGTGAAAGTACAAAGTATCATAATATTGTATTCATTCCATAGTCAAGTACAATGCTTTATAGAAGTTGGGTTGTTCCATTCTCCTCACTATGCATATGGAATTCAGGACATCTCTTCTTGGAGTATACATCATTTGTCATTTCTCAACACAAAACAATGCAATTTTCTTTGTAAAAATTGAGCATATTGCTTGTTTGCATATTGCATGTTTTTATGAAATGGTTTCGGACAGTTAATGAACCCATCATTTGTTCCCTAATAGCGCTGGACATTGCCTCTCATCCTTCTTTTGATCTTGGAGCAATCCAATCCATGCCGAACAAGTATCCTTCATCGCATCCTCTTCTTGTTTTCCTACGTGTGAAGCACCTCTTGGAGGAGAGAGGGAGGAGAGAGAAAGACTAAGTTTTGTTCTTTCTGATCAGTTAGCCATTTCACGAATGGAGACGGGTGATAGGGAGCGAGAAATTAGATAAGTTTATTGCCAAGATCACATTGGGGGGTCGTGTTCAGGCCAACAATGGGGGGCGGAAGCATCACGATGCACCATTTCAAAATGGTGTCTCTCCCCCCCCCCCCCCCCCCCCGAAAATTTGATTTTTATTAGGGGGCCCAAAGCCCCTCCAAAGGGCCATGCCCAATTCTCAAATTCTTGGGCCTTTTTGGCTTTGTCCATGCCCGGACTTCATATCTCCACTATTCGGCTTCTGAATTGACCTTTGAAAATTTCGCCTACCTAACTCAAGGTCCAGAACTGTTGGCCACTTTCTTTGACTCAATCTAGCGTCTAAAAAAATTATGAAAATTTTGCAAGTGCTCTTCAAAATCGCTTTGAAATCCTGTCTTCCACAGCTCATAAAAATTGCCAAATCTGTATTTATTACTTCTGACAAGATCCAATTCCCGCCTTAAATTTGCTCTTCTTCACATCTTCCCCGCACTTTAACGGTCTTTAAATTCTGCTCTCAAGGATGTATATGATATTCATTAGAAACTATGCCCAAATTATAGCACCTCTTATAGACCTACTCAAAAAGCAAGTTGCAATTATCTGGATGCCAATTCAACAATCTAGCTTTGAGCAACTAAAGCACAGTTTGATAATTGCTCCTATCTTATGGCTACCTAACTTAAGAAAGGAATTTGAAGTTGTCACAAATGCCAGCTTTCTTCCATTAGGATGTGTACTAATGCAAGAAGGTCATCCTGTAGCTTACTCTTTGAGAAAATTGAAAGCCCATGAAAAGAGATATGCTACTCATCATGACCTAGAGTTGTTAGTTGTGATTCACACTCTCAAATTATGGAGACATTACTTGCTTGTAAATAAATTTTCCTTAGTCACAAATCATAAAATTCTTAAGTGGAATTTTACTCAGCCTTATCTTAATATGAGGCAACGGCGATGAATCAAAATTCTACGGGAGTATGACTTTGAAATTAAGTTCAGACCTGGTAAAGAAAATATAGTAGTAGATGCCCTTAGTAGTAAAGTCTTCCTTAATGCTCTTATCATTGAAGAACCATCTAGGGCAAAAACTTTGGCTACAATGGTATCCATGCCAACTAATCCTATCATCAAATCGACTAAGGATGAAGGAAATAAGGACCCAAACTATCAACAATTATTTTGGGAAGTTTAGAATAAGGAACAAGATCCTAAATTCAAAAGTAAGTATCAAGAATTCTCTAAAAATGAAGACAAAGGAATTGTTTATTTCAGAATGAGACTATACATTCCTTCAAGTTAGACTCTCAAGAGAAGGATACTTTGGGAAGCACATGACTCTTCTTTTTCAGGACACCTGCGGTATGCAAAAACTCTTGATGTTGTCAGGAAAAGCTATTACTAGCAAAGACTCAAGGGTGATGTACTTAAGTATGTCACTAAATGTCTAAATTTCCAAAGGATCAAATATAAACATGTCAAGTTACTTGGAAAACTCTAGCCACTTGACATTCCCTAGATGAAATGGGAGTCTATTAGCATGGACATTGTAGTTGGGTTACCTTCTATGCAAGGATGATTTAACTCAATAATGGTAATAGTAGACATGCTAACAAAGGTTGCTCATCTTATTTCAACAAAAACCAACTACAAAGATTTAGATATTGCAAGAATTTTTGTAAAGAGATTTTTAGGTTACATGGGTTACCTAAAAGGATCATGAGTGATCGTGATTCTCTTTTCACATCACATTCTAGACGAGTTTATATGAAGCCATTAGGACCCAACTTTGTTTCAACACTACTTATCATCCACAAACTAATGGGCGCACACAATGATTTAATCAAGTGATTGAGAATATTTTGCGTGTATATATTGCAGCAAGGAACCTAAAAGGTGGATTTAGTATCTATCCTTAGTAGAATTTTCTTATAATGCCTCCTATCATTGAAGTATTTAGATGACTCCATTACTATATGGTCAAGGTTACTGTATGCCACTTAATTTTTCCAATCCTACTCTAAGGGTAGAAGCTTTGAGAAAAATGTTAGAAGAAATGGATGATCAAATCAATATTATCAAACAAGATGTTCAAGCTACCAAGGACCAACAAAAGGCGTATTCTAATCTAAAAATATAAGAACGAATCTTCAAAGAAGGAGACATGGTCTTTGTCCCTGTCCATCCAAAGAAGAGTTCTTTGTCTTTAGGAGAATTTAAGAAGCTAAATCCAAGATATTGTGGACCCTATAAGCTTCTCAAGTGCTGAAGATCAAGCGCTTACAAGATACAACTCCCTGAGAATATAAGAATCCACAATGTATTTCATGTTAGCTTATTGAAAGCATATGTAGCTAACCCTAACCATATCCTTGATGATCAACAAGTTGTAATACCTAGCCAAGGAGTCCTTGAGCTACAATCTGATAGAGTAATTTACAAAAGGGAGAGAAAATTGAGGAATAGAACCCTTATAGAATACCTTGTCCAGTGGAAGGAAGAAGATGCTACATCGATAGATGAGAATGCTCTTTATCAATAATACCTACGATTTCTCTCGAGATGAGGACATCTCAATTTCTCTAAGGGGAGGAGGATGTAATATTTTCATGCAATAAAAGTTATTTGGTTAGTTTGAAAGTTAGTAAGGTTAGCTAGTTAGTAAGGTTAGTAGTTAGTAAGTTAGTAAAGTTAGTTAGTAGTTAGTAAGTTAGATAAGTTAGTGAATAACTAATAAGGTAGTTACAAACTTAATAACTAACTAAAACTAATGTTAGAAAAAAAAATATTGTTCACATTTAATAAAAGGAAGAAAATTGTAACTGTCCCGTCGTAGGACCCCCCTAATAAAATGAATTTTTTAAATTAAAAAAAGGGGATAAATCCCCCTTACTTACACCGCCAACTAGCAGACGGCAGAGGGGGGACTGTCGTGATGTCCACGCAAGAGGCTACCATGACCATGGATGTGGTAGGGGGAGATGCCACCACGTGCCCTGGAGGTGGAAGGGGGGCTGCTACCGCGTGCCCTGGAGGTGGCAGGGGGGGGCTACCATTACTAATTTCTCCCCCCCCCCCCCCCCCCCCCCCGCCCCCAAGACCCTATAAAAAGGTTGAGCGTGGGGAGATGGGGACCCTTCACATTGGCCAAAGCTAAAGAAAGAGAAAGTGGAAGGGAGGGTAAGAGGAAAGAGGGAGAGTAAGAGGAGAGAGAGAGAGAGAGAGAGAGAGAGAGAGAGAGAGAAGAGAGGAAAGGGAGAGTAAGAGAAGAGAGAGAGAGAGAGAGGGAGAGAATGAATTTTTTTTTTTGAAGAACTTAGAGCTCCCGTCTCTCTTTCTTTCCCCTCCCTTGTAGACTAGTTGAATTCCACGAGGAGCCGTCTCTCTTGTAATCTGGGTGCATAGCCGCAAAGCAAAAGCCAAATCATACGATGCCTCCCAAACGAAGTAAGGTCAAATCGAACACAAATCCCGACTCAAACGATGGAGTTGCGGGGCAAGGAACCGTGTCACTTGGTAATCATGTGCGTTCCATATACCCTACCCTGATGGGAGGTCTTAAGGCCATAGGCCGACTTCATTGGAAAGTGAAAGCTATTTGAAAAAAGTCTATCATAACTAACCACCATTTAGTTTACATCATTTTATCATATTGGAAATTGTGCTTACTTGCACTCTGGTATGTTTTTAAACAAGCAAATTGCAGGAGATTTCGCATTCATGCACGCAAAAAGAAGAAGCTAGGACCTTATTGATTATGCTCGTAATACTTTAGATTATGCAGTAACATTAGCGTGCTAAAAAATGGGTTGTTAAAACACCTATGCATTTTCATTGATTAAGCAAAAATCGTACTTTTTTCTTTGCATCACAAAACTTGTGAAATTGGAAAGGTAGAAGTGACAGTTTGAATCAAATACATGAAATTCCTAAATCGCTACGATGACATTTAAGTATATCTAGGCCATTGCAATACTAAAACAGGTATTAGGCCCCTATAAACCTTTAGAGGGGAGTGTTTTCTTTTTCCTTAGGACTGATAACTTCACGTCCTTCACCCAAGAGAAAAAAAATTCAAGTCTTTATTTTTGTTTTGCATAAGCACGTCAAAATGAATTCCCAAAAGCAAAGGCTTGCATTGCAGCATTGTATATGCCTCCAAATTGCATGGCATCATGATTATTTTTAGTTGCGTTGCTAGGGATTCATCTTGAAGATAACTATAAACCGCACTTACAAAATACTAAAATTTTTTCAAGAACCGTTCAATAAAAATGAACCCTATACACACAAGGATAGGGCTCAACTCAACTTATTTAGGGTCTTGAAGAAATTAAGCCAATCTATGGTTACTTCATACGGGGACGGAATGAAGAAATTCTCTACCCTTCGAAGGATATTGGAAATTACCGCTAAGGCAAGAAGGACAAACGTTGGGGTCAAGAGAGGGACCCCACCTTAGCAGATGTCTTGAGCACTCACCTGCGCCTTTGTTTGTGCTTGTAAATTTAGGAACGCTACTTCTATATCTTAATTTTTTTTTAAAGATTGTGTAACCCTAAACTCATAAATGAGTATAGTGAATCAAGTTGAACTTTTGGAGGGTGCACCAAACCACCCCCCACTAGCTGCCAACCCTAGCCAAGGGGATTCTAAACAATCGTGACGGGAACATGGACCGAACCTGCCACAAGAGGTCTCTCTGCAGATTGTTTTAAACGTAGGAGGATGCTTGGATGCCAAGGAGGGCTCTAGCTGTAAATTCCCTGCCTCCAAGCCCTACTCAAACGATCAGCATGACTCCAAATAGATTTTTGAGAGGGCCTTGTTACTAGTGCAAGTCGGAAACTTGGTGGAAATAAAGTGCATTCTTATGGATTGTGAATATTTTCCCTTTTGAACAAGATTTGTATCTCTGATAATTTGCTAATATTAAGTACTTCCATGGAACCTCTTTGAATTTGTTTTTGTGTCAATGCCATAATATTACGTGAACAAATCATGTCCTCTAAAAAGGCTAATTAAGGAAGTTGTTTTGACATGTCACACTTAAAAGTGATAGGGCTAATTAGGCAACTAAAATACACCAAGTGAGGGAAGCAGGAGGGCAGAACCCTCGACGGGTTTGTCCTACGGCAAGGTGGTCCCAGAGAACTGGGAGACTTCTCACAAGGTTTTACTGAGGACCGATGCTTAGAAATTGTTTGGCTAGAACCCCGACTCATTCTGTTCTAGGGGACTGGAGTGGGACTATGCCCTATGGGCAAAGAGGTGGAGCGCCGCATCCCTCTTGTTTCCCATTCTCTTTGAACCAAGTGCGGCATAGGTCTGCTTCGGCTTGGTTATCTCTGCGTAAAGTAGGATATCTAAAACCGACGCTAGAATGTTGTCAAGAGACCTTGACCACTAGGGACTCAAGTTTCAGGTCGATCCTAGTGGGTTTAGCTGCAAACATTCCATTGCGAGGCGGACTCGAGAAACCCTAGGCGACAAACCCTGTGACATTCCATGGGAGTACCAAGCGGCGTCACTTAGACTCATCTCTCGATGGACCGCTAGAAACATGCTTGGACAGGCGATAGGTGGGCACATTACTGTTGGTATTAGAGCAGACCTACCACTAAAACAATTAGGGAGAAAATTTGGGAAGAGCGAGGTGATGTGTTCATTAGTAAATGTTTTTCTTTTATACTCACTTGTGGATTGCTGCCTCTTCCAGACTTACGAGGCATGGAATAGGTTCCTCATATTTCAGATCATGTTCATGATAGCTATGAAATCTTCAAGTTATCACAGACGATCCGACATGATGGGGATCTTGGATCGGCTCTACAACCCCTCACTGCTGTATGTGGAAAGGCATTGGACTTGGGGCGCGGGATACTACTACATAGACGCCAACCAACTCGCTTATCTTCAAAAAAATATGAAGAGGTTAAAGTGGCTGGAAGACTTGAAGATTATCAAGTTATTCATCTTCCATGAGGCTTTTGTAAACTCGACCCTACACATCGGACGCCAGCAAGTAGATCAGAACCACTACATCTACGATGAGGTGGTTAAAATTTTACCGACAGACAAAATTAAAATAATGGGGTGACACGAATGTCATGGCTATTAGAAATAGGGATTTCCTGAACTTCCCATGACTTATCGCTTCCTAAGAATCCATTCCCCAAATCCATACTACTATTCTATCCATGTAGTTGAATCCAATAGAGAATTATTAACATGGCGTTAATGTAACTCCTGAAAAGAAATTCATCTCAGCCAAACCCTATCTATGCTCGAATAATTTTACCTGAGAATTATGCTTCCCTATGGTTAAATAAAAATTTTATGTTCAAACGAATGGTTGCATGGTAGCAATGGATAATATGTGCGCATTGATTTAGGTTGTTTAGAGATGTGTAAATGAAAATCCTAACACGGAAAGTTTAAATTGGTAATCAGATACAGTCCCAAGCGCAGACCTAGAATCTTGTTTCCGCACTAAGCCCAACATAGGTACAAGAGAAGAAGTTTATTTTTGAAACAAATTAAACCACAAAAATTTGATGGGAAAGGGAAGACTATTGAAGTTGATGCTAAAATATGGATTGAATCCATGGAGGACTATTTCAGTGCAGCCGGGACAGCACCTATGAACCAAGCCATGATTGCCAAGCTTAAGCTCACCGGCGAGGCTAGGCTGTGGTGGAAGCAATGGTGCAAAGACCAAGTAGTCACTGAAAGCACAATAACTTGGGAAAAACTAAAGGAAGCAATACAAGGAAGGTATATGCCACTTGCATATAGAACTCAGAAAATGAGTGAGTTCTTTAAGTTGAGGCAGTTGGGCCTGTCTCTGGAAGCATACTACTTGAAATTTTTTTCCTTGCTAAAGTATGCCCCAACAATGAGCATCCCCCAACAGGTCTCAAAGTTTTGTGATGGACTAAATCCACCAATAAACACTTGGTTGGAATCAATGTGTCCTTTGGACTTGCAAGATGCATTGATAAGAGCATGACCTATGGCCCAAGAAGTCTAGCCAAAGTCTAGACCTTGGGCTTACAGAGACCAAAATCCAGGGATGTTGAGAGCTCAAATTAAAAGGGCACAAGGACATGGTCAAGGAATGGAAGAAGCTAAGAGAAAATGCAATCAATGACTTTTCCCCCACTCAAAAAAGTGAACAAATCCTACGTTGTTTTCACTGTAATGAACCCGGGCATTTCAAAAGGGAATGTCCCAAACTTGGCAAGGACCGTCGTCAAGGGAAATTCAAATTCCAAGCTAGGGCTACCCATGGCCGCGATTGTGTAGCATTGGGAAGGGAAAAAACTTCCAATATTACCATTAAAGGATTAGATGAAGAAGAAGATATGTGCATGGAAGCCGAGATTGAGAGAGCAACTGTTCACGCCGCCCTCCATAAGAAGGGGCCAAGCCGCCAATTCTCGGTGATTCAAACACCATCGGACTACCAGGATAAGAAATTCAAAACCCTGATTGACTGTGGGAGCACTTATTCGTTCATCTCACCGACGTGTGCAAGAAGGTTAGGGATAGCCACTATAGCTGCACCCACTTTGCTTGTCAAACTAGCAATTGGGTGAGAAATCACTTGCACTAGACAAACTACTAAGGTGGAATTCTTACTCGAAAATGAGTCCATGACTATTAGGTTCAAAGTAATGAATCTAGGTTTCCATGAATGTCTACTCAGGATGGATTGGCTAATCCCCAATGATGCTCACATTCATTGTGGAAAGGGCCAAGTCTCCTTTCAAAATCCTAAGGGTGAGCTAGTTACAACACAAGGTGAAGTAAGTAAACCAAAGATCTAGCTAGCTAAGGCAATGCGAATAGTTGAAGGAATAAGGAAGGGGTTACGTGTCTACCTGATCAAACTAAACAAACTCGATCATGCAGAAAACACTAACGAAGAACCATCATGGCTAAATGAATATGTGGATGTGTTCCCAGAGGAATTGATTGAATTACCAATGCCTAGGGAAGTGGACCATGAGATTAAACTACTCCTAGGAGCTGTTCCAGTTGCAAAAAGGCCCTACAAGATGTCCATTCCTGAGGCCATTGAGTTAAAGAGGGACAACTCAAACAACTACTAGACCAAGGATACATACGCCCTAGCAGTTCTCCTTGGGGAGCTCTAGTCTTGTTCCAAAAGAAGAAGGATGGTACACTTCGTCTCTGCATTGATTATAGAGGCCTGAACCAAGTAACCATAAAAAATAAATACCCCATTCCAAGGATAGATGAGTTAATTGATTGACTGCAGGGAGCAAAAATCTTCTCCAAGATTGATTTAAGGTCAGGGTATTATCAGATTCACGTCAAGGATGAGGATATTCCAAAGACGGCATTCAATACCAGACATGGTCATTTTGAATTCATAGTAATGTCTTTTGGATTGACTAATTCCCCTGCCACCTTTAATAAGCTAATGCACTACATTTTTAGACCACACCTCAATGATTTCGTACTCGTCTTCTTTGATGACACCTTGGTTTATTCCAAGAAGGAGGTGGATCATGAATCCCAAGTTTGCATCGTCCTTGAGACCATGAGGACCCATAAGCTCTATGCTAAGAAGAAAAAGTGTGCCTCCTCAAAAAGGCTAATTGAATATCTCGAATTTATTGTGTCAAATGAAGGGATCGCTATAGACCCTACCAAGGTTAAGGATGTCCAAGATTGGTCTCCACCAACTACTATTAAAGAAGTGCATAGCTTTCTTAGATTAACAGGTTGGTACAAGATCTTCATTAATTACTATGCTTTAATCGCAGCACCCCTCACAAATTTGCTGAAAAAACTTGTGATAATGTGGACGCCCTCTGAACAAGCAAGTTTTGATCAACTCAAGCATAGCTTGGTGACATCACCAATTCTGAAGCTCCCTGACTTAAGCAAGGAATTTGAAGTTGTCATGGATGCTAGCACACTTGTACTGGGCTGTGTACTAATGAAAGAAGGTCATCCCATTGTCATCGTGTTGGGGGTTGAAGGTCTACCACCGGGTTTAGAGCAGATGAGGAGTGTGGGATTCAAGGTTTGGAGAAGGAGAAAAGATTGGGGTTTGATAAGATTTGGGTTTTAGAAATGTTGAATTCTCCGTCAATGAGGGACTTGTATATTTTAGGACAAGATGATGCATACCCTCCAGCAAGAAACTTAAACAAAGAATACTTTGGGAAGCACATGACTCCCCCTTTTTAGGCCATCCCAAATATGTCAAAACCCTCAATATGGTAAAAAAAAGCTACCATTGGGAAGGCTTAAGGGAGACGTGCTTAAATATATCACGGAATGTCTGTCTTGCCAACACATCAAGGTGGAACGTGTCAAGATGCCTGGGAAGCTGCAACCTCTCGACATCCCCCAAATGAAGTGGGAATTTATCAGCATGGATTTTGTTGTTGGGTTACCCTCAGTGCAAGGGGGCTACAACTCAATTATGGTTATAGTAGATATGCTCACCAAGGTTGCATACCTCATTCCAGTCAAGACAAATTATAAAGCTTCAGATATTGCCAGACTACTCATCAAGGAGATATCCAGGTGCCATGGGTTACCTAGAAGGATCGTTAGGGACCGCGACTCCCTCTTCATGTCTCACTTCTAGAGAGGGATATTTGGGGCCATTGGGACTCAACTCTGTTTCAGCATAGCCTATCACCCTCAAATTGATGGTCAAACAGAGAGGGTCAATCAAGTCATTGAAGATATCCTTAGAGCTTATTGTTGTCGCAAACCCAAGAAATGGATTCATTATCTACCATTAGTAGAGTTCGCCTATAATGCTTCCTACCAACAAAGCATCCAAATGATACCTTTTCAAGCATTGTATGGGCATGATTTCCGCACCCCATTGAACTTCTCAGATCCTACCTTAAGAGTAGAAGCTTCTAAGGAAATACTCAAGGAAATGGATGAGCAGGTTAAGACCATCAAACAAGACATTAGAGCCACCAAGGATAGGCAGAAAGCCTATGCAGATCTAAATAGACAAGAGCGACTCTTCAACGAGGGAGACATGGTTTTTATTCGTGTGTGGCCCAAGACGAGTTCCCTATTATTGGGGGAGTTTCAAAAACCAAGCCAAGGTATTGCGGACCCTACAAGATCCTCAAATGCCTAGGACCCAATGCCTACAAACTCCAACTCCCTGAGAACATAAAGGTTCACAATGTATTTCATGTTAGCCTACTAATGAAATATGTATCCAATCCTAGCCATGCACTCGATGATCAACAAGTTGTAAGCCAACCCAAGGAGTCCTTGAGCTCTAGCCATCTAGAATCTTGGACATTCAGGAAAAGAGATTGAGAAGTAGAATCCTCAAGGAGTACCTCATCCAGTGGAAGGACTTTCTAGAAGAAGATGCCACATGGATTGACGAGAGTACTCTCAACAAAAAATACCCCCAATTCCTTTCGAGATGAGCACATCTTGATCCCCCTAAGGGGGAAAGAATGTAACAGTCCTACTGTAGGACCCCCCTAATAAAATGAATTTTTTTAATTTTAAAAAGGGGATAGATCCCCCCCACTCACGCCGCCAACTGGCGGATGATGGAGGGAGGGGGGTTGTCATGATGTCCACACACGAGGCTGCCATGGCAATGAAGGTGGTAGGGGGCGCTACTACCGTGTGCCCTGGAGGTGGAAGGGGAGCTGCTACCGCGTGCCCTAGAGGTGGCAGGGGGGGCTACCATTACTAATTTCTCCCTCCCCCAAGACCCTATAAAAAGCTTAAGCGTGGGGAGATGGGGATCCTTCACATTGGCCAAAACTGAAGAAAGAGAAAGTGGAAGCGAGGGTAAGAGGAAAGAGGGAGAGTAAGAGGAGAGAGAGAGAAAGAGATAAAATAGAGGAAAGGGAGAGTAAGAGAAGAGACAGACAGACAGACAGACAGAGAAGGAAATTTTTTTTCCCCCTCATTGAAGAACTCAGAGCTCACCGTCTCTCTTTCTTTCCCCCCTCTTGGAGAAGGTCCTCATAGACCAGCTGCTTCCGCAAGGAGTCATCTCTCTCGTAATTTGGGTGTGTAGCTGCGAAGCAAAAGCCAAATCATATGATGCCTCCCAAACGAAGTAAGGTACAACCGAACACAAATCTCGCCTCAACCGATGGAGCCGTGAGGCAAGGAACCGTGTCACTTGGTAAGCATGTGTATTCTGTAACGTGCTCGCTCCTCAAATTGCGAGACACGTCTTAGCAGTCCATCGAGAGATATTTCTAGAAGACATCGCCCAGCACTCCCAAGGAATGACACGAGATTTGCCAACTAGAGTCTCTCGAGCCTGCCCCACAACGGAACTTATCTGGCCATTCCCACTAGGACCGACTTGAAGTCTGGGTTCCCAGGCAACATTGTCTAAGGTCATAGACCACGCTTCCCTCGGGGGTTTTTTTAGTTATCTAATTACCTACCACATTATGTTGACACATAAAAACAGCTTCCTTAATTATCCCGTTAATCACAAGTTCCTTTACGTAATTTAGGGCACTGACACGAAGATAAGATAAAACAAGATCAAACACTTCCTTAACTTATCTTCAGAATAATGTTTGTCTCCTACCCATACATGAGAATTAAGTATTCCTTTCTGCCTTTGCAGAAAAAAAATCCTTCTGTCTTCCAGCAATAAAACCTGAAGGTTTATCCTACCAAGATTCCGCCTTGTAACTAGTATCAAGGCCTTGAGATCCCATCTGGAGTCATGTAGAACACTTGTGTAGGGCCTGGAGGCATTAGGATTTACGGCCAAAGCCCCCATTGGCACCCAAGCGTCCTCCTACGCCAAGTGATTTCCACGGAGAGACCTCTCGCGGCAGGTTCGGTCCACATTCTTGGCGCGGATTCACAACCCCCTTGGTTAGGGTTTGGCGGTTCGCGGGGGGTAGCTAGCGCCATCCTTCCTTAAATATCCCTTTAGGAAATCAACCACATCTGAAGCCACCAGCTTAATACAATTACTAGGGAAAACATCCCTTTTATTTCCATGGCAATCAGTCATCTCAAACCCGGCCATGCAATCATCAATCACAAACAAATTGGATTAGCATCCAAAACAACATCAACAAATAGTTGAATGCACAACCTCTTACTTCAAGGCATCACAATCCCATTGCATGCACAACCAAAATTTAACTTGGATGTATCAAAACACTTTTACAACCTTTCCAAACAACCAAGCATAACTTGGGTCAACAATCCATCTTTAACAAGAACAACCTTCGTTGAAACCATTTCAATAGTTCCGAGCAACATGCTTAGCATGAATCAACTACCCTAAAGTTTGCTCTCCCCCTTGGGTTAGAAATTCGTAAGGTCGATTTAACAATTTCCTTCTAGGTCTTTTTGTCCTGCGCGGCCCTCGACAATTGCGACTTGACAATCTGTCTAGTTCATTGAGTTTCATAACCATAGAGCCTTTGATGGACAACCCTTTGTTGGAAAAGAAACTACTAAGTCCTTGGAGTTGGGTTCTTAACTTTTCAAGGTATGGCAATAAACCCTCCTTGGTCATCAGTTGAACATCAACTTTAAGTAAATGCAACATCTTCTAACCTTCTATCTTTAAGTGTGATACTATGCAGAATATTTCTTAGTCAAATTCACTCCTCATGTGCTTGGAGCATACCAATGCAATAGCCACTCTTATCACCTTCCACTCTATTAGCCCCATTAAAGTGATATGCAATGAGAAGTTCATGCATTGATAACCTCTAGACCCTAGTGGGGATTGTGCCTTATGGGTAGTGTAATGTCCCTATTACTTAGTTTATTTTAATCAACAATGTGTATATACATTTCAAAAATTGATTTATGTTTAAAACAAAATTGCACATTTTTAAAACTGGCTCTAAGTATGAAGATAATTGTTATTATTAATGAGGTATTATATACCAATTCATGGAAGGAAGGCTTGGGAAACCCTCCCAAGAAAATATTATTAAAACCATGTTTGTAGTATAGAACAACAAAAAGAACTAGCCTAGTGGATAGCCACTTAGTAGTTAAATGCACTTGGGTAATGACACTACTAGGATAGGTGACCTCCTAGAAAGATTTTCCTACAAGCTAGTGGAAGCTTCTCTCGCATAGCCAATAGCGTCAACAAATCCTTCATAGCCCGTTGCCAAGTATGCCAAGGCCAAGATGCCAAGGTCTACTTGGTCGTCGCTGCTACAAAAACAGAGCCCCTCAACAAAAATAGACCCCCTCTCTAATTCCATTGATGATGTCATCAAAAATGCTAAAAGCCCACCGCTCGACAATGCAACGTGCAGTGCTCGCCCATATATTTGTAAATTTTAATCTTTACACTACAAAAAAGGAGCCCCTCTCTGACGGCATTGATGATGTCATTAAAAAATGCTAAAAGCAAGCATTCTCTCTTTATCATCAATGATGTCATCAAAAACACTAAAAGCAAGAATTCTCTCTCTTTGTCCCCCCTCCTGATTATTATATAAACAGGGGTAGAGAATTACATGAAACAACACAACCAATGCAAAAGTCTCTTTGTTATTGACACAACGAAGCTGTGCTGCAATCAATCGAGCCTCTCTCTCTCCACACCTACGTGGTGGAAGTGCTACTCAAATCCATCAAGCTCCTTCCATGGCTCCCAAAAGACATCAAGATGCTAAGGGATGTCATGCTTGGAGAGCTCTCCAATGCAAGTAAGTAATGGATGCTAAGGGAACTCAACACAAAGCACAAGTACAAGTGGAAGTTGCCCCGGAATCCATTCAACCCAAAGGACCGGTTATTCCACAGCAAACTAAGGTTGTAGTCATAACCCGTAATTACGATGAATGGACAAACAGAGATCATCATGAAAGGATTACTATTTTATATTATTTCTTTTTTTTCATCTTTTGATAAAATCAAGGATAAGTTAGTAATGTTAGAAAAGCCCATAGGATAAGTCCTTTACATAGATTACGATTAGTTAGAATGTACTTAAACTTACAAAAACATGTTAGTATTATCAATTGCTTTTTAGGAAATAACACGGGAATTGATGAAGGTGATAGGTTCTATGCATCAATTACATTGACAAGTGTGCTAAAAATATTTATGGTTATGACTGCTTTTGGATTTGTGAGTGATGAATTATGGCTCTTATGTTTCCGTGCTTGCACAGCCGGACGAGTTGTGGATTGTGGTGGTTTTGGGACATTGGAGTCCTCAACCCAATGCTCCCTAACACTTTGTGAAGTGTGAAAAAATTCACTTGCAAGTGGGTATCCTACACTTCCGAGGGAGGTAGGTGCTTTTGGTTTTTGATCACTCAAGCACCTGAGATGGCAAAGGGCCAAGTGATAAGTGCCCCTACTATGTAGGACAGCTCCTGAGGCTCAAGGAAGCTTAGAGGGACTCTGAGCCAATAAATTTTTTGTTGACCGTTGCGGACAGAGTGCAATCACATAGAGGATTGGAAGGTCCTATCCTAGGCGAAAGTGTCTTTCTGTGGAAAGACAGATTATATACCACTTTGTAGAGTGATGGTGCTTCTTGTTATTATGAAAATTTTTGAATTTTTTTTAATGTGCTAAAGATTAAGTTTAACAAACCTAGTTTAATGGAGTAATAAAAGGAAGCTATTTTTTTAATGTCCAGACAGCGTGGTAGTATGCTTTCTAATTAGAAAACTAACTCAAACCCAATCAGGAAAGTAGGAGGCTTCGATCTTGACAATCGGATGCCTATGGCGGCTAGGTGGACTTGATAAGTCGTGTAACTTTTAAACACTAGATAGAGCTAATTAAATCGTGACCCTTCCAATATCGATAGGATTAGTTACCAAGTTTAACACCATTTTTAGGGGGCGAGAGCTGAGATTTTACCTTATGGGTAGGGGGATCGAGTTACACTCTCCCTCGTTGCTCACTCTCTTTTAACCAAGTGTGGTGTTAACCTCACTCTCCCCTTTGGTTGATTACAAAATGGTCTTTCTTAGGTGGGCATTAGATTGCTATTAGGGGGTGACTTGTCCACTCTTCCCTGTGAAGTAGAATTGAGATTCCCATGTTCAATTAAGTCCTATGTTTCCCATGGGGAGACAGGATGATGATGTGCATGGATATGAATTTTGGTCAACTACTAGAGAACTCCTTTGGGTCTGTTGGAGGGGGCACCTCACAAGCAGAAGGGTTGATGTATTACAGTCCCCTCTCTCCCATTCTCTTTGAACCAAGTGCAATGGCAAGTCCGCTTCAATTTGAGTAATCCTATAGGAAGTGGGAACTCAAAATTACTGATGCTAGCTGGCTATTAGCAGACCCATTTGATTTTAGGAACCCACCACGGCAGTGGAGAAGAAGAAGAGGAAGATGTGGGAGAGAAGATCACACACACAATGTAGGTGTTTTCAAGAATTATATGACTATCTTATTGCACTTTCATATTATATATGAATAAAGAATGGGCGCTCTATGTACACGGGTAGGCCCAATGGCCTTTTAGCCCAACACCCTCCCACTAAAAGGCCAATGGGCTAGGGAGTGAAAAAAACAAAGAAAAAGGAAAAGAGACAAGGTGAGGAATCATCACATCACACCCCATGCCCAATCGAAAAGTGAGCTGTGCAATAAGAATTGGGAACCTCTGTAAAAGAGTGAAGCATCCCCAAGTCCATGACATCCAGGAGACAACAAGTGATCCCACAGCTCCATACAATGGAGTAGTCCAAGAATGCTTCTCAAGCACAACTCATGAGTGCAAGGCTATAATGCATAAGTATTAGAGTAGCGCATAGCATCAATGTGGCACATAGGAGACAGCTGAGAGCAAATAGACTCTCCAAAGTCAATCATAGAAGAAGGGCCAACATCTCGAAGGCGGGGTCTCGAGATAGTATGTGGCCTCAACAAAGCGGAAGACTGATATATGGATGTAGCATCAACCATAAAGCACATTGAGCACACATCAAGAGGATTGAGAGATGTATGCATCTCATAAAAGATAGCATCAAGGCTACGTATAACCTACTGGGCATCTAGATCCCATAACCTATAAGCATGAAAGTAACCATCTCCATAACCAAGGAGGATACATCTGCGTGACATAGGCATATCTAGCATACATACAAATGCTTAGCATCCAAGCATCCTCAAGTAATCATCAGAGATTCTCATGCCACTCCATGCCTCATATGGTGTAATACCATCCAAAGTTAGACACGGCATCCTATTAAGCAAGTAAACTGCCATCACAAGGGACTCATCCCAAAAGCTATAAGATAACCTAGTTGTGGTAAGCATAGAAGCAAGATTTTCCTATAAAGTTAGAGGCACATGCCATGAGCAATCCCATAATACCGTGGGCATAGGAAATCAATGCCAGACTATTGACAATAGGACTGAAAGCTAGGAGAGATAGCATGACTCTCATAATCCATCTTCAAGCACCTGGGCCTACAACTAGCAAAATCCATAAACCTATCAAGTATAACTGAGGCATCCTCAATCCTTACCAAGGGAAAAGCCCAAACATAGTGGGTAGCATGATCCACGAAGGTCACAAAATGCGAAGCTGCATCAAGTGACTAGCTAGGCGTAGGTCCATAAACTGCAAATGGACAAGATCTAGAGGATCATGCCTCTCACAATCACCATGAGCCAAAGGGGCTCTGCAAGGACCATAAAAACAATCAAAGCAAGCATCAAGATCTGCATGTGACAAAGGAGGTAGCAATGAGTCCAAACGAGACAAGATCTACATCTCTCTATTGTGTATATGGCCTAGGTGATAATGCCATAACAATGGATGTGGTATCTGGATAACTGCAACTATAGAATCTCCCACATGAGAGACATGCAATGGGTAATGAGAACCAAATCTAGAACCTCTAGCCAAAATCAAGCAACCACAACAAATCTTCCATGACCTATCCTGAAGAGAAACAATATATCCTACATCATGCAGCTGACTGACTGAAATCAAGATCTTACTGAGCATGGGAACATGTAAAACATCCCTGAGCATAAGAAAAGTCCCATCAAGCAAAGCTAGGTGTATATCCCATGTACCAACAATAGCATAATTTTGCTCAAGCCCCAAATCAACACATCTATCAACCTCCCCCTGTAAGAAGAGAACCATGCTTTATGAGGGGTAACATGACAAGATGCCATAGAGTCCAAAATTTAATCAAAGGCATATGCCTGATCATTGAGCAAGTAAGCTGTAGGGAAACTAGATGAGAGGAGGACATGCTCAACTGCATCATCATGGGTAACTGTGTGTACCTCACCACTAGAAAGAGTGGTAACACATGTTGCATCGCTGACTCTCTGCTTATGTCGAGTCCCCCTCTTTATCTCTACTACTCTCTAATCTATCTAAAACATTTTCTTTTAACATGCCCAAGCTTTCAACAATGGAAGCATACAACATCTGTAATTGAAGAACCTGTAGAAGATGACAAGGAATCCAAGTCATCATGAATAGGGCTATCCATAGCATCCACGGAACTCAATAAGTTGAGGGCTATCCCAACAAAGGGAACCTACTCATAAAGACTATCGTTTGCAAGTACATCAGTGGTAGAAGCATGCTACAAAGTCTCATGAAACCTCAATGGACGAGAGGACATAAAGTCATCAACCAAGGATGCAAAAGCTCCCACACGAAGAAGAGTCATAGATATAAACCCACATGGGTAGCCTAGGCATAAGCAATCATAACTGGAATGCCCTACACCATAAAATTGAGATCTACTTCTTTCTCAAAATCATTCTAGGAGCAAAAAGAACCATGTGGCATCATCCAAATATGTCAGTACATAACCCCAAATAGCCGGGAGCATCCCGTGACCAATAGGCGTAACCCAACTGTAGCATAAATAGCTTCAGCCCTAAAGTTTCTAGCAGTAAATAAATGTCCAAAACTAAGTAAACAGTGGCTCAATCCAAGCTCAAAACCATATGCATACTTTTCATATGTATAGGCACCAACTAGGCATAATCGAGCATTAAATGACCATGTAACATAAGCATAAAATGTAATGACAGGGGGATTGCCCTATTTTGGGCTGCATGTGGACTGTGTAAAAAAGTCAATGATTGAGAAAACTCAGCCCCAAAAGCATCTCACATCATAGGCATACGTTTCCTGATATGTGGGCACCATTTGGGCATGATCGAGTATCAAATGATATGGGCAAATAAGCATAGGCATGAAATGTTGGTTGCTTCTCTGTTCTGAACAGATCCTGGGACTATTCAAATAGTCCATGGCTAAGCTAAATCAGCTCCAAGATCAATTCCAACCATAAATATTAGTGCCCAAACCCAAATCCAAGCATCAGGAGGCTTTAATGAGCCATAACCAAGTGCCATAAAAAGTAAATGAGTTGGGGGCTACTATAAATGTCTAGAACAAAGGCTCAAATTAGGCATGTTGATATTTATATAGCCAAGATGAGCTCAAGATCAAAGCCCCAAGTCATCTTGTAAGTGCCCAAGCTCAATACCAACTGCTGGGGGGTCTCATTAGACCATAAACAAGTGCCACGTGGGTGAGGATCTGCTGTAGATCTCTGTCATGCTCAAAAAAACGTCTGTCAACATGGCATGATTGCACTAGCTATAGATATGGGGCTTGGGGGCTGCTAAGAAGGTTGCAAGTGGTGGATGTCGAGAGTGGAAAAAGACTGAATTTTTGACTGATTTTTGTTGTTTTTGAGGTCTAAATGATTGATTTTTGATGGATTTAGAGTGATGTATGATTTGTAATGGAAGTATTTGAGAGTGTTTTGGATGATATTGATTATGTTTTGGAAGTTCATGATGATTTTTAGTGGAGATATGAGGTTCTCTGATGTTCTGATAGGTTCTGATTGGTTCTGTATACCTTCTGTTTTGTTCTTATTGTCTTCTGTATGAAGCATGGATTGATGATTGATGAAGATTGAGATCTTGTGAAAGCTTATTGAATAGTTTTTGAGAGTTTGGAATGGTTTGAGTATGAGTTATGAGGTTTTGATGACCTTCTATAACCTTCTGTAGATCTTCTGTAGAGCTTCTGTCTCTGTTCTGTAACTGTACTGTAGCTGTTTTGGTACTGTTCTGTAGACCTTCTGTAGGGGTTTTGTAGAATGTATGTGCGACTTTGAGAAAGTTTTCTAACCTTTGAAAAGGATGAATCTAAGTTCAAAAGAGTTAAAACAAGTGGAAGAAACAGCTGCTGAAGACTGAAGAGAAGACTAAGTGACAGTGACAGTAGTGAGCTGTGAAAAGACACTGTAGTGGCTCTGGTGACTCTTCATATCAGACATACCTCTTGGGAGGTGCATCCACAACCTAAGAAGGATTATTGAGGGTTATTATGAGAGCATTGTAGTGAGGATATGATGTACTATTGATGGAGAGAGAGAGAGAGAGTCAGAGATAGTCAAATATATCAAAACAGTGTGATTGTATATGAGAGATTGTGAGAGAGAACTATGAAGATATTGAAGATGAATAATATGTGATGTATTTCCATTAAAAGATGGTGTATTTCTTTGTGTTATTTATTCTATTGATGGATTTTGTGAATATGTTGAAGATTATGGTTGATTTTATCAAATCTGTGGGAGATATCTACTATGATGCTACGTGAAGAATTGCTATTTTCTTTGTTTTGATGATCAAAAGAATGAAATAAAAGCTTGTTGATGTTAGAAGATAGATTTTCTTGCAAGAGAATTTCCTTTTCCTTGGTGTTCCTCTTGGGGCTCCATGTTTTTGGTGCGCAGCTGGGGAAACTTGCCATTAACAAGCACCACAAGAGGTTGAAAATGAAGGAAATGGCATTGCCAAGAAGAGAAGAATTCAATGGATGTTTGTAAAGTTCCTTCTTCCACTGAAGAGTTGAAATTTCTCATAATCAAAGACACTTTCCACAAGAAGTTCATCCCACAATGGCGGAAACACATCACCATCATGATGCATGCTCTATGTGGTGGATTGTTTCCTCTTCTTGTTGAAGCAGCAGAAACTTGCATCTTGGTGGCAAACTGTTTGGGAACAAACTGAAGAGCAGAAACAGAGAGAATCACCATCCATGGAAGATTTGGCATTCATTGAGAAGTTTCCAAAAATCATCAAGTGGGAGATTGTGAAGAAGCTTCAGGAGTCTTGGTTTGTAGAGGTTCACAAAGACAAGAAGGAAAAGAGTTGGAATTTGTTCGTGGATGCTCAACAGCAAGATACATGGGATGCTTGGTGCACTGATAATCTTCTGTTTGTTCAATTAGCAACCCACTAGAAGTTGGTAGACAGAGTGTTTTTCACAACATACACTGTTGAAACCCTTAGAAGATGGCATTATTATAATGATGCAACAACGATCCTAAGAAGAATGAGTTTTGATACTTTCAGAACAGAATATCTTTCCCTCTATAGGGGTTTGAAAGCTGAATTCAAAGATGTTGAAAAGAAGGAAGTAGAGGAGATGTTGGCTAGAGAATCCCTCAGAGAACTGAGGCCCTCTCTGATACTATCCTGTGGAGTCCAGACCAACAAGTTGAAGCCAACCCCCTGATGAATGACACAATAAAGAGGCAAGCGTTAGAACGAGTCCAGAGGTACGTGAGAAGAGAGAAGGTAAAAATCAAAGCTAAGAACGAGCTCGCAGCAGAAGCTTCCTTTGATGCCCTAAAAGCACTCTTTACAGAAGTCCCCATGGCGACTCAAGGTCCCCTTCCTAGTCAGATTCGTCCTGGAAATATTGATGATAGGCCAGCAAATGTAGTCCCATTGCCAGTTTTTAAGGGAGAGTACAATGAAGACCCTGATCTTCATGTAGCAGAATTTATGGTAGCATGTGTGGCTAACAATGCCAGAACCCCTGAGCATTGGTTAGCAATATTCCCTGCTACTTTCAAGGGCGTGGCATTTCAATGGTATGAGAGACAAGCAGCAGGAAATTTTGGCACATGGGACGACCTAAAGTTGGCCTTCCTCACTAAATTCAAGCGTGAAGGTTTTGAAGAGCAGATGCGAGAGGAGTTCATGAACCTAAGTCAGTCCTCTGGAGAAAGAGTAGAAGCTTATGTCTCGCGAATGGAATCCATCCTAAAGAGATGGACTAACCATCATTTGGATGAAGGTATCCAGAAAGGAGTGTTTCTCAGGGGCCTACAACCAGAAGTTCGCAAGTTCGTGGAATTGAGAAGACCAGTCAATCTGCAAGCCGCAGTGGAAGGTGCAAGATTGTATGACGAAGTTGAAGCAAGGCTGTCAATGACTCCAGGAAGAGGAGTCTTACCTCCTCCTATGCCTGGAATGGTATACCCATCAAATGCTATCCCAGGGACAGTTCCCTACCCCTATCCCCAGATGCAAACAGTGACACAGTATAGTGCACCTAATCCAGTGTGGTCACCGCAGACGACAGCGCCTACCACAACAACAGTGGCCTCAAATAGTTCCTCCAATGGCGACTCAACAATAGTGGAATCCTACCAACTGGAATCAACAACCCCAAGTCTTAATAGGAGCTCTGAATCAGAACCAAAACAGAGGACCTTCTGGAACTACCCAACCAGTGTATGCAATAATTACAGAAGCTTCCCAAAACCCTACAACAAGCACTGCAGGAGGTGAAAATCTAAAGGACTACTTATCCAACTCAGTTGCAAGTATCAAGAAAGAGCTTCTGGATGTGATTACAGAGCAGTTACATACGTTGAAGGTGAATACCGCCAATATATCCACTTCTGCAGGAGTCGGAAGAGATGTGATGCGGTCAAATACTTGGTGTGGAAAGTGTCCTCAAGTAGGATATTTAGCCACTGAATGTATCCAAAAACCAACCATTCCTGGAGCCTTTTGTTCTTATTGTTTGCGGAAGAACCACACAGAGGATATTTGCTCTATCAACGAGATGCATGAACGAAGATAGAAGGATGAAAATGCAAGATTCAACTTGCTGGAATCTAAAATGACAACACAGGATACTGGACCCAAGCCTAATTTCGGTCCAAGGAGGTTTCCCTCTCAAAGTTACAGAGGACGATAGTCTGGCAGTGGTTAGAGATCTGAGGTGGAGTGTTACAGATGCGGAGAAAAGGGACATATCTCCCCAAATTGCCCAAACCCTAGACGATCAGTGGATTACAAGCCCTTATGCAGTCGATGCAAAGGAGAAGGCCACACTGCAAAGGATTGTCCCAGTCCAGCCCCTGTAAAGGCCAATGTCACTCATAGCCAACAGAAGGTACAAGAACATGCTTTCAATTTGGTCGAGGTGGAAGTTGCTGCTATGGCACGCACCAAGAAGAAGGAACCAGTGGTTCAGAATGGAAATGACTCTCCTGCCAAGACTGTGAAGTTCAACCTACCTACAGAGGGACATAGCAGTACAGAACAGAACAGTACAGTACAAAGCACTACAGTGCTACAGAAGGCCGCAGAGACAGTCCTAGAGACAAGACCAGAGGCCCAAGAGATAGATGATACAGAAGCACTTCCGAAAAAAGAAGAAGTGCCAATGTTGCAATTGTTAGAATAAAAAGGAAAGATGAAAATGGGTGTAGCCCCATTCCCCAGCCAGCTAGAGAAGCCTGTGGATCCTATTAAAGATTATGACTTGGTCAAAGACCTAAATACTTTTAAACCAAACTTAACATTTCGGAAGTTGCTGATGCTGTCTCCCAGCTACCGAAAGAGATTCAAAAGCATATTGAAAAGAAGGCATGGACTTAGGATCGCTCCTTCAACAGTGACCAAGACCAATAAGGCCTCGGAGCCTGTAAAGGAAGTAGATGTGGCTAATGCCTTTTTAGATCCTGAAACCCCAGAGATTAGTGTATGGATAGAAGGATGCTTCATTTCAGATGCATTGATTGATGGAGGCTCATCAGTAAATATAATGATGGATGTCACCATGAAGGACTTAGGGTTGCAAGGAATTCAACCTACACAGTAGCTTATCAGATTGGCAGACCAAAGTAGAGTCAAACCGTTGGGCATCCTCCCCTATGTAAAAACAACCCTTGCAGGAAGGGACTATTGGCTGACATATTTGGTGGTCAAACCAAATTCTTATGGGACCTCATATCCTCTGCTGTTGGGAAGACCTTGGCTTTTTGAAGCAAGAGCCAGGACAGATTGGTTTAAAGGAACCCTAACCCTAGGCAGAGGACCCAACAAAGCGGTGTTAAAGCTGTATGGATCGCAAAAAGGCAATGGATCCACATCCATTGAAGTCATAACTGACTCCTCTAACGAGGTAACAGATGGTACATCAGGAGATGAAGAAGCTCTTAAGCAAATCTTTCCTAAGAAAACAGAGGCACAGTCCCTAACAGTGGGCACTGTAAGCCAACTGCCAAAGGAAGCAAAATCCTTGTCCATGGGAGAATATCTCCTGCCTCAATTAGAATTAACTTCTGAAATCACCTCTGACAGTGAAATAGAAGCATGGATGTATTGTTCTCTCTGTTACATGACAGTCGCAGAGACAGAGCAGAGTCAGTACAGAGATAGTACGATCAGAGATAGTACAGAGACAGAGCAGATACAGAGCGTCTATAGAACAGAGACAGAGTGGCTACATAGACAGTCACAGAGACAGTAACAAATACAGAGCTAGAGCCAAAGGCACAAGTAGAGTCAGAACTGGTGACAGAAGCAGAAGTGCATGTAGAGGAAGAAGATCTGTTCTTCTCCTACAGAGCCTCTACAGAGGCCGAGGCAGAGCCTCCAGAAGATGAGGATGAAACTGATGAGGACAAAAATGAAGTAGGATATGGAAGTGCAGATGAAGAAGAGGATGACGGGGCCCAGCTTTAAAGATTTCGATGATAGGGAACCCCTGTCTAGACGGATCTTGAATCCGATGTCGTTTGCCTCTCCAAAAGTGAAAAAACCACTTGCTGAAAGTGTGAAAGCAAGAGTCATGAACTAGATAATTTGATTAAAAGCTAAAATCTCTTAACAAAGATCTTAATAACCGAGAATGAAATGCCATGGGGGGGGAGGGGAGGGGAGTCTGTTTTTTGACGCCTCCCAAATCCCCATTTTTTAGGGATTTCTAATTGGTTTGAGAGGCATGAGGAATCCTCTTGGCCCTGAGATGCTTCTATCCTTCACCCTCCATTGCCATAAACGGATCAAGGAATGATGCACTGAGCAAAGATATCAGAATCTAGTCTTTCTGTCTCCTCCATCTCTCTCCTCTAAGCTGTGGTTTGCATGTAAGAAATCAAGAAGAAGAGAGACTGAAGGATGCTTGCCGGATTGCTTCAAGATGAAGAGGAGGCTGAGAAAAGAGGTTCAACACTGAAGAATGGTTGCTGGTCCATCCGTAGGCTGCCTGAAATAATTATTAAAAAATGCGTAACACGCAAGACACGCGGTATACTCCAATTCTACAAAGAAATTTGATTGTTTTTGTTGTTTCATGGTCCAAATGTTGTTCATATGCAATGAATATTTGTTTGAATCTTGTTTGCATCATGTTTGAGGGCTGCAACTACAAAAATGTAGAACCCGTAATGATTTAGAGCCATTATTAATTTTTTAAAACCTGCAAAATGTCATTTTTTAATGAAAATTAGTGGTTTTTCCGATTTTGAGTTGGGAAAAAGGAGTGGAAATGGGATAAAATCAGAAAAAATGTTATGTTTCGGTCAAAATAATAAGCCAACACAGATAAATCAGAAAATACCTATTTTTAATTAATAATAAATAGGAAAATAGCAAAAAATAGAGAATTTTAGAATTTTTTGTGCTTAAAAAAATGGAAAAATAAGATTTATGTGCATGAATGTTTGGCGAGGTTAAAGCATGAGGTAAGCCTCAGTCTGGCCTCATCCTTTTTGTTATAGTATGTGTTTATTATTTTTTACATACAAAAATGACACAAAACAACCATTTACACCTATGCAACGCAGCAACACCTAAACGGCGAGGGGGGGGATGAAGTTTGTGTGACGATCTAATTGCTAAAAAGATACAAATTTTGATTTCCCTCTTTATGCATAGCATTTATGGATCGTTCCATAATTAAATATAGGTGACTAGTAGCATGGAAGTTCCGGTGCTAATCCTTAAAGCAGTGTAGCACGTAATGCCTAGTTAAAATTCATGAAAGGGCTGTTTTCTGCACCTCACATGGCTGGTTTTTTAAATCATAAAATGGTTGTCCACAATCATCATACACCTTGCATCAAGCATGTCACGTGGTATCTCCTGGAATGCATTGCAATTGATCGATAAACTTTGACCAACGCTAAGAGGACAGGAAACCTAGGTCACGGGTTAGATGGGTGCTTCCCTTGGGGAAAGTTTTGTAAGGCAAATCAAAATCTCTTGGAATGCTGGATTATGAAAGAGTGGAGTTTGTGCGTTATGCTTTATATGTTGGAGAGACGCATCTTGGGGCCCATCCCCGAGGTGTAGGAGAGTCGCAATGAAGCCGTGGCAATCAGCCAAGAGGTGCTTCTCTATGTGTGTATTATGAGGCGTTATGCCTATATGTTATGCGATCTCCCTCTAAGGAGAAGGGAAGGTGAACGTTGGACTACATATTGGATACAAAGGCAAAATCGTCATAAGCATTTAGTGCAAAGTGAGTTTTAGATGCTCCTGGCCCGTGAGGCCATGTGGTGGGGCTGTCTGTCGTATGCATGAGGTCTGGCTAGTGCCATAGCCTGTGTCGGCCCATTTTAGGTCCCATCAAGTAGCGTGGAACCTTGTCCAAGTCTACTAGCAACATGTAACTCCTTAGTGAGAACCTTATCAGCTAACAGAGAGTTCTCTTGGCTAGTTTCAGCTAAGTCCATACCTTGAATGACAGTTAGCACTCGAAAGGAAGTTGGTGCCACATAGGTGGGGTCTCTTTGAGACCGCCATTTGGCCAATCGCTTCTCTGAGAATGTCATAATCTGGGCTCCTAGTTCGACCATTGCAACGTGGGTTTCAAATCAACATTTTTCAAATTGACTTCGACCCTCTGATTGTCACTTTAGTTGCTCTATCTCTAAGAGATTTGATTGGCAAAGCACATCATTGAATGTTATAGTTAAGCGTAGTTCATCGGCTTTCTCGTCAGAGTTGAGTCATATGAGTTCATGCAGGAGCCTATCATAGTGCTCGTCAAGATGTTCTTGCTCTTCCTAGGATAGGGAAAATGGCAAGTATTCTTCAAGCTGCTCCTTAGGGAATGCGCCCATGTCTGCCAGGACATAGACACGTGCAAACACTTTGAGCTTAGCATCCAACTCAGTTAAGCATTCTGCGACACTTCTATGTTCAACGAGGGCTTGCTCGGTTGCTATCTCATGCAAGGTTCTAGGAGTTTGCCTAGGCTTTAGCATAGCTGGGGGCTCAGGCCTAGATGAGCAAGATTGGTCAACGCTAGGATTGCTTATGCTCTTGGGGTTTCCATGTTTCTCCTGAGGTTTTGTTATTGCATCATTGTTCTCCTTGGATATGACTGGTATAAATTTGTCACCATGTTGTGATAGTGTTATATCCACTCTTGATTGGTCAATGCGAGTTCTGTTGTCGATGGATTGAGTATTGCAAGCAACCGTTGATGGTAACGACTGCTTTGATTTTTTAGAGCACACAGATGTGTCTGAGGTTTCACTACTATTAGGGGAGACATCAATGGGTTCATTGGTGGATGGACTCGATGCTTTATTCCTCAGCTCTCCAGTGCTCTTGGTCTCAATGTTCTTGGGGTCCACAACCACCTGTAACTGTTATTGTTTTTGTTGTTTTATCCTCTTTTTCTTAGTCAGTGAAGGTGCATAACTTAATGACTTAGGACCCTAAACTAGGTTAACCGTTGATGTGCTTGGTTGGGCCTCAACTTTCCCCTTCTCTGATGTGTCCTCATGGGACATAGCTGCACCCTATTGGATAGCCTTGCTAGGTTGATTGGTCAGATGCGCTATCTCCTTAGCCACATCTTTGAGAGGTTTCTCCTCAAGCCTAGGCTTTAAGTGCTTTGGAAGTGCTGGAGTTGTCAAGGATGCTGGTTGCGACACTTCCCCTTCCCTAAGTGAACTGCTAAGGACACATTCCGCAAGGGTCATTGTCAGGGCTAAGGGCTGTGATGACTGCTGTGATCCCTGCTTGGAAGTGGTGGCAGCTAATCCAATGGGCTAGCTAATCTTAGTGGATTGCGATGTCAAGTCCCTAGGGCGATCGAAAGTGGTCGTGTCTTTTGTTGCCCTTTGAGCATTCACTTGTGTAGATCGAGCATGAGTTAATCTAGTCACATTAGGGTGCACAAGCATATCCTTGGGCCGAAAGCTATGAATGGTGTCATGTCCCACATCTTGGACATTTGGAAGCTTAGATGGAGATAGAGATTGGGATTGAGCAGCTGCACTTGATGACTATTGTTGTGCTTCCTGTGTCCGTTTAGGAAAAGAGGGTGTAGGAGACTTGGAACTCTTAATTGGCTCCGACACTGGCTAGAAGATTTACTCGCGGTTGTTAGATAATTTTACCATTTGCTTTATTGAGCATTTAACCTTGCCATGAGCAATGTTGTGCCTATGATGCCTACTATCCTCTTGGGGAATCAAAGGCTCCTTAGGCACTAGTGGTTTTTTGTGCGTATCCTCAATGATTACATCTGATATCTGCTTGCCAAGCATGCTAGGTTGAGGATCTACCCTCCGATTGGTCCAGTTTGGTTTCTTGATTTCGACCGTGAGGGGCTCGGTCACTCCACTGTTGTTGACTCGAGACAGTTTTTCATTTAGATCTCCTCCTATGCTTCTTTGCTCTTGATATAATCTAACCTTCAGTCAACAAAGGAGGTTTAGTAGGGGGTTTTGGCACCCAAATCCATTGGTTACTTGCATAATACCCTTGAGCACGTAGCAATACTTTGGATATCCATCGTGGCATTGTGCTGACCCTCCATCGATACCTTCACCTATAAGGCTTGGGCTTCTTTTGGGGTCTTCTACGATATTTGTAAGTCTGAAGCCCATCCTTGGCATTATCTCTTAACCTTCTTATTTCAGGCATGGCCTCACTCACTGGTTCTCGTTGTTCGACCTGTGCTTGTATCAACTCTTCCAACAAGTCCTTGCTCTCCTTAGTAGGCTTGACTGTTATGTCAGCACCTTCCTTGCCTTTCCCTTGAGGTTCGATGAGGTCACCCTTGCTAAAGGTTGTGACTATCCTCACTCCCGGTAGTGTTAGGTGTATCCTCTGTGCTTGTGGGTGTCCCCGTAAGGGCTAAGAGTTGCATTAGTCGTTGTGAGCTCTAGTTGGCCTAGTAGGGTCCATGATTCATAGGTCAAGATATTAAAATCTACTCCATCAATCAGAGCATCGATAGTGTGCTCTCTTTTTGTGGTGAGTTTGACCCTAAGATAAGCAGGCGGTACTATGTCTTCATCTTCCAGGTCTTGGCTCATAAATTTAAGCCTTTTGACAAATGCCCTTGAGTCCCCAACTGTACGACCAGATGTGTATTCTCCATTGATGTCTTGGATCGCATGTGCAATGCTATTCAAGGTGCATCTATTGTTAGGACGGTCATATCTAGTCATCCTTGCTATTGTAGCTTGATGTTGTTGCTTCCAACTTTGACCAAATGCAGTCCGAATGCAACACCTACGCGTTTTTGCAGTGTGGCCTTTTTGCCCTTGTTGGCTAGATTGGCCCATTGAGGTTCTAGGGTCTATGTTTGTCTCTGTTCGGGATATGGGCTTTTGGTTGCTCTTTTGCAAGTGAGAATCCATGCTCATGTAGAGCCATTACTACACTAGGGTCCAATTTGCAGGACCTGTCATGGCACACGTTTTCTCTCCATACGGGGGTCTGGGGGGGCAGACCCCCCGGCCTATAGGGCTGTTATGGTAAACACCATGCGCAATTTGAAGGACTATTTTTGAACAAGATTTCAACTACTTGCTCTAGATTTCAGCCTAGTGATAGATCTATGATGTGGTTTCGGCTCGATATGGTCTCTCGGTTAGTTTCAGGTCTACGGGTTAAAATTCGGCCCAATAAATCTAAGTTGCAGGGGCCGAATCCCTGATTTGGCCCGTCCGAGGGCCGAATGTAAGTGGTCCAAATATCAAATTTGGCTAGTTCGAGTTTGGTTGTTCGAGGGCCAAGTGGCCGAGTGGGCCGAGGGCCGAGTCACGTCGGCCAAGTTGGTAGGGCCGAGGGTCGAATTTCAAAGTTGGTCCGAATGCTTCACTTGGATGGGCCGAGTGAAAGGCGTCTGAGTAGTGTAGTGGGCTGAATGGCCGGATGGTCAGAGGGCCAAATGGCCGAGTGGTCTGAGGGCCGATTCTTGGACTCGGTCCAGAATCGCCGTCACTCGGATGGGCCGAGTGTGATGCATTTTTTCATCGGACTTCAAAAATTTCGTCGTGCCGAGAGATGGAGGCCTTTCTACTAGTCGAAAAGCTCCAAATCCAACCTATTTATGCAGTGGAAGGTGTGGAATTACCTGGGCTGGGCAAATAACTCCTGGATGGCCAGATCGAAGCGGATCCACTCAACGAAGCTTTTTCCCTCTCTCCTGCTCTCCTCAATGCACAATGTGGCCTTTCTTGCCACTCTTGGCCCCTTATCACCCTGCCCAGGCCTGCACTCACCTTAATCTTGCTTCCCTTACTGACATTTATCCCAAAATTTTATTTTTTCCCCTTCTTTTCCCTGTTTCAACCTGTTATATAGCAACAGAAAACCCTACTGTTTGCTCCAATGTTTTGCTTTTATCCTTTCTAAATGCAAGAAAAAATCAATAGGAAAATACCTACACTACTCCATCATACTTTCCCAAGTCCAAAACAACAAAAACCTACTTGGTAAGGAGATCGAATACCTCTTCAAACTCTCTCGCTTCCTACCTATCTACTCAAGAATCGGTTCGGGGAAAACCCTACTTCAATGCTCGATTCGAAGCGCGCAAGCGCTCAAGGCTTAAATCCGTTGGTCCCGGCAACGGAACCAAAATGTGGGAGCTCACGCTCAACCGCCAAGACTCACGGACCGCTTATTGCTTCAAGCATTCCAAGCCGAGCACTAATGGCTACCTCTCACATAGCTGATGCACCATCCATATCTACAGGTATAGTGAGCTTACCTCCATGCTGATTGAGTTACCTCCTCTCCCGCACACTCCAGTAGCTCCACAATCCAAGTGCAAGCTTCAAGCAAGCTCCATCCTCAAGCTCCACGCTCCAAGATCCATAGCCATAAGGAAGACAAGAGAAGAGAAGAAGAGAGGAGAAGATGGAGAGCTTCTCCTCCCCGGTCCCTCGCCCTCATACTCTCACACTCCCTCTCTCAAGCACAAGCTCAAGCAAGCAAGAACAAGAAGAAGAAGAAGAAGAGGAGAGCCACTTTTGGCCACACACAAGAATGAGCTTCATGGCTATCTCCCACGTAGCTGACGTGCCATCGATCCTACGAGTGTAGTGAGCTTATCTTGATGCCGATATGAGTTGCCTTCTCTCTCGCACACACCTGTAGCTCCACGATCCTAGATGCTAGCTCAATCATCCTCAAGCCTCCTCCATCTCCAAGCTCCATCCACCATAGCCGCGCGTACAAGAGAAGAGAAGAGAAGAAGAGAAGAGGAGATGGTAAAGAGCTTCACCCTCTTGATCCCTCACTCCCACACACTCACTCTCTCACACTCTCACACTCCCTCTCTCAAGAGCACACACAAGCAAGGAGAAGAGAAGAAGATGAAGAAAGCTCTTGTTAGCCACACACCAAAGAATGAGCTTCTCATTGACTTTTCAACTTTATGTACAAAACCCTAAATCTCTTTTAGCTAGTCATCTCCTTATCCCCTTTTTACATGGCCGGCCATGGCCTAGGCCCTTTTTCCCATTGTTCTTCTATCTCCCTAGCTTTCTTTCCACCGCTCGTCTACATTTACAAATTGCACAAGTGAGAGCCCAATGCTCCTTAAATTAAATCATGATGTGCTTGCGCTCTTTTACAAAAGTATTGACTTGTGCTTTTCCTTGTGCGCCTTTTTTCCTTATTTAGGACTTTTTTGTGCTTATTGTGTCTTGTAACATGTCCCCCTTGTCTACTTATAGGACACGTCTTAGCAGCCCATCGGGAAGAGAGTCTAGAAAGCGCTGCCTGGCACTCACAAGAAATATCACGGGGTTTGCGATCTAGGTCTTCCCGAGTCAGCCACAAAGCGGAAGCATTCTGACCGTTCCCACTTAGGACCGACCTGAATCAGGGTTTTCCTAATGGCAAGATCCTAGGAGGTAGCTAGTGTCGAGCCCTAGACAACCACTTTGCATGGAAACATCAGGATCAAAGCGGATTTATATTGCACTTGGTTCAAGGAGAATGGGAAATGAGAGGGATGCGAAGCTCGACCTCTCTGCCTGTAAGGCATATTCCCATTCTGTTCCCCTAAAACAGCATAAATCGGGACTCTAGCTCTATAGATTCTAGGTCATTGTTACCTCACTGTCGATTCCTTGGAGAAAAGTTCCAGGCCAACCGGGACCACCCTTCCGTAGGACGGACCCAGAGTCACATCCACCGCACTTTCCTCGGGTTGCTTTGGTTATCTAATTATCTACCACATTTAGTTTGACAAGCAAAAACAGCTTCCTTAATTAACCAAATTAATCACTACTTTCTTCACGTAACTTAAGCACTGACACAGAAAAACAATGTCAAGCAAGTTCATTTTCAACATTTGATATTTATTTATCAGTCTTTAGAATATATTAAATAAACCTTCCTGAAGGTTATTCCAGCAATCCACAGGGATCGCTATTCCAAGTTCCGCCCGTTGACTAGTATGCGGGCCTCGAGATCCCATCTCGAGTCACGTCGGCCTCTTGTGCAGGATCTGGAGGCAAGGGATTTATGGCCAGAGCCTCCCCTGGCACCCAGGCGTGCTCCTGCTCCAAGTAGCACCCACGAAGAGACCTCTCGCAGTGGGTTTGGTCCAGGTACCTGGCGCGGCTAACAACCCCCTTGGATAGGGTCAGACAGACAGTCAAAGGTAATTGGTACTGCTTCTCTCTCCAGGCTTTCAAATTGAAGCATTAGTTATTTTTCCTAAATTAGTTTCTTGAGCAAAGAAGTACAAACAGTGCACCTAAGTGTACAATCACGAGCATTCCAGTGGTCGTTTGTTCGGCGAACTACTAAGGTGTGATTTCTTCTTCCCAAATGCTTCCAGTATTCGATCCTAGATCAATTGTGACTTGGCAAGATCCCAAGGGTTTCGTAAGCTGAGTTGCTTGTTTACCCTCTTTCCTTGGGTTAGGGTTTATACCCTATTGACCCAAATTGTCAATACCTTAGGTTTCCTTATATTAAGGTTGATAAATCCTGGGCAACCTCATCGCGCTAGCTTGGTTGGTCAACTGCTTTCTTGGCAAGTTCATAACTCCCCTAGCTTGGCAAATAAGTCCAAGGAAGAGTGATGTAGCAGGATGACTATTCATCCTCTAGAAAAATTAGACTTGTACTTAGTGTCAAGATTGTGGGAGAGAAGGAAGGAGTCTCACTTGTAGCTTTCTTGCTTGCACAATGGGGGAATACACACAAGGGTGGAGGCTGAAAACAGTTTTCCTCTTCTTAGTTGTGTAAGCCAAAAGAACTCTAGTACAAAGAAATAGAAGAACCCTATATATGGGTCTCAAACCAAACTCAACTAACTAAGGTGGCATACTAACTGAGCCACGAACTAGAGTAGATAAGGATAGCTATCATGTAGCTATTATTCATGGGCGGTGTACCAACCGCATCTACAACTGACAAGTCGGTGACATAAATGCACAACGGTCACCCTGGCATATCACGAGTGGAGCTCGATATCTCAACACTCCCCCTCGAGCTCAATCCCAAATCCTGCACACCAAGCAGGTCTCTGAACTTGCGCAGCTTCTCTACACCCAATGCCTTCGTAAATATGTCAGCTACCTGATCCTCTGTGCTGACATAAACTAGATCAATAAGACCTAGTAAAACCCTCTCTCGCGCATAGTGATAATGCACCTCAATGTGCTTTGTTCTAGCATGATAGACTGGGTTATTTGCCAAGTGTATACTACTCATGTTGTCACAATAAATGACAACTGGCCCATCTGTAGACTGATGCATATCATAAAGTAGCTTATGCAACCAAGCTACCTCACATGCAGCCATTGCTGCACCCCTGTACTCAGCCTCTGTGCTCGACAAGGCAACTGTAGGCTGTTTCTTGCTGCTCCAAGTGACTGCAGCACTCCCAAAAGAGAACACATATCCACTGGTAGATCGTCTATCAGAAATACTACCAGCCTAATCAGCATCAGTGTATCCATGCAACTGTATCTGAACCCCAGTCTCATAAAATAGTCCATACTGCAATGTGGACTTCACATACCTGAGTATGCATCTAGTCGCATCCAAATGCGGTTTCCTTGGAGCCTGCATAAACTGACTTACCAATCCAACAACATAGCTCAACTCTGGCCTGGTAATAGTCATATAAATCAAACTTCCTACTATGCGTCTGTACATAGTAGGGTCTTCTAGAAGCTCACCTGCATCTGTGCTCAGCTTCACATTCTGCTCCAAAGGAACTAAAATAGGCTTACAGCCTGTCATCCCATATTTGGATAGCATGTCCAATCCATACTGCCTCTGCAAGAGCTGTATCCCACTTGGTGATCTAATCACCTCAATTCCCAAGAAATAACACAGCTCTCCCAAATCCTTCATCTCAAACTTCTGCTTCAATAGCATTTTCACATGAAGGATATCTTCATCACTGGCACCTGTCATAATCAAATCATCAACATAAATGACAAGTAGCATAATACCGTTCTCTGTTTTTCTCACATAAAGTGAGAAATCTGCCTTGGAAATCTGAAAGCCAATAGTGACAAGATACTGCCCTATCTTGTCAGACCATGCTCTAGGTGCTTGCTTCAAGCCATACAAGCTTTCTTCAACCTGCAAACAAACTCAGGATGAACAGCATGCACATAACCTGGTGGCTGCTCCATATAGACCTCTTCTTGCAAATCACCATGCAAGAAGGCATTCTTTACATCCATCTGATGTAAAGACCGTCCCTTTGATGCAGCCATAGCAATGACTGCTCTTACGGTTGCCATCCTTGCAACCGGACTGAATGTTTCTTCATAGTCAATGCCATATGTTTGTGCATACCCCTTGACTACTAATCTTGCCTTGTATCTGTTCACAGAACCATCTGCATTGTGCTTCACCTTATAAACCCACTTACAGCCAATTGCATTCTTACCTTTAGGCAAAGGTACCAATTCCCATGTAGCATTTGCTTCCAAGGCATCCATTTCTTCATCCATGGCTTTCTCCCATTTTTCTTTTCCCATGGCTTGCTCAAAAGAAGTGGGTTTTGGTTCCTGTATCACTTTGACCATATATGCATAGTGAATGGCTGTAAATCCATCATATTTCAGCCTATCCACAGGATACCTAACTCTGGTTGACCTGCGCAAAGTAGGTTCACTCCCAGGTGCTCTCAAAACATCCCTGGTCTTCCTTACTCCAGGTGTAACAATAGAAGGAATACCCAACTCATCATCAATGCTCTGTTTTGAGCCATTGGATTCACCATCTACATAAGAGTGACCTGCATTCACATCAAACATGGGCTGATCAACCTTCTCTTTTCCTTTTCGTGATACCTGCATACCACTATCTGCATTGCTTTGAGAAGATTCTCCTGATCTCAATCTGCCTGTCCATGGCGAAGAGTGTGAACCACTGCTAGAGGATGCTCCAGGTCCACTAATATTTTGTGACTGCTGCTGTGAATTCTGTGCAGCATTACCATTTTGTGCATCTACATCATCAATCACATTTACTGGTTTATACCAGCTACTCATCTCATAAAAAACAACATCTCTGCTCACTGTAAACTTACGAGTAGAAGGGTTATAGCATCTATACCCTTTTTGCTGCAGAGAGTAACCAATAAAGATGCACTTCTCAGCTTTTGGATCCAACTTGGATCTCAACTCATCTGGCACATGTACATAGGCAATGCAGCCAAAAATTTTCAAATGAGAAATATCTGGTTTCCTACCAGTATACCTCTCCTCTGGAGTCATTCCATGTATTGCTGCAGTGGGAGTCCTATTCATTATGTAGACTGCTGTAGCAACCGCTTCAGCCCAATAAAAATCTGGCAGGTCTTTTTCATTGAGCATGGCACGAGATACCTCTCCAATATGCCTGTTTTTCCTTTCCGCAATTCCATTTTGTTTGTGGGGTATGACTACATGAATATTGCTGCTTTATGCCATGCTCCTGCAAGAACCTTGCAAACTCATTTGAGAGGTACTCTCCCCCTCCATCTGACCTTAGGCATTTTATTTGCAGACCTGTTTCTTTTTCAACCATAGCTTTAAGAGTTTTGAAATGCCCAAACACTTCACTTTTCTTCTTCATAAAATACACCCAAACTTTTCTGCTATAGTCATCAATAAAAGTGACAAAATAATGACAGCCTCCAAGAGATGCAGCTTTAGTAGTCCACACATCAGAGTCGATTAATTCCAATGGCTTCTCACTCTCTTGAACATGTCTAGGAAATGGTTTCCTTGCCTGTTTTCCAAATTGGCAGGCTTCACATGCCTTATGCATTTTTGCAACCTTGAATTTAGGCAATCCTACAACAATATTTTGGGCCTGCATTGATTTAAGTCGCTGTACATTAACATGACCAATGCGTTTATGCCAGATATCAATATCTGCAACTACACCGGTCCCATGTGCAAACATTGCTGCACTCAATTCAGACATGTCTGCATCCAATGTAAACATTCTGCCCTTCTTCTTTCCTTTTGCTATCAAGCGACCTTTATTTTTCATATCCTCAACAAAGCATCCATGAGGATTAAATCTGACCTGCAAGCCCTGCTCAACCATTTGACCAACAGAAACCAGATTCTTGGTGATATTTGGGACATGAAATACATCGGACAGGTATTTCTTTTTCCCATCCTGCATAGACAAGGGAATTTTTCCAATCTGCACAATAGGATGTGCAGTATCATCACCAGTCTCCACAAATCCTGGTTTTTCCATTTTCCTTGCATCCTCCATCCATTCTGCATGACCTGTCATGTGGTTTGATGCACCTGAGTCAACATACCATACATCATTGCTTTCTTCTGCACTTGTCACAGAATTGTTCATGTGCTGCACCATGAACAAATGCTCATTTCTGTCATCACCCTATCTACTAGAAGATGCATAATTCCCTTGTTGCAGTTTTCCATTCATAATGTCATTCTACTTTTTATAGCAGTCTTTAGCCATATGACCCATTTTACCACAGTAGTAGCATTCAACATTACTGTTTGCATTTTGACCTCTTTGCCATCCACCACGACCTCTTTGGCTCCCCCTGCCTCTAGAGTTACCACGTCCTCCTCCATAGGACTGGTTTTCTTGAGTTTGCTGCATATTCTGATTTCTACCACGGCCTCCAGATCGGCCTCCTCTACCTCTGCCTCTGCCTCTTCCAGCATTTGAGTAGAAGACAGCTTCTTTTGAAGTTCCTCCTGAAGAAGATGCACCACCATTTCTCTGCTCCTCAGAAATTAGAAGAGCAATCAACTCCTCAAAATCATGAAATCTTTCACGGACGGAAATGGATGTCCGAAAATGCGCATAATCCTTTCCTAGACCATTCAAGGTCACAGAAACTAAATCATCATCTTCCACTGGCGACCCAATGGAAGCAAGTGCATCTGCAATCTTCTTCACCTTCATGTGGTAGTCATTGATGCTCATATTTTCTCTTTGCACATTGTGCAACTCTTGCTTGAGCTGCATTTTCCTGGCTTGCGTATTTATGCTATACATCTTTGACAGAGTATCCCATGCCTCCTTTGGCGTACTTGCATCCTGAATATGCACAATCATAGAGTCTGAAATACTGATAGACAGCCAGTACATAACTTTCCTGGCTCTCTCATGCCATGCTTTGAATGCCTGCATTTGCTGTTGATTGGGAACATCAGGAAGAACTGGTTCTTCTTCATTTCCTACAACAAATTCCCAATATCCTTTTCCCATAAGGAAATTCGTCATTCTAAACTTCCATGCTTGGAAGTTGTTCTTGTCAAGCTTTTCAGTGACAATCTGTGAGAGAGAATCAGACGCCATTACAGAACACTGCAAAAAGTTCTGTCACTACAAAGAACACAGCTTCAGCCTCACAATGGCTAATCTGCAAAACTCACGAAAGTGGTATTTGACCACACAGTCACTTCCTAGTGACGATTTTTCATCAACACGCAACAAGGATGATTCTGTAACTCCCAATGTCTCTGCACACAAGCATACGATGCAATTTCTACAGCAACTTTTCACCGACCTGTAGAACACTGGTCGCACAGCATAAAACTGGGCCTTTTCCTGAGTGCGTGTAGAAAACTTCTGCCTCCAAAACAGGCCCCGAAATGACCTCAAATAAAAAAAACAGGGTCGTCAAGGGCTAAACCCCTCTCCCGCAGCATATAATGCCCTCTTGCTTCACCGCGAAGGGCGTCTTAACCTGAGACAATGCACTCCTGCAATTTCTGGCTGTGCTACCTGCAGAGATCTGCTCCCAAAACAGAAAATGAAAGCAACACTGCTCCTCTTACCAGAACACCGCGAGCTTGGCTTGCTTTCTTGAGCTCCTTACCACGAACAAGGCTCTGATACCATGTCAAGATTGTGGGAGAGAAGGAAGGAGTCTCACTTGTAGCTTTCTTGCTTGCACAATGGGGGAATACACACAAGGGTGGAGGCTGAAAACAGTTTTTCTCTTCTTAGTTGTGTAAGCCAAAAGAACTCTAGTACAAAGAAATAGAAGAACCCTATATATGGGTCTCAAACCAAACTCAACTAACTAAGGTGGCATACTAACTGAGCCACGAACTAGAGTAGATAAGGATAGCTATTATGTAGCTATTATTCATGGGCGGTGTACCAACCGCATCTACAACTGACAAGTCGGTGACATAAATGCACAACGGTCACCCTGGCATATCACGAGTGGAGCTCGATATCTCAACACTTAGAACTCGCCAGAACTTGGTATAAGGAGTAGCAATACTATTTTGTGATTTAGATACAAGATCATATGACGTTGCAGCTTGTTGCACGAGATAGGTGTCAATACCTAACTTGTGGGGACTATATCTTCCTTCGTATGGTATTTATTGATCAAGAATACCTTTGACCAAGATATGGGATTTGGGAGTCTTCATGACCCAATCCAACCCCTAACCCTATTAGGCTGATAAACGTTTTGGCCTAAGGGTTCCTAAATTCCTTGCCAAGGTCTAGTATTTGGTCGCAAGTGATGCTAAGGGTGGGAACTTTAGATCATTCTTGCTTGGCGATTAAATAATCCTAACATTTCATGGATGTGGGTAGGACCTTTAAGATTGGAAGTATTAAGTCGGCATCCCAAGTGCGATACTAGGCAGAATTTTATCATAGCTTAACCCTACCTAGCACATTGAGGTGATCGTCATATGCTAACTAAACATACCTTTATGATTCTCATGTAAGATACTCAATTATACGCGAATTACTTAGTTGATCTAACCAACCCACGATTTAAGATGATCTTTCCTTTTAAAGATGCAAATACTTTCTTCTAAATTTGCAAGTACTTTTCCCTAAAAGATGTAAGTAGCTGCAAGATAGGTGAGATGCATCATTCCATGCGTTTTCGAGACCATAGACCTTTTTGCCTTTATGCAACTTTAAGGATCTATAGAGATCTTTCTTTTCCTTGCCCTATACTATAATGATTGACATTCAGAGATAACTCTTATAAACCCTACGTTGATGCATTGAAATCAAAGCTTTAATATTTTTAATGAAGATACATTCGAACTTTGATAAAGAACTCCATGCATGAGCGAATGCCATGAGTCCATCATTGATTTAATCCTTCCTTTAGCACTTAACTTAACCTAAAATGTAACTATCATCGCATGCAATTTGCAAAGTTCATAAATCCTTTCCATGCATTGCAACTATTCGGACAACATTTAATGGGCGTCTACGATTATCTTGTACACGAGTCACAACTAGGAAGTTATTACATAAGCGCATTATGTGTTATATGCTCTGTCCTTTGTGCGATGCAACAAGGATGCCTTTGCATGATTCCGTCTTTTCACTTATGCATCATACGTTCAGAATTTCAACTACCCTTGACCATGGAAGTGCAAGCAATTGAAAATGCTCGACATGCAACTAAACTTTGTAGATCGAATGAGTATATAAATTTCCCAATGCATTTAAACTTCCCTACAAAAATTAAAATATGCTTAATGCATCCTTTCCATGTGGGTTTAATTTTCAGAACCTGGGCATTCAATACTAGGGCATTGTCCACTCTCGCACTTTGGGTGGAAGCTCCCGCGTGCGCTCCTCCCGACTTTTTCTTAGGAGCCATTAACACACTAGATTTCGACTTAGCGAATCTTCCTTGGCTCGCTTATGCACTTCGAGGTTACTACTATCTGAGATTATCCTCTTCCACATAGGAATTTAGCCTTGTAGACACGGTTTTGAAAAAACCCAAGAGGCACGGGTGAACCAATCCTAGGGAAGCTTCAAATTAGAAGCTTCCAATAGAAGCTTCCAAGCTTCTGTATCACAAGGAGATGATGTGGATGGGGAGATGATTGTGAAGATGATGATGATGAAGACGATGGTGATGATGATGATGATGATGATGATGATGAAGGCAGCAGGGGCGACAACAACTTGGCAGCGTGTCCAGAACGGCGGCGACAGCACGATGTCCTTCCTCCTCTCCCCTCAAGCTTGGGAGGGGAGTTCATATAGGTTGAAGGGGGGGGTAGCCACACAATTGGAGGGTTGCATGCCTCCTCCCCATGCCCCTCTACCACTCAAGCTCCACACATACTCCCTCTCCCCGCCATGCAATGGATGAAGGGGAGAGAGTTAATACTTAAAACAATTTGCAAAAATTATCCCTTTTCTGTCCCTTGAAGGGGTGTTCCCGCATGGGCTACGGTTTTTTTAGCCACGGTCTCTTATGCACAACCCGGGCATGGTATTGATAATGCGCGAGGATGAAGCACTTAGGCCAAGGTTCTTTCTGTTGTGGGAGATTACTTTGAACCGCTTTAGCGCGAGATCTAGAGTCGTTAATATTTTGTTGCAGAAATATTACATTCTCTCCCCCTTAGAGGAATCGAGATGTCCTCATTTCGAGAAGATCTGGGGGTATTGTTGGTTGAGAGTACTTTCATCCATTCAAGTGGCATCCTGATCTTTCCACTGGATGAGGTATTCTCTCAAGGTCCTGGATCTCAAATGCCTCTCCGTAACATCTAAGATCCTGTCAGGTTGTAGCTCAAGGACTCCTTGGCTTGGCATTACAACTTGTTGATCATGAAGCACATGACTAGTGTTAGGCACATGCTTTTTCAATAGACTGATATGGAATACATTATGAACTTTTAGATTTTCAGGGAGTTGCAATCTGTAAGCAGGACCTAGGCACTTGAGAATCTTGTAGGGTCCACAATACCTTGGGCTTAGCTTTTTGCATTCACCCAAGGATAGGGAGCTCTTCTTTGGACGCATGCAAATGAAGACCATATCACCTTCAACGAGGATCTGTCTTGATGTTTCAGGTCCGCGTAAGCCTTCTGTCTATCCTTGGTGGCTTAGATGTCTTATCTTATTGATTTGATTTGGTCATCCATGTCTTCCAGCATCTGCTTAGAAGCCTCAACCCTCAAGGTTGGATCCAAAAAGCTCAAAGGACTATGACAATCGTGCCCATACAATGCTTGAAAAGGGGTCATCTGAATGCTTTGTTGGTAAGAAGCATTATAGGCAAACTCAACCAGTGGCAAATATTGAATCCACTTTTTGGGTTCGCGACAACAGTGTGCCCTAAGTATATCTTCAATGACTTGGTTGACTCATTTCGTTTGACCATCAGTTTGAGGATGATAAGCTATTTGAAATAAAGTTGAGTCCCAATGGCCTCGAAGATAGCCCTCCAGAAGTGTGATGTGAAGAGAGAGTCACGATCACTAATGATTCTTCTAGGTAACCCATGTAGTTTGAAAATCTCCTTGATGAATAACCTTGCGATGTCTAAGGCTTTATAGTTTGTCTTAACAGGGATAAGATGTGCAACCTTAATGAGCATATCTACCACGACCATAATGGAGTTGTATCCTCCCTGGACTTGGGGAAGGCCAACAACAAAGTCCATACTAATGAATTCCCATTTCATTTGGGGAATGTCAAGTGGTTGCAATTTCCTTGGCATTTTGACATGTTCGGCCTTAATGCGTTGACAAGATAAACATTCCGTGACATACTTGAGAACGTCACCTTTAAGCCTATCCCAATAACAGCTCTTCTTGACAGCATTAAAGGTCTTGGCATAGCCAGGATGTCCTGAGAAAGGGGAGTCATGGGCTTCCCAAAGTATCTTCTACTTGAGTGATTGGCTTGCTAGGATACATAATCTCGTCCTATAGTAGACAAGTCCACTATTAATAGAGAATTCTTGATACTTTGTTTGTAGCTTCAGGTCTTGATCTTTGATGGGAATCTCCCTTAGCAATTTCTGATAGGTTGGGTCATGGCATGCCTCTTCTCTAGCTAGCTCAAGAATTGGGTTGTTTGGCATGGATACCTTTGTGGCTAGAGATCTTGCTGTTGATGGATCTTGAAAAATCAGAGAATTTAGAAATGCCTTGCAACTGAGTGCATCAACAACTACATTCTCCTTTCCAGGCCGGTATTTGGTTTCAAAAGCATATTCCTCCAACACTTCAATCCATCGACGTTGCCTCATATTGAGCTCATTTTGGGTGAAAATCCATTTAAGACTCTTGTGGTCTATCACTAAAGTAAATTTGTTACCCAGCAAGTAGTGTCTCCAAAGTTTGAGAGCATGGATGACAGTTAGTAGCTCGAGATCATGGGTAGCATAATTCATTTCATGGCTCTTCAGTTTCCTTGAAGAGTATGCTATGGGATGATCTTCTTGTAAGAGCACACATCCTAAGGCAAGTGCGCTAGCATCAGTTATTACTTCAAACTTCTTACTAAGATCAGGAAGTTTCAGGATGGGTGTTGATACCAAGATTTGCTTTAGTTTGTCAAAGCTGGAGTGTTCAGCAGGTGACCATATAATAGATACTTTCTTCTTTAGTAGATCAGTCAAAGGCGCTGCAATCAAAGCATAGTTTTTGATAAAGACCCTATACCATCTTGTCAATCCAAGAAAACTACGTATTTCTTTGACAAAAGTTGGTGTTGGCCATTCCAAAACATCTCTGACCTTGGCTGGATCTACTGAAATTCCTTCCGCTGATACAATGAATCCCAGATATTCAATCTGTCGCTTGAAAAATGCACGCTTCTTCTTCTTGGCATAAAGCTTGTGTACTCTCATGGTTTCGAGGACAATGCGAAGCTGGGGTTCATGATCTTCTTCTTGTTTAGACTAGGGTATCATCAAAGAAGACAAGTACGAAGTCATCAAGATAGGGTCTAAAGATATCCTGCATTAGCCTGTTGAAGGTAGCAGGAGCATTTGTCAGCCCGAATGACATGACTAGGAATTCAAAGTGTCCGTACCTTGTGTTGAATGCCGTCTTTGTGATATCTTCTTCCTTGATCCTTATTTGATAATATCCAGACCTGAGATCTATCTTAGAGAAGATCTTCGCACCTTGAAGAAGGTCAAGAAGTTCATCTATTCTTGGAAAGGGTTATTTGTTTTTAATGGTCGATTGATTCAACCCTCTGTAGTCAATGCATAGCCGAAGTGTTCCATGTTTCTTCTTTTGGAACAACACTGCATCTCCCCATGGCAAACTACTAGGACGGATGTAGCCTTGATCTAACAGTTGCTTCAGTTGCTCCTTCAGCTCAATCACTTCCGGGATGGACATCCTATATGGTCTGTTTGCGACTGGTATAGCTCGTGGCACCAGCGCCTGATTTCATGATCGACTTCCCTTTGAGGAGGAAGTTCTGCCAGCTCTTCAAGAAATACATCTGCGTATTCCTTTAACCATGAAGGTTCTTCCCTAGATACCTGATTCTGATCTAGCTTATTTAGCTTAATCAAATAGACATGTAGCCCCTTTCTAACTCCTTTTATTATCTGTGTCGCTTTGGCCAGTTGAATTTTTGGCTTCCCAGCCTCTCCTTGAGTTGTGACTAGTTCCCTTTCAGAATTTCAAAAGGAAACTTGACCCTTTTGATAGTGAATGTGGGCATCATTGGGTATTAGCCAATCCATTCCGAGCAAACATTCGTGGACACCTAGGTTGATTACCCTGAATCTGACCGAAGTCGACTTTCCACCCGATAGGAATTTCATCTTAGCAGTTTGCCTGGTACAAGAGACCTCTTGACCATTTGCTAATTCCACAAGTAAGGTAGGTGCATCTTTTGTGGTTATTCCTAATCTTCTTGCACAGATTGGTGAAATGAAGGAATGTGTACTGCCACAATCAATCAAGGTTTTGAAGCTTTTACCTTGATAATCTAATGGAGTTTGAATCATCGAGAATTAGTGATTCGGGCCTTACTTGTGAAGAGTGGTGTGAATCATTGCCCTCTCAATGTCTGCTTCCATGGATGGATCTTCTTCATCACTCAGCTCCTTGTTGGAAACATTGGAGGTTCTCCTTCTGGCCCTGATGGTAGCTCCTTGGCCATGGGCGGCTCCTTGGAATGGCCCTTGATGTTGTCCTCTGCTAAGCTTGGGACACTGCCTTTTAAAGTTGTTGAGATATCGAGCTCTACTCGTGATACGCCAGGGTGACCGTTGTGTATTTATGTCACCGACTTGTCAGTTGCAGATGCGGTTGGTACACCGCCCCTGAATAATAGCTACATGATAGCTATCCTTATCTACTCTAGTTCGTGGCTTAGTTAGTATGCCACCTTAGTTAGTTGAGTTTGGTTTTGAGACCCATATCTAGGGTTCTTCTATTTCTTTGTACTAGAGTTCTTTTGGCTTCCACAACTAAGAAGGTCAAAACTGTTTTCAGCCTCCACCCTTGTGTGTATTCTCCCATTGTGCAAGCAAGAAAGCTACAAGTGAGACTCCTTCCTTCTCTCCCACAATCTTGACATGGTATCAGAGCCTTGTTCGTGGTAAGGAGCTCAAGAAAGCAAGCCAAGCTCGCGGTGTTCTGGTAAGAGGAGCAGTGTTGCTTTCATTTTCTGTTTTGGGAGCAGATCTCTGCAGGTAGCATAGCCGGAAAGTGCAGGAGTGCATTGTCTAAGGTTGAGACGCCCTTCGCGGTGAAGCAAGAGGGCAGTATATGCTGCGGGAGCGGGCTTTAGCCCCTGGCGACCTTATTTTTTTGATTTGAGGCCATTTCGGGGCCTGTTTTGGAGGCGGAAGTTTTCTGCACGCACTCAGGAAAAGGCCCAGTTTTATGCTGTGCAGTCACTATTCTACAGGTCGGTGAATAGTTATTGTAAAAATTGCATTGTATGCTTGTGCGCAGAGACATTGGGAGTTACAGAATCATCCTTGTTGCCTGTTGATGCAAAATCGTCACTAGGAAGTGACTGTGTGGTCAAATACCACTTTCGCCAGTTTTGCAGATTTTCCCTTGTGAGGGTGAAGCTGTGGTTTTTGCAGTGACAGAATTTTTTGCAGTCTTCTATAATGGCATCTGATTCTCTTTCATAGATTGTCACTGAAAAGCTTGACAAGAACAACTTCCAAGCATGGAAGTTTAGAATGACGAATTTCCTTATGGGAAAAGGATATTGGGAATTTGTTGCAGGAAATGAAGAAGAACCAGTTCTTCCTGATGTTCCCAATCAACAGCAAATGCAGGCATTTAAAGCATGGCATGAGAGAGCCAGGAAAGTTATGTATTGGCTATCTATGAGCATTTCAGACTCTATGATTGTGCATATTCAGGATGCAAGTACGCCAAAGGAGGCATGGGATACTTTGTCAAAAATGTATAGCACAAATACGCAAGCCAGGAAAATGCAGCTCAAGCAAGAGTTGCACAATATGCAAAGAGAAAATATGAGCATCAACGACTACCATATGAAGGTGAAGAAGATTGCAGATGCACTTGCTTCCATTGGGTCACCAGTGGAAGATGATGATTTAGTTTCTATGACCTTGAATGGTCTAGGAAAGGATTATGCACAGTTTCGGACATCCATTTCAGTTCGTGAAAGATTTCCTGATTTTGAGGAGTTGATTGCTCTTCTAATTTCTGAGGAACAGAGAAATGGTGGTGCATCTTCTTCAGGAGGAACTTCAAAAGAAGCTGTCTTCTACTCAAATGCTGGAAGAGGAAGAGGCAGAGGTAGAGGAGGCCGATTTGGAGGCCGTGGTAGAAATCAGAATATGCAGCAAACTCAAGAAAACCAGTCCTATGGAGGAGGACGTGGTAACTCTAGAGGCAGGGGGAGCCAAAGAGGTCGTGGTGGATGGCAAAGAGGTCAAAATGCAAACAGTAATGTTGAATGCTACTACTGTGGTAAAATGGGTCATATGGCTAAAGACTGCTATAAAAAGCAGAATGACATCATGAATGGAAAACTGCAACAAGGGAATTATGCATCCTCTAGCAGACAGGGTGATGACAGAAATGAGCATTTGTTCATGGTGCAGCACATGAACAATTATGTGACAAGTGCAGAAGAAAGCAATGATGTATGGTATGTTGACTCAGGTGCATCAAACCACATGACAGGTCATGTAGAATGGATGGAGGATGCAAGGAAAATGGAAAACCCAGGATTTGTGGAGACTGGTGATGATACTGCACATCCTATTGTGCAGATTGGAAAAATTCCCTTGTCTATGCAGGATGGGAAAAAGAAATACCTGTCCGATGTATTTCATGTCCCGAATATCACCAAGAATCTGGTTTCTGTCGGTCAAATGGTTGAGCAGGGCTTGCAGGTCAGATTTAATCCTCATGGATGCTTCGTTGAGGATATGAAAAATAAAGGCCGCTTGATAGCAAAAGGAAAGAAGAAGGGCAAAATGTTTACATTGGATGCAGACATGCTTGAATTGAGTGCAGCAATGTTTGCACATGGGACCGGTGTAGTTGCAGATATTGATATCTAGCATAAACGCATTGGTTATGTTAATGTACAGCGACTTAAATCAATGCAGGCTCAAAACATTGTTGCAGGATTGCCTAAGTTCAAGGTTGCAGAAATGCATAAGGTATGTGAAGCCTGTCAGTTTGGAAAACAGGCAAGGAAACCATTTCCTAGACATGTTCAAGAGAGTAAGAAGCCATTGGAATTAATCCACTCTGATGTGTGGACTACTAAAGCTGCATCTCTTGGAGGCTGTCATTATTTTGTCAGTTTTATTGATGACTATAGCAGAAAAGTTTGGGTGTATTTTATGAAAAAGAAAAGTGAAGTTTTTGGGTATTTCAAAACTCTTAAAGCTATGGTTGAAAAAGAAATAGGTCTGCATATAAAATGCCTAAGGTCAGATGGAGGGGGAGAGTACCTCTCAAATGAGTTTGCAAGGTTCCTGCAGGAGCATGGCATAAAGCAGCAATATTCATGCAGTTATACCCCACAACAAAATGGAATTGCAGAAAGGAAAAATAGGCATATTGGAGATGTATCTCGTGCCATGCTCAATGAAAAAGACTTGCCAGATTTTTATTGGGCTGAAGCAGTTGCTACAGCAGTCTACATAATGAACAGGACTCCCACTGCAGCAATACATGGAATGACTCCAGAGGAGAGGTATACTGGTAGGAAACTAGATATTTCTCATTTGAAAATTTTTGGTTGCATTGCCTATGTACATGTGCCAGATGAGCTGAGATCCAAGTTGGATCCAAAAGCTGAGAAGTGCATCTTTATTGGTTACTCTCTGCAGCAAAAAGGGTATAGATGCTATAACCCTTCTACTCGTAAGTTTACAGTGAGCAGAGATGTTGTTTTTGATGAGATGAGTAGCTGGTATAAACCAGTAAATGTGATTGATGATATAGATGCACAAAATGGTAATGCTGCACAGAATTCACAGCAGCAGTCACAAAATATTAGTGGACCTGGAGCGTCCTCTAGCAGTGGTTCACATTCTTCGCCATGGACAGGCAGATTGAGATTAGGAGAATCTTCTCAAAGTAATCCAGATAGTGGTATGCAGGTATCACGAAAAGGAAAAGAGAAGGTTGATCAGCCCATGTTTGATGTGAATGCAGGTCACTCTTATGTGGATGGTGAATCCAGTGGCTCAGAACAGAGCATTGATGATGAGTTGGGTATTCCTTCTATTGTTACACCTGGAGTAAGGAAGACCAGGGATGTTTTGAGAGCACCTGGTTTGCGCAGGTCTACCAGAGTTAGGTATCCTGTGGATAGGTTGAAATATGATGGATTTACAGCCATTCACTATGCATATATGGTCAAGGTGATACATGAACCAGAACCCACTTCTTTTGAGCAAGCCATGGGAAAAGAAAAATGGGAGAAAGCCATGGATGAAGAAATGGATGCCTTGGAAGCAAATGCTACATGGGAATTGGTACCTTTGCCTAAAGGTAAAAATGCAATTGGCTGTAAGTGGGTTTATAAGGTGAAGCACAATGCAGATGGTTCTGTGAACAGATACAAGGCAAGATTAGTAGTCAAGGGGTATGCACAAACATATGGCATTGACTATGAAGAAACATTCAGTCCGGTTGCAAGGATGGCAACCGTAAGAGCAGTCATTGCTATGGCTGTATCAAAGGGATGGTCTTTACATCAGATGGATGTAAAGAATGCCTTCTTGCATGGTGATTTGCAAGAAGAGGTCTATATGGAGTAGCCACCAGGTTATGTGCATGCTGTTCATCCTGAGTTTGTTTGCAGGTTGAAGAAAGCTTTGTATGGCTTGAAGCAAGCACCTAGAGCATGGTCTGACAAGATAGGACAGTATCTTGTCACTATTGGCTTTCAGATTTCCAAGGCAGATTTCTCACTTTATGTGAGAAAAACAGAGAACGGTATTATGCTACTTGTCATTTATGTTGATGATTTGATTATGACAGGTGACAGTGATGAAGATATCCTTCATGTGAAAATGATATTGAAGCAGAAGTTTGAGATGAAGGATTTGGGAGAGCTGCGTTATTTCTTGGGCATTGAGGTGATTAGATCACCAAGTGGGATACAGCTCTTGCAGAGGCAGTATGGATTGGACATGCTGTCCAAATATGGGATGACAGGCTGTAAGCCTATTTCAGTTCCTTTGGAGCAGAATATGAAGCTGAGCGCAGATGCAGGTGAGCTTCTGGGAGACCCTACTATGTACAGACGCATAGTAGGAAGCTTGATTTATATGACTATTACCAGGCCAGATTTGAGCTATGCTGTTGGATTGGTAAGTCAGTTTATGCAGGCTCCAAGGAAACCACATTTGGATGCGGCTAGACCCATACTCAGGTATGTGAAGTCCACATTGCAGTATGGACTATTTTATGAGACTGGGGTCAGATACAGTTGCATGGATATACTGATGCTGATTGGGCTGGTAGTATTTCTGATAGACGATCTACCAGTGGATATGTGTTCTCTTTTGGGAGTGCTGCAGTCACTTGGAGCAGCAAGAAACAGCCTACAGTTGCCTTGTCGAGCACAGAGGCTGAGTACAGGGGTGCAGCAATGGCTGCATGTGAGGTAGCTTGGTTGCATAAGCTACTTTATGATATGCATCAGTCTACAGATGGGCCAGTTGTCATTTATTGTGACAACATGAGTAGTATACACTTGGCAAATAACCGAGTCTATCATGATAGAACAAAGCACATTGAGGTGCATTATCACTATGTGCGAGAGAGGGTTTTACTAGGTCTTATTGGTCTAGTTTATGTCAGCACAGAGGATCAGGTAGCTGACATATTCACGAAGGCATTGGGCGCAGAGAAGCTGCACAAGTTTAGAGACCTGCTTGGTGTTGAGGAATTGGGATTGAGCTCGAGGGGGAGTGTTGAGATATCGAGCTCTACTAGTGATACGCCAGGGTGACTGTTGTGTATTTATGTCACCGACTTGTCAGTTGCAGATGCGGTTGGTACACCGCCCCTCAATAATAGCTACATGATAGCTATCCTTATCTACTCTAGTTCGTGGCTTAGTTAGTATGCCACCTTAGTTAGTTGAGTTTGGTTTTGAGACCCATATCTAGGGTTCTTCTATTTCTTTGTACTAGAGTTCTTTTGGCTTCCACAACTAAGAAGGTAAAAATTGTTTTCAGCCTCCACCCTTGTGTGTATTCCCCCATTGTGCAAGCAAGAAAGCTACAAGTGAGACTCCTTCCTTCTCTCCCACAATCTTGACAAAAGTGACCAGGCAGGTTGCAATGGAAGCAATAGAGATTGCGGCCATTCCCTTGGGTAGGAATGAAGTTGTTGACAGTGTTGGCCCTAGCTTTCTTCCTTTGTCCTTGATTTTGGCCCTGCGCTCTCTTAGCCTGAGACCTATACATTCCCTTGTTCTGATCCTTGTAAGAACAAGTCCTGTTATTCCTTGGCTTGGTCTGCACCTCCTGTATTATTGGCGCAACTCGAATGAGCGCGTCTTGAAGGTCTGTTGGGCGCATTGATTCCAGGCGGGTGTTTATGGGTGGATTTAACCCAGCACAGAGCTTTGACACTTGTTGTGTCATGTCCATTTGTGGCGCGTACTTTAAGAGAGAGATGAATTTTGAATAGTATGCATCCAGGGACAGTCCAAGCTTCTTTAGTTCATAGAATTCGTTCATCTTGTGTGTGGGGTAGGCAGGTGGTAGGTATCTCCCTCGCACAGCTCTTTTAAGCTTCTCCCAAGTAACTGACCCCTTCCGAGATCCCTTAGTCTCTGCACCATTGTTTCCACTAAAGTCTTGCTTCGCCGGTGAGCTTTAGTTTGGCGAGCATCACTTGGTTAGCAAGTGCAGTTCCTGTTGCCTCGAAATAATCCTCCATGGATTCGATCCAGACCTTGGAGTTAGTTTGGACAGTCCTTCCCTTTCCATCGAATTCAGGTGGCTTGATTTGTTTGAGAAGGAACTTCTTCTCTTGGATTAGAGCCATATTTAGTATAGGGGTCGGACTAGGAATCTGTACTTGTGGTTGTGCCTGGGCAATAAGATTCTTTACTTAAAAACTTGCTAAGCATTTCTCACATTACATTATTATGCCCAGTTCAGCTTTTAGTCAAGTGACCTAATCACTTAACTCCTTTACCAACACTTACAGCCATGACAAACAGTGATTAAAAAAAATCTTATTCGTTCATGTGGGCATAGCCCTTTCGAGTACATTTATTTTGGAAAGGTAGAACAAGCTGATTGGCACATCAGTTTGGGGAAAATAGGATTGTGTTACACTCGGCTACGGGAATTGAGTAATAATATGGAGAGGGGTCATGGATTTTCAGGAATCGATAGGTCATAGGATTGTGTTTGTGTGAGCCTCGACAAAGATGAATAGCTTCACGATCTTTAAATCCTGCATCCACTTGATTCTCTTCAAGTTGGCCTGAAGCTATACAAGTCAGTGGGCCGCTATGTAATAAATTCCTGATTTGCCTATCCATCTCCATTCCACATACAAGGGTGAAGGATTGTAGATACGGTCTAGAACATTCATCATGCCTAGCCTTCATTGATAATCCGAAGCATGCATTGCGGTCATAAACATAACCTAAAATACCAAGAATTTGTTCCATGCTTCGCGACTCTGCAGGCCAGCATCCATAAGTAAGTAAGGAAATGTTCTTAAGGGCAACAGTGCTCTATTTTCCCTCATTAAGTTCCCTTGTAAATATTAGATTTCGTTGGTTCGCTCTGATACCAACTGTAACGTGTTCCCCTGTCCACTTGTAGGACACGTCTTAGCAGCCCATCGGGAAGAGAGTCTAGAAAGCGCCGCCCTGTACTCACAAGGAATGTCACGGGGTTTGCGATCTAGGTCTTCCCGAGTCTGCCACAAAGCAGAAGCATTCCGACCGTTCCCACTTAGGACCGATCTGAATCACGGTTTTCCTAATGGTCAAGTTCCTAGGAGGTAGCTAGCGTCGAGCCCCAGATGACCACTTTGCGTGGAAACATTAGGGTCGAAGCGGATTTATACTACACCTGGTTCAAGGAGGATGGGAAATGAGAGGGATGCGAAGCTCGACCTCTCTGCCCATAAGGCATAGTCCCATTCCGTTCCCCTAACACAGCATAAATCGGGACTCTAGCTCTATAGATTCTAAGTCATTGTTACCTCACTGTCAATTCCTTGGAGAAAAGTCCCTGGCCAACTGGGACCACCCTTCCATAGGACGGACCCAGAGTCACGTCCACTGCACTTTCCTCGGGCTGCTTTATTTATCTAATTATCTACCACATTTAGTTTGACAAGCAAAAATAGCTTCCTTAATTAACCAAATTAATCACTGGTTCCTTCACGTAACTTAAGCACTGACACAGAAAAACAATGTCAAGAAAGTTCATTTTTAACATTTGATCTTTATTTATCAGTCTTTGGAATACATCAAATATACCTGCCCGAAGGCTATTCCAGCAATCTACAGGGATCACTATTCCAAGTTTGACTAGTATGCGGGGCTCGAGATCCCATCTCGAGTCATGTTGGCCTCTTGTGCAGGATCCGGAGGCAAGTGATTTAGGGCCAGAGCCTCCCCGCGCACCCAGGCGTCCTCCTGCTCCAAGTAGCACCCATGGAGAGACCTCTCACGGTGGGCTCGGTCCACGTACTTGGCAGGGCTAACAACCCCCTTGGATAGGGTCAGGTAGATAGTCAGAGGTAACTGATACTACCTCTCCCTCCAGGCTTTTAACTTGAAGCATTAGTTATTTTTCCTGAATTATTTCCTTGAGCAAAGAAGTACAAACAGTGCATCTAAGTGTACAATCAGGAGCATTCCAGTGGTCGTTTGTTCGGCCAACTGCTAAGGTATGATTCCTTCTCTCCAAATTCTTCCAGCATTTGATCCTGGATCAATTGTGACTTGGCAAGATCCCAAGGGTTTCGTAAGCTGAGTTGCTTGTTTACCCTCTTTCCTTGGGTTAGGGTTTATACCCTGTTGACCCGAATTGTCAATACCTTAGGCTTCCTTATATTAAGGTCAATAAATCTTGGGCAACCTCGTCGCCCTAGCTTGGTTGGTCAACTACTTTCTTGGCAAATTCGTAACTCCTCTAGCTTGGCAGATAAGCCCAAGGAAGAGTAATGTAGTAGGATGACTACTCATCCACTAGAAAAATTAGACTTGTACTTAGAACTCGCCAAAACTTGGTCTAAAGAGTAGCAATACTATTTTTTGATTTAGACACAAGATCATATGACGTTGCAGCTTGTTGCATGAGATAGGTGTCAATACCCAACTTGTGGGGACCATATCTTCCTTCGTACAGTATTTCTTGATCAAGAATACCTTTGACCAAGATATGGGGTTTGGGAGTCTTCTTGACCCAATCCAACCCCTAACCCTACTAGGCCGATAAACGTTTTGGCCCTAGGGTTCCTAAATTCCTTGTCGAGGTCTAGTATTTGGTCAACTGATGCTGAGGGTGGGAACCCTAGATCATTCTTGCATGGTGATTAAATAATCCTGACATTTCATGGATGTGGGTAGGACCTTTAAGATTGGAAGTATTAAGTCGGCATCCCAAGTGCGATACTAGGCAGAATTTTATCATAGCTTAACCCTACCTAGCACATTGAGGTGATCGTCATATGCTAACTAAACATACCTTTATGATTCTCATGTAAGCTACTCAATTAAACACGAATTACTTAGTTCATCTAACCAACCCATGATTTAAGATGATCTTCCCTTTTAATGATGCAAATAATTTCTTCTAAATTTGCAAGTACTTTCCCCTAAAAGATGTAAGTAGCTGCAAGATAGGTGAGATGCATCATTCCATGCGTTTTCGAGACCAAAGACCTTTTTGCCTTTATGCAACTTAAAGGATCTACAGAGATCTTTCATTTCCTTGCCCTATACTATAATGATTGACATTCAGAGCTAACTCTTATAAACCCTACGTTGATGCATTGAAATCAAAGCTTTAATATTTTTAATGAAGATACATTCGAACTTTGATAAAGAACTCCATGCATGAGCGAATGCCATGAGTCCATCATTGATTTAATCCTTCCTTTGGCACTTAACTCAACCTAAAATGTAACTATCATCGCATGCAATTTGCAAAGTTCATAAATCCTTTCCATGCATTGCAACTATTCGGACAACATTTAATGGGCGTCTACGATTATCTTGTACACGAGTCACAACAAGGAAGTTATTACATAAGCGCATTATGTGTTATATGCCTTGTCCTTTGTGCGATGCAACAAGGATGCCTTTGCACAATTCTGTCTTTTTACTTATGCATCATACGTTCAGAATTTCAACTACCCTTGACCACGGAAGTGCAAGCAATTGCAAATACTTGACATGCAACTAAACTTTGTAGATCGAATGAGTATATAAATTTCCCAATGCATTTAAACTTCCTAGGAAAATTAAAACATGCTTAATGCATCATTTCCATGTGGGGTTAACTTTCGGAAGCTGGGCATTCAATACCAGGGCGTTGTCCACTCTCGCACTTTGGGTGGAAGCTCTCGCGTGGGCTCCTCTCGACTTTTGCTTAGGAACCATTGACGTAGTAGATTTCGACTCAGCGAATCTTCCTTGGCTCCCTTATGCACTTCAAGGTTACTACTGTCCGAGATTTTCCTCTTTCGCACACGGTTACTACTGTCCGAGATTCTCCTCTTCCGCACAGCAATTGCACCTTGCAGACATGGTTTTGAAAAAATCCGAGGTTACTATTGTCCGAGATTCTCCTCTTCCACACAGCAACCTTGCAGACATGGTTTTGAAAAAATCTGAGAGGCACGGGTGAACCAGTCCTAGGGAAGCTTCAAATTAGAAGCTTCCAATAGAAGCTTCCAAGCTTTTGTATCATAGGGAGATGACATGGATGGGGAGATGATTGTGAAGATGATGATGATGAAGATGACGGTGATGATGATGATGATGATGATGAAGGCAGCAGGGGCGACAGCAACCTAGCGGCGTGTCCAAAAAGGCAGCGGCAGCACGATGTCCTTCCTCCTCTCCCCTCAAGCTTGGGAGGGGGGTTCATATAGGTTGAAGGGGGGGGGGGTAGCCACACAAGTGGTGGGTTGCATGCCTCCTCCCCATGCCCCTCCACCACTCAAGCTCCACACATACTTCCTCTCCCTGCCATGCAACAGCTGAAGGGGAGTGAGTTAATACATAAAAAATTTGTAAAAATTATCCCTTTTATGTCCCTTGAAGGGGTGTTCCCCGTGGGCTAGGGTTGAAGGGGAGTGAGTTAATACATTAAAAAATTTGCAAAAATTATCCCTTTTATGTCCCTTGAAGGGGTGTTCCCGCATGGGCTACGGTTTTTTTAGCCACAGTCTCTTATGCACAACACGGGCATGGTATTTATAATGTGCGAGGATGAAGCACTTAGGCCAAGGTTCTTTCTGTAGTGGGAGATTACTTTGAATTGCTTTTGCGCAAGATCTAGAGTCGTTAATATTTCGTTGCGGAAATATTACATGTTTCTAGATTTTTCTTGGCACGCCTTCGTCTTCCGTTTCACTTTGCCTTGGCCTTTGTCTTCTGCTTTAGCTTTTCCAAAATTTCCACCTTGTTCATATGATGGTTAACAAAGGATAAATAATTTTTGAGAAAGAAGGAAAAAGTTAAAAAAGAGGCACCAAAGCCAGTCCAAAGACCAAAGGAGAGAATGGTTTGGCGAGAGAAGAGAACTTTGGCTAACTACCATGACTTTGATCTAGCAAGTTCTCTTTGCAAAGTTAAACCAAATGTGAATCTCCTGTAATTGATTAAACTATCCCTAGGAGTACGCAATGAATTCAAGAAAATCTTGCGTATTGAGTATATTGTAGAACCTTTGGGCATAGCATGAGTGGGAGAAGATTGGTTTGATCATGCTGAAAAGCATTGTCCCAGGGTTCCAGCATATGTGGATAGAATATTAGTGGAGCATGCTATCATGGACACCAGATCCTCCGTCAATATCATGAGTTCAGACTTGATGGAGAGGCTAGGTCTAGACATCCAAAAAGACAGCTCCACACTTCGTACGATGGTGGCTGATGATAGTCTAAGGCAACCAGAAGGTTACATCACTAAATTCCACATTACCGGTGCAAGAGTGGAATGCTATCTCAAATTTAGGGTAATAAGGTTTGCAAGACTATTGAGTTTTGCTAGGTTGATCATGGATCTTATGAATAGGCTATCAAGTTGATATATCCACTGGTCGAGTGATTCTAGGTAGAGGTGCCAATCGTGTTATAGTGGATGCTTACCTTGAGTCTCCTCAGAGTGAGAGAGCTCCTTTATCCTCTACTGAACTAGAAATAGTAGATGATCCATCTGGTAGTGAGACGTCATCGAGCGATGGATCTAAAGAAGGATCCACTACAAAGGACATTTATCAGATAGCTTTGAATGAGCCGATAAAGCTAGAAGATTGAATAAAAGACGTGGATGTAATTGAATTGGACCTTGGTACGCTAAATGATTTGCAGCCAATCAAATTAGATTCCATGCTCATTTCGGAAGAAAGAGAGGACTATGTGTCCTTAATTCAAGATTTCAGTGACATCTTTGCTTGGAGCCATGACAAACTTAGGGGCATTCCTCCAAGCATGGCTATGCTTACCATTCCTCTAAAGGAAGGAAGTCAGCCCGTACATCGAAAAGTAAGCCGCATGCCTTTTGAACTAAGGGACAAGCTGTTTGAGGAGCTATAGAAGTTGTGGAAAGCGGGTTTGACCTTCCGTATTCAAGATACTGAATGGTGCTCACCAGTTGTGATTAGAAAGAATAATAATAATCAAATTCGGCTTTGCGTAGACTTTAGAGAGCTGAATAAGCAGATTGTTAAAGACTACTACTCATTGCCATTTATTAACCAAATTTTGGATCAATTAGCAAGTATGAAAATATATTCGTTCATGGATTGCTTTGTAGGGTATAACAAAATGGTGATTGCTAAGAAAGACAAGTTGAAAATGACATTTATTACTGTCTTCAGGTACCTTTGCGTACCATGTGATGGCATTTGGTTTATGTAATGCACTTGGTTTGTGGCAAAGAACAACCAATAAAACCTTTGGTGATATCTCCTTAGAGGAGTTGAAAGTATTCATTGATGACCTGGGGGCAGCCACCATAAGAGAAAGGTGGTTGATTATTTTGCAGAAGTGTTTTGAGCATTGCAGACAATTTTGCATAGCTCTTAATCCACGGAAGTGCGTCTTTGGGGTGCCTTCTGGGCTATTGTTAGGCCATGTTGTGAGTTCAGTAGGGATCACGTGACCCTGAAAAGATCAAGGCGATAGTCGCCATGAGTTTGCCACGTACTCCAAAGGAAGTGCATAGCTTTCTGTCATCCGTAGGGTATTATCGAAGGTTTATAAATGCCTTGGTAGAAAGAACGTTGCCACTGACAAACCTACTATCTTTTAATTGTCTGTTTGCATGGAGTGATGCTTGCAAAGTATCTTTTGATTATGTGAAGTAGGAGCTTGCCAAAGCACCTGTTTTAAAAGCACCTAAAAGGGGGAGATACAGCAGCAACAATGTTTAGTATTAGCTGTTGTTTGGCCCAAATTTGGGAGGAAAAGTGGTACTATCCGATAGCCTTTACTAGTCAAAAGTTAAGCATATCAGAAATTAACTACACCTATATGGAGAAGTTATGACTTGCGATGGTATTTGCAACCAAAAAGTTTAGACACTACATTCTTTATGAGAAGGTGGAAGGGCTTCGATTGTTGCTAAACAAGTTACAACCGTTGGATCATTTAGAAATGTGGTTAATCACTTTGTAGGAGTTTGATTACAAGATTAAGAGCAAGCCAACAAAGCTATAGGGCATTGTAGAGTGTCTTGTGGATTTCGGAGAACCAAAAGAGGTTTTGGCTAAAGGAAGTGACATGGAAACATTCTTTAAGATTGATATGGCATCTATTCCTTCCTGGTATGCTGCTATGATGCACTATTTATCTAAAGGAGAGACTAGAGCTACTCTATCAAAATCTGAGAAGAGAAAAATTAAACAGTATGCTTTAAAATTTGTGTTAATCTCAGGAACACTATATCAGTAGGGGATTGATGATATCTATCCCTGATGTGTGATACCTGATGAGATTCCATTTATTTTGGTAGAGTTCCATGACTCCACTTTTGGGGGGCACTTTGTTAGGCGATTGACGGCGCAGAAGGCTTTAAGAACTAGATATTTGTGGCCGTCGATCTTTCAGGATTCATTTGAGTATGTTAAGAGATGTGGTACTTGTAAATGGCATGATAATAGGGAGAATAGGAAGTGCCCACTTACGCCTATTATGGCTATCCTTGCATTTGAGAAGTAAGGCATCGACTTTGTGGGTCCTATTGCTCCATCGTCCACTACGCAAAAGAGATATATTATAGTAGCAATTGATTACTTTACAAAGTGGTCACAAGCATGAGCGACGAGGCAAGACAATGCAAAAGAAACTACCAGTTCCCTACTTGAGCAGATCATCTGCCGCTTCGGTCTGCCAAAGGAAATAATATCGGATCATGGAACCATAAATGATTTTAAGAGCCAACGTATACTTTCATGTTATAGAAAATGTGGCAAAACTTGTATTTTATACTTTCGAAAGTGTGGCGATTTGTTCTCTAAACCAAAGATATCCTATAATCAGTTGTTGGCGAATATTTTTTATGAAAATAGTAAAGTAATAAAAGGTTTAAAGTGTCAAGGAAAGAGGATGTCATTAATAAGCTAGTGAAAAACTATGGAGGATTTGTAGATTAAATTGGCTAAGTAGGAAGATTCTAGGAAAACTGGTCATTCACAGGCTCCGCCTAGGAATAATTTTGTGTGTAGATGCATATGGTGTGATAGTCCTAAGCATGAGCACAAAGATTTTGAATCATTTACGAATGTTATGTAAAAAATTTTGATTTTTTGACTCGATTAAAAGATTTGTGCAACCAAGATTGATAAGTATATTGCTATAAATTTTGGTAAGGGTGGAATGAAGAAGCTTTTTGAGGATATGACTACTTGGACATATTATGTAGCCATAGGATATCCTTCGGCTTATGGTGTTTAGATTGAAAAGAAACCAAAGTGTAAGTCAAAGTTATGGACTTTTTCTTTATAGACTACGAATAAGGACTAAGTGTAGCAAGCATATTTATTTGGTGCAAGGAAGAGAATCACAACAAAGATTGGGTGGGGATCTCCAATTGATAAATACTCAGTTTATACCTATTTAACGAAGACCTTAGGTACATAAGTGATTGTTAAGGAAAAGCAAAAAAGGGATGATACTTCTAAGAAGACTACAGGGGGTGAGCCTACAGCACCACCTTCTAGACCACGGCCTGAATAGAATAAAGATGATGCACAAAAGTAGAAGAAACAAGATGCTAGACCAAAGAAACAACCAGGTTACAAGCTTGTTTCAAATACTAAGTCCTCAATAGATCTTAAAAGCGTATTAAAAGAGAGAATCTTGAATAGGAATATTGAATTCGCCTTAGGAGAGATTTTGGGAATTGTAAAGAGAGAGTTTTATGAAGAAATTGTAGACATCATAAAGAGAAAGAAACATGTGATTTAGACTATAGAAGAGCCTGCCATATAGGGTATCATAATTGAGGAGCTGACTAAGGAGAGTGATGATGAAATTCTTGTTGAGAGTGTTGCACTATATCCAAAGATTGTGAAGAGTATACAACCAGTGCACTATGCAGAGGATCATGCACCTATAATGATTACATGCACACATTTTTCTAAAAGTCATTGGGCACGAGCAATCACTGAGATAGTGCTTAAGAATGGAGAGATGGAGACACCATGTGCTGCCTTGCTACATCATAGCTCAAAGATAAATGTTATAGTTTGTCGTTTGTATGAGAGTGAAAAGTGGCTTGTAGATGTAGAACATGGTTTGATAGATGAGAGCCACCAATAATATTGCAAGAGAGCTATATGCAACATGTCTGAATATGAGGGTGTCCATAGGGAATGTTCAAGGTGATTGTCGTTTCTTAATGCAGGATTCATATTCTTATGATGTCATTTTGGGTCAGCCCTTATATCATGAAGCAGAGATGGAAGCAAAGGTTATAGATGATGAATCTACATGTATGCGGATCTGAAGCAAAAATGGGAAAAGAGCTAAGAAATTTATGATAGTCTATGTAAATCACCCATGAAATAAAGATACATTGCAGGATTCTCCTCTACCCCCAAAAGAGCCAAATTTTCACTAGGTTCCTCTATCCTACAAGATGACGGTGGTACAATGAGAGAAAAGCTCTTGCCTCCTGGCAGTAATGATTTTTCTTCAAGATTTATTGATCTTTCAGCTGAGAGTTTTGTTTGTTTTCACAAAGTTGCAAAGATGTCTAGAGCTGCCAAGCAATATGCATGAAGAAAGGAAAAAGGATTGAGAAGAGCAAGTTCATTGCAGGATGAGGAGTGCATTGATGGGATGTATGATGGGTTTTCTTATGCGAATACTATTACAGAGATTGAAGATATGTTGAAAACAGAGGTGCAAAGTGTTTCCAATTTTGTGCAAGTACATTCCTTAGATAGGTACCATGAGATTGTTGATTTTATACAACAAAGAGGGTTGGGTACTGAGATTTCTCAACAAAAAGAGTTATTTGCTTATGTATTTTAGCAAACATAGAAGATGGCTGCATTATCAACTAGCAGAGTTACAGAGAGATGAGTTATTTCAGCCAAAAAAGTTTTATGCTGATTCATTTCAGCATACAAAGTTTGGGGCTATTTATATGTAGTCCAAAGAGACTATGAATGATTTATTTCACCTGATAGAGTTGGGTACTCCCCATTTGCAACAAAAGTTGGGTTTACAAGAGAAAAAGAGTGAAGCCAAGGTTCAAACCAAGTACAAAATAGTTGACAAGAAAGTGAAACTAGTTGTAGGGTCATTACCTCCTAACAATGATTAGCAAATGAAGAGGGTTTCCAAACAACCGAATTTGAGGAATCCAAAAAATATTTTTAGCAAAGACATTAGCAAAATTGCATATCAGGAATGGGGAGTTCTTGCTTCTTGCAAAGAGACAATGCTTTGAGGAGAATATGCTCACTACTGATGCAATGTTTAGAAAGATTGAAGCTATATCGACAATGAATGCAAAAGAGACACTGAAAGAGCATCACAAGGAACTTTTAATCATCCCTACATAGGAAAAAAAGGGAATTCCCTATCAATTCCCTAGTCAAAAATACACGTAAGTAGAAAAAGTGAATGATAGGGAAAATGGAAAATTTCCTAGTTAGAGAAACTAGGAAATCATGCAGGAAGTTTCCTACATAGAGAAATTTCCCTATGGAAAAATTTCCTACATAGGGAAATTTTCCTATGTGGAAACTACATAGGAAATTTTCTCTATGTAGGAGGGAATCATACATGAAATTTCCTACATAGAAAATTTTCCCTATGGAAAAATTTCCTACATAGGGAAATTTTCCTATGTGGAAACTATATAGGAAATTTTCTATATGTAGGAATTTTCTCTAACCAAGAAATGTTCCATTTTTCCTATCATTTACTTTCCCTACTTATGTATATTCTTAACTAGGAAATTGATAAGGAATTCTCTTTTTTTTTTTCCTATGTAGGAAATGATTGAAAGTTCCTTGTGATAAGGGCCAGCACTGACAACAAGAGCTGGAGCAATCTATCTATAGCTATTATAGAGAATGCCATGGATCGAGAGAGCAATCTATCTATAACTGTTATAGACTACTGTAATACTCTAAACACCTCTAAACCTACATTTTTTTACTAATAAGACAAATTTGAAGCTTCATTCACTAAAAAATATGATACTTTATCACCATTCAAAGCAGCATAAGAAGCACAACTAAACAACTAGATATGCATTTTTATTGTAGTCCCAACCTCCTTCGAATAGGCTACACAACTAGACAAATAGATATATTGTTAAACATAATACCAGCTTTCTTGGTGATGAAGGAGATTCACAATCTGACCCCCTAGAAGGTTTTTCCATAATTGTGTTGCATCATGCACACTGTCTCTTATTGGTTTCACTTGAGTAAGGAAATAATATGAAATTACATATTGTTGAGATGGCAAGCTCAACACGTGCGGACATTGATGATGGACCTCCTGGCTAGATGGGTCCGCATGTCTACACTTAGTACGTTGGTGGTCATCATGATACTCACATGGCCACTGACTTATCACTTATTATATTTAGTTTGTTACACCGACCTACAGTTGGCAAAGACATAGTGCCAATCAATTAGTGTAGTTAGTTATGCACTGTTTGACTTAGTAGGCCACTTTCCTTTATGTTGTATCTTATCTATACTTTGTGTACATTGTATAGTGTGTGAAAGAAGAAGAAGAAACCATCAAGAAAATGTTTTGGCCTCCATCTCTCTTCTTGTGTTCTTGAGTAAGCTTCCTCTTGTGTATACAGTATGTGTTTGGTGCAGCAGCTCAAGCAAGTCCCCCCACCATGTGATTCTTGACTCATATTCATAGATAAAGCATGTATTTCAAGAATGCAACAAAAAGCATCAAAAGAAAATCATTGAATGGTAAAGCACAAACCTTGTCAAACCAACAAGATTCAAGGACACTCAAGGTGGTTGACTTGAAAGACACTAATGCAAGACCAATATTGGAACCAATGCGAGTAAGTGTTTCAATTGCTACCTTCCTTGTTGCCCAATCACTGTTCTCCAAAGCTTCATGTATGCATGGCATCAACATAGCCAAATGTTGTTGAGTGAGGGCTCCAACTTGTTACATATGATATGCATGTTGAGATGAACCGACATCTTAATGCACAAATACTAGAAGGGAGGCCCTCTTCTTGAGTAGATAAAGGTTTTTCAATTGAAGCCCTAGACCAATTAGGTTTTGACGAATTTGAGTCAAGTGTATGTTCACTTCCAAGGCCATCTAATCCTGCAGCCATGCTTGAAGTTGAGAGCTCTAGATTTTGCATTGATAGAGCAAAATCATAGCCATCTAGGACAAAACTGATTGGTGATTAGTCAAATTAAAACAAGCTTCCATTAAAAAAACCCTCTCCCTTGTGGCTACACAACCCATCTACCATAGAAGACATCAGCAAAAAATAAGCATACAAATGAAACCACCCTTATCACAATATATCTTCTATACATTTTGTTATTTATAATTCTCACTAAACATCATATGCATACATTTATAGTTTATGAAACTGACAACAATTATAAAGTGTACCTAGGGGTTAATGATTTCCTGTTCAACACTCTTAGAATGGCTAGAATTTGACACCAATATTCTGGTACACCATGAAAATCATGATAAAGTACTTGTTGTTGACTTCACTTCACACTATCTTAGGGCATCACTTTTCTATCATTCTTTTTTTTTGTTGAACAATGGAATGCCTTGCATACATGCATGTATCATTTTGCCATCACTTCAATATGGTGACTTGTATCTTGTTTTTGGATAACCTAGGCATTTATCCTTGGATTTCTATTGTAATTGCAAAATAAAAAAGTAAAGTATATTTGTTTCAATGAGCAAGAATTAGTGGTTGTACCAAGTAGTAGAACCACAAATCATATCTACATTACATGGTACAATTACATGTTATGCATGTACCCTTGTATATCGTACAGTCATGTGTGAAAATTTTCCTTGATGTGAGTTCATGTTTCTTGTCCTTAAGAAGATATTGATTAATATAATCTATTTTTCTATCATGTACTCAGATACAACGCCAACAACTCATGGCTTCAAAGACTTGCATGAAGGTTTTTTAGAATAAATCCAGTGAGAAAGTGCTTTTGGGTTGATAGCTTGGATATCATGTCGGATCAATTGGATTTGTTGGTCCATCTCTTCAGGCATAGTCTTAGAAGCCTCCACTTTGAGAGTGGTATGTGAGAAGTTTAGAGGTGTACGGCATTCTTGCCCATACAAGGCTTGGAATGGTGACATCTTGATTGTTTGTTGAAAGGTAGTGTTATAAGAAAACTCCACTAAAGGGAAATGTTCAAACTACCATTTTGGTTCTTTGCAACAATAAGACCTCAGAATATCTTCAATGGTCTGGTTCACCCTCTCAATTTGGACATCAGTTTGAGGATGATAAGGAGTACTGAAGCATAGCTTTGTTCCAATTGCTTGGAATAGGCAAGTCCAAAACTTAGAGGTGAATTTGGAGTCTCAGTCCACTGATTATGCTCTTTGGCAATCCATGTAACCTAAATACTTCTTTGATAAAGACTCGAGCAATGTCAAATGACTTATAGGTTGTTTTGACTAGGATCATGTGTGCAACTTTTGTCAATCTATCAACCACTAGCATGATGGAATCATATCCCCTAGCAGTAGTAGGTAATCCAACAACAAAGTCCATACTTATTGAATCCCATTTCATTTGTGGAATGTCCAAGGGTTGTAACTATCAAGGAATTTTGATCCTTTCCGCCTTGACTCTTTGACAAGTCAAGCACTGAGTTACATTCTTTAATACATCCATTTTTAATCCTGGCCACCAGTGATAGCTCTTACAAACTGCATTGAGTGTCTTGGCATACCCCGAATGTCGTGCAATGGGGATGTCATGTGCTTCCCATAAGAACGTGCTTCCCATAAGATCTTGGTCTTCACTTCTAGTCCTTTTGGGACACAAATGTGATGATGGTAATATAAACAACCATTGCTAGCACAATAATCCTTAATCTTAGACATTTCTTTGTTAGAGCTCTCTCCTTGAAGTACCTTAGCCATGAGTCCTTCACATTCCTTATCCTAAGAAATAGCTTGGCATACAAGCTCAAGTATAGGGTTATCATGTAAGGATACAGTTCTTAAGCTTCAAACTTCTTCAACACTATTGAGAAAGGATTTTTGGCTTAATGCATATGCAATAACATTGTCCTTCCCTAAATGATATTGGATTTTAAAATCAAACTCCTGCAGTATCTCTATCCATCTTCTTTGCCTCATGTTTAGGTCAGCTTGGGTGAAGATCCACTTAAGACTTTTATGATCTGTCACTAAAGTGAATTCCCTTCCCAATAGATAGTGTCTCCACAGTTTCAAGGCATGGATTACTGCAAGTAGCTCAAGGTCATGAGTAGCATAGTTGGACTCGTAGGGGCGTAACCCACAAGGTTTTTGTGGCACCCATGGCCTTCCCCATAGCACCTATGAGCTGGGTGAGTCCCCCTATGTGACATGATGAACCCATTCTCTCATCACCTGTGACGAACCCTTCTAGCCCATCCTTGGGACAACAGCTCCCCCGTAGTGGAAGCTATATGCAAGGGAAAAATGAAAATTTTGGGCAGTATAGTATGCAGAGAGCACATGGGCAACATGCACATGTTAGTTTTGGGCAGCAAGGATCCAATGTTTAGTTTGATTTGCATGTATTGTATGGGCAGCAAGGCCCTAATGCAGGTGCACATGGGCAGCATGGGAATTTTGGGCAAGGCCTTAATAATCAGTTTAGCCCACACACCCATGGACATTTTAGTCAGCAAGGCAAGTATGGGCATTCTCACGGACATTATGAGTACCATAACCATTGGCATGGATTCGATGTGCAAAGGCAAGTGCATGTGCCTACTTATGGTCAACATGCATATGATGAGTGTGAATATTTTGAGTAGCATGCATTGTTCTTATGAACTACATCATGGTCACATACATGGACAACCATCTAGACAACATTATGTACATGGACAACATCATGCAAATGTATATGAGTATGTACATGGGGAGCAACATCATTATTACAATGGAGTGCTTGATATCATCAACCACTTAATCATCACTATAAGCAACATGCGCATCCTTATGAGCCACACGATACTTCTCAAGAATGATGCCATGATGAGAGCATCTCACTGCTGTAGGCTCATGAGCAGATGCCCCATCAGCCCAAGGCCCTTAACTTTGAATGCCCAATAGTAGCCACGCATGTGAAACTCATGGACATGAAATACCTAGGGATTGATGTAGTGAATGTTGTATTGATTGCAGCCTCATCTGCTCCAGTCCGATTTGACCTAGTGGTTCTCAATGAGTTTCTGGACAAGTCAATGCATGCTACCATATGGGTTAGTAAGGATCTTGTGCCACCATCAGTGCTTGATGATGACACCATGAATTACTTCTATGATATAGTGGATGCATTGGATCACAATTATCATTTTGACCTCGATGGTAGTATGGTGACCCATGCTTGTATGGATGACCCTTGTGCTCTTAATGCTTATTATGCAGGTTATCCATTTGATCCTGGGGAACGGAATGGTCTTAGAAAATCCCTATCCTGATCAGCATTTCATCAGTGTAGTTCTTTCCCTACTTCCAGGATGTAATTTTGATTGAGCAGTAGCTAAATTTGCCCCAGTCTGAAATGCAGACAACTTACAGATAGCATACTATTTCAGAACAGTTTTTACCTTGCAATAATGACAGTCAAGTGTCACCTATATGGTTTGAAATTATGCTTCATGAGCTTCGTTTTGACATGTCACACGCCTCAATCGGAGTGCCTATAGGAAGTTATGACCAGTCTTCTCCAGCCGGCCTATTCTGGGGACAGCATCTTGTCCACTGTATGTTAGCCCCTAATTGTCAAGAATTGGAGGCCAAACTCATATGCTATCAACTTGCACATGTCACATACATCATATACACAATTCTATGCCCCAATTCCACATGAGATTGTACTTCTCCATGTGACAAATGCGGGATCTAGAGCATGGCAAAGGCAGAAGCTATGGAGGATGGAAGATGAAGATACTACTCATATTGACATTGACAAAGAAGACAACTGTTACACAAGTGAATTAGGTTTCAAGATTGAGACTTGAACTCATAAACACAATCTTGTGTAGGACTGACAATGACACAGAGACTTGACAGAAAGAGACAAGTACTATTGCATTATCATCATATGAAAGTGATAGTCAAGTACATCATTATATAGGATTGCTTGGTAGCACATTTCATCACTGTGCCTATGGGATTTGTCTCTCTTCCTAGAATGAACTGCATCTTCCTAGCCTAGTTGTTCCATACAAAGGGGCATACATAGGGTGTGATTGGAAAATTCTCAACACCCCTCCTCAATCACAACCTAAAAGTACAAAGTGTGTAGAGGCTTTAGTGAGAGCTGCACCTGCAAAGTGTGGGCATACCACAAACATGGCAAAACACCAGAGGCTGTCGCAGAAAAGGCTAAGTGTGGGTACCATAAACATGGTGGACATCCAGAGGCTATAACAAGGGCCTCACAAAGTGTACAGAGGCTGTAGTACAAGGCTACATGAGGAGTTTACAAAGCTTATGAAAGGAACATTAAGGCAGGTATAATGCTTTTAACAGAAAATGAGAGACAAGGACCGATAGGCCCTTGTGGTCTTTTTCAGCATATGATTTCTCTTTGTCAGCATGGAAAATCTTCTTGTCTTTCATCTTTGGTTCTTCAGCTTTGAATGATGTGGTCTTTTGGTCTTCATGGCTGATCTTCTTATTGTCCTTCTTCCTTTGCTCTTTGATCTTATGGTCTTCTTGGTCTGGTTCTTCTTTGACTTTGCTTGCAACTTTAGTCTTCATGTCCATGTCTTTGTCCCCCTCAAGCAAAGACATCTCATTCTTCATGAAGGCCAAGGTAACTAGAGTGTCTTCAAAAACTTTAGATGGAATCATTGATTGCACTGTAGTATGAACAACTCCATGTCTCTCTACAAGTAGATCACAAAAATCTTCTATGTAGTGTAGATAAGTCATGTTACTTTTCATAAAGTGTATCCACATATAAATCTTCTTGGTTATCATAGATATGTCCAAGAATCTACTTTAAATCTGTGAGTAAGTGGCAACCAAATTGATCTTCAATGTGTCAAAAAACACAAGTGAAGATAGTGTTAAATCAACACTCTTAAGTATCAAGGGATACTAGAGTTGAAGATGGTGATTCTTGATGCCGATCCTTTGCTTGATGAACCCATTGTTTGAGTCCCCTCCTTGATGTGTGGCACTGACTTTGGTTAACTTGAGAAACTTGGAACTTGAAGTGAAGTTGAAGCTTTGGAGCTCAAGTCTATGAGAGGTCTTCAAATCTTCAATGGATCTTTAAGTGCTTCAGAGATCTCACCTCCTTGATTTGATGGACAAATGTTGTTGGAGACTAATCAAATCAGTGAATCAAAGTGGCAGACGCTTGGGTTGAGTGTCAGGAGAGAGAAAATGAAGAATTTTTGAGTTTGAAGGATTTTGGCTATGGTGGATTTTAGGGTTTCTGAGACAGGAGCCTGGTTTTTCTAACATTGCAGGAGCTATGGTGGACCATTTTCAAAGATTTTTACATGCCTAGGAAGTGATTTCATGGGCTATCAAAGCCCCATGATAATCGTGAAGATCGCTGGCAGTATGGTGCACGCAGAGACGAATTCCGTGAACAGGCGCAGTTTTTACAGATTTTCACGATTTCCGCAATGCTGGGCTCGATGATGAGCAATGTTGGACTGTGATGCATCAGGGAGCTTCGCCACAAGTAGAGGAATGCTTCTCTAGAAGGAATCGTGGGCTAAGATGGCCTGTAGAGTAAGATATAGAAGCTCCAAGTGCTGTATGTCCTGTCTGGCTATGGCAGACACAGAGCAGAGATTGACAATTTAAGCAATGCTGAGCTATGGAGTGGCCAATGTCAAGCTCTTAAGTGATAGAAAGAAGCCTTGGAAGTCAAGGAACAAATGTCTAGAAGAGAGCAGGTTCAGATATGACCTATGGAGAGAGATCCAGGAGCTTCAAGTTGACAGGGTGCTATTGGCTATGGCTGCCATGGAAGCTTCAGTGAGGATAGAGGTAAGAAATGGAACCATGAGCTGGACTTGAGCTGACCTGAGGTTAAGAGGGACTAAGAGAGCAGATAAGGGAGTTATGCCATGCCCGACTGGGCTCTGATACCATGTGACAAATGCGGGATCTAGAGCATGGGAAAGGCGGAAGCTATGGAGGATGGAAGATGAAGATACTACTCATGTTGACATTGACAAAGAAGACAACTGTTACACAAGTGAATTAGGTTTCAAGATTGAGACTTGAACTCATAAACACAATCTTGTGTAGGACTGACAATGACACAGAGACTTGACAGAAAGAGACAAGTACTATTGCATTATCATCATATGAAAGTGATAGTCAAGTACATCATTATATAGGATTGCTTGGTAGCACATTTCATCACTGTGCCTATGGGATCTGTCTCTCTTCCTAGAATGAACTGCATCTTCCTAGCCTAGTTGTTCCATACAAAGGGGCATACATAGGGTGTGATTGGCAGATTCTCAACACCCCTCCTCAATCACAACTTGAAAGTACAAAGTGTGTAGAGGCTTTAGTGAGAGCTGCACCTGCAAAGTGTGGGCATACCACAAACATGGCAAAACACCAGAGGCTGTCGCAGAAAAGGCTAAGTGTGGGTACCATAAACATGGTGGACATCCAGAGGCTGTAACAGGGGCCTCACAATGTGTACAGAGGCTATAGTACAAGGCTACATGAGGAGTTTACAAAGCTTATGAAAGGAACATTAAGGCACGTATAATGCTTTTAAAACAGAAAATGAGAGACAAGGACCGATAGGCCCTTGTGGTCTTTTTCAGCATATGATTTCTCTTTGTCAGCATGGAAAATCTTCTTGTCTTTCATCTTTGGTTCTTCAGCTTTGAATGATGTGGTCTTTTGGTCTTCATGGCTGATCTTCTTATTGTCCTTCTTCCTTTGCTCTTTGATCTTATGGTCTTCTTGGTCTGGTTCTTCTTTGACTTTGCTTGCAACTTTAGTCTTCATGTCCATGTCTTTGTCCCCCTCAAGCAAAGACATCTCATTCTTCATGATGGCCAAGGTAACTGGAGTGTCTTCAAAAACTTTAGATGGAATCATTGATTGCACTGTAGTATGAACAACTCCATGTCTCTCTACAAGTAGATCACAAAAATCTTCTATGTAGTGTAGATAAGTCATGTTACTTTTCATAAAGTGTATCCACATATAAATCTTCTTGGTTATCATAGATATGTCCAAGAATCTACTTTAAATCTGTGAGTAAGTGGCAACCAAATTGATCTTCAATGTGTCAAAAAACACAAGTGAAGATAGTGTTAAATCAACACTCTTAAGTATCAAGGGATACTAGAGTTGAAGATGGTGATTCTTGATGCCGATCCTTTGCTTGATGAACCCATTGTTTGAGTCCCCTCCTTGATGTGTGGCACTGACTTTGGTTAACTTGAGAAACTTGGAACTTGAAGTGAAGTTGAAGCTTTGGAGCTCAAGTCTATGAGAGGTCTTCAAATCTTCAATGGATCTTTAAGTGCTTCAGAGATCTCACCTCCTTGATTTGATGGACAAATGTTGTTGGAGACTAATCAAATCAGTGAATCAAAGTGGCAGACGCTTGGGTTGAGTGTCAGGAGAGAGAAAATGAAGAATTTTTGAGTTTGAAGGATTTTGGCTATGGTGGATTTTAGGGTTTCTGAGACAGGAGCCTGGTTTTTCTAACATTGCAGGAGCTATGGTGGACCATTTTCAAAGATTTTTACATGCCTAGGAAGTGATTTCATGGGCTATCAAAGCCCCATGATAATCGTGAAGATCGCTGGCAGTATGGCGCACGCAGAGACGAATTCCGTGAACAGGCGCAGTTTTTACAGATTTTCACGATTTCCGCAATGCTGGGCTCGATGATGAGCAATGTTGGACTGTGATGCATCAGGGAGCTTCGCCACAAGTAGAGGAATGCTTCTCCAGAAGGAATCGTGGGCTAAGATGGCCTGTAGAGTAAGATATAGAAGCTCCAAGTGCTGTATGTCCTGTCTGGCTATGGCAGACACAGAGCAGAGATTGACAATTTAAGCAATGCTGAGCTATGGAGTGGCCAATGTCAAGCTCTTAAGTGATAGAAAGAAGCCTTGGAAGTCAAGGAACAAATGTCTAGAAGAGAGCAGGTTCAGATATGACCTATGGAGAGAGATCCAGGAGCTTCAAGTTGACAGGGTGCTATTGGCTATGGCTGCCATGGAAGCTTCAGTGAGGATAGAGGTAAGAAATGGAACCATGAGCTGGACTTGAGCTGACCTGAGGTTAAGAGGGACTAAGAGAGCAGATAAGGGAGTTATGCCATGCCCGACTGGGCTCTGATACCATGTGACAAATGCGGGATCTAGAGCATGGGAAAGGCGGAAGCTATGGAGGATGGAAGATGAAGATACTACTCATGTTGACATTGACAAAGAAGACAACTGTTACACAAGTGAATTAGGTTTCAAGATTGAGACTTGAACTCATAAACACAATCTTGTGTAGGACTGACAATGACACAGAGACTTGACAGAAAGAGACAAGTACTATTGCATTATCATCATATGAAAGTGATAGTCAAGTACATCATTATATAGGATTGCTTGGTAGCACATTTCATCACTGTGCCTATGGGATCTGTCTCTCTTCCTAGAATGAACTGCATCTTCCTAGCCTAGTTGTTCCATACAAAGGGGCATACATAGGGTGTGATTGGCAGATTCTCAACACCCCTCCTCAATCACAACTTGAAAGTACAAAGTGTGTAGAGGCTTTAGTGAGAGCTGCACCTGCAAAGTGTGGGCATACCACAAACATGGCAAAACACCAGAGGCTGTCGCAGAAAAGGCTAAGTGTGGGTACCATAAACATGGTGGACATCCAGAGGCTGTAACAGGGGCCTCACAATGTGTACAGAGGCTGTAGTACAAGGCTACATGAGGAGTTTACAAAGCTTATGAAAGGAACATTAAGGCACGTATAATGCTTTTAAAACAGAAAATGAGAGACAAGGACCGATAGGCCCTTGTGGTCTTTTTCAGCATATGATTTCTCTTTGTCAGCATGGAAAATCTTCTTGTCTTTCATCTTTGGTTCTTCAGCTTTGAATGATGTGGTCTTTTGGTCTTCATGGCTGATCTTCTTATTGTCCTTCTTCCTTTGCTCTTTGATCTTATGGTCTTCTTGGTCTGGTTCTTCTTTGACTTTGCTTGCAACTTTAGTCTTCATGTCCATGTCTTTGTCCCCCTCAAGCAAAGACATCTCATTCTTCATGATGGCCAAGGTAACTGGAGTGTCTTCAAAAACTTTAGATGGAATCATTGATTGCACTGTAGTATGAACAACTCCATGTCTCTCTACAAGTAGATCACAAAAATCTTCTATGTAGTGTAGATAAGTCATGTTACTTTTCATAAACCGTATCCACATATAAAACTTCTTGGTTATCATATATATGTCCAAGAATCTGCTTTAAATCTGTGAGTAAGTGGCAACCAAATTGATCTTCAATGTGTCAAAAAACACAAGTGAAGATAGTGTTAAATCAACACTCTTAAGTATCAAGGGATACTAGAGTTGAAGATGGTGATTCTTGATGCCAATCCTTTGCTTGATGAACCCGTTGTTTGAGTCCCCTCCTTGATGTGTGGCACTGACTTTGGTTAACTTGAGAAACTTGGAACTTGAAGTGAAGTTGAAGCTTTGGAGCTCAAGTCTATGAGAGGTCTTCAAATCTTCAATGGATCTTTAAGTGCCTCAGAGATCTCACCTCCTTGATTTGATGGACAAATGTTATTGGAGACTAATCAAATCAGTGAATCAAAGTGGCAGAGGCTTGGGTTGAGTGTCAGGAGAGAGAAAATGAAGAATTTTTGAGTTTGAAGGATTTTGGCTATGGTGGATTTTAGGGTTTTTGAGACAGGGGCCTGGTTTTTCTAACATTGCAGGAGCTATGGTGGACCATTTTCAAAGATTTTTACATGCCTAGGAAGTGATTTCATGGGCTATCAAAGCCCCATGATAATCGTGAAGATCGCTGGCAGTATGGCGCACGCAAAGACGAATTCCGTGAACACGCGCAGTTTTTACAGATTTTCGCGATTTTCGCAATGCTGGGCTCGATGATGAGCAATGTAGGACTGTGATGCATCAGGGAGCTTCGCCACAAGTAGAGGAATGCTTCTCCAGAAGGAATCGTGGGCTAAGATGGCCTGTAGAGTAAGATATAGAAGCTCCAAGTGCTGTATGTCCTATCTGGCTATGGCAGACACAGAGCAGAGATTGACAGTTTAAGCAATGCTGAGCTATGGAGTGGCCAATGTCAAGCTCTTAAGTGATAGAAAGAATCCTTGGCAATCAAGGAACAAATGTCTAGAAGAGAGCAGGTTCAGATATGACCTATGGAGAGAGATCCAGGAGCTTCAAGTTGACAGGGTGCTACTGGCTATGGCTACCATGGAAGCTTCAGTGAGGATAGAGGTAAGAAATGGAACCATGAGCTGGACTTGAGCTGACCTGAGGTTAAGAGGGACTGAGAGAGCAGATAAGGGAGTTATGCCATGCCCGACTGGGCTCTGATACCATGTGACAAATGCGGGATCTAGAGCATGGCAAAGGCAGAAGCTATGGAGGATGGAAGATGAAGATACTACTCATGTTGACATTGACAAAGAAGACAACTGTTACACAAGTGAATTAGGTTTCAAGATTGAGACTTGAACTCATAAACACAATCTTGTGTAAGACTGACAATGACACATATACTTGACAGAAAGAGACAAGTACTATTGCATTATCATCATATGAAAGTGATAGTCAAGTACATCATTATATAGGATTGCTTGGTAGCACATTTCATCACTGTGCCTATGGGATCTGTCTCTCTTCCTAGAATGAACTGCATCTTCCCAGCCTAGTTGTTCCATACAAAGGGGCATACATAGGGTGTGATTGGCAGATTCTCAACACCCCTCCTCAATCACAACCTGAAAGTACAAAGTGTGTAGAGGCTTTAGTGAGAGCTGCACCTGCAAAGTGTGGGCATACCACAAACATTGCAAAACACCAGAGGTTGTCGCAGAAAAGGCTAAGTGTGGGTACCATAAACATGGTGGATGTCAAGAATCGCGTGGTGGAGGGGGTTGCTCAAGATGCTACGCCGAACACACACAGAATGCACAAGGAGAAGCTCACTCAAGAGACAAGAAGAGAGATGGAGGCCAAAACGTTTTCTTGCTGATTTCTTCTTCTTCTTCCACACACTTTACAATGTACACAAAGTATAGATAAGATACAACATAAAAGGAAAGTGGCCTACTAAGTCAAACAATGCATAACCGACTACACTAGTCGACTGGCGCTATAACTATGCCAGCTGTAAATAGGTGTAACAACCTGAATATAATAAGTAATGAGTCAGTGGCCATGTGAGAGTCATAATGACCACCAACGTGCTAAGTGTAGACGTGTGGACCTATCTAACCAGGCGGTCCATCATCCATGTCCACATGTGTTGAGCTTGCCATCTCAACACTCCCCCTCAAGCTCAACTGCATCTCTGCAACTCCAAGTAAGCTTCGAAACTTTTGAAGCTTCTCTGTACCCAATGCCTTCGTGAAGATATCAGCTATCTGATCCTGTGTGCTGACATACACCAAGTCAATCTCACCTGCTAGTACCTTCTCTCTCACAAAGTGGTAGTGTACCTCAATATGTTTTGTCCTGGCATGGAACACAGGGTTCCTAGCCAACTGTATACTGCTCATGTTGTCACAATAAATGACAACTTGACCTTCCACCTGCACATCCAAATCAGCCAGTAACTTTTGCAGCCATACTACCTCACATGCTGCAACAGCAGCACCTCTATACTCAGCCTCTGTACTTGACAAAGCAACTGTAGATTGCTTTTTGCTGCTCCAAGCAACTGCTGCACTACCAAGAGAGAACATGTATCCGCTGGTAGATCTTCTATCAGACATACTACCAGCCCAATCTGCATCTGTGTATCCAAACACGTGTACATCTGTACCTGCCTCATAGAAAAGTCCATAATGTAATGTGGACTTCACATATCTCAATATGCGTCTGACTGCATCCAAATGTGGCTTTCTAGGTACTTGCATAAATTGACTTACAAGACCAACAGCGTAGCTCAAGTCTGGCCTTGTAATAGTCATGTAAATCAAACTCCCCACTATCCTCCTGAACATAGTAGGGTCTTCTATCTCATCTCCAACATCAGCACTTAGCTTTACATTCTGCTCCAATGGGACTGAAAGTGGTTTGCATGCTGTCATACCATACTTGGACAACATATCCAAGCCATACTGTCTTTGGGACAGCCATATACCATCATCATATCTGATCACCTCAATGCCAAGGAAGTACCTTAGCTCACCTAAATCCTTCATCTCAAACTTCATCTTCAAATAGCCCTTGACTTCAGCAATCCCACTATCACTATCACCTGTAATAATCAAGTCATCCACATAGATGACTATGATGACCAAACCTGCATCTCCCTTTCTCACATAAAGTGAGTGATCAGCATCAGAAACATAAAAGCCAATATTGACAAGATACTCTCTGATCTTGTCAGACCATGCTCTTGGTGCTTGCTTGAGCCCATAGAGTGCCTTCTTCAACCTGCACACATACGTGGGATGCTCTAAATCTTCATAACCTGCTGGCTGATCCATATACACTTCTTCCTGCAAATCACCATGCAAGAAGGCATTCTTTACATCCATTTGTTGCAACCTCCAACCTTTGGATGCTGCCAAAGAAATCACACATCTGACAGTTGCCATCCTAGCAACTGGACTGAAGGTTTCATCATAATCTATGCCATATGTTTGGGCATAGCCTTTTGCAACCAGCCTAGCTTTGTACCTGCTAATAGAACCATCTGCATTGTGCTTAATCTTATAAACCCACTTACATCCAATAGATTTCTTTCCCTTTGGCAATGATACTAGATCCCAAGTCTTATTGGCCTCTAATGCAGCCATCTCCTCATCCATTGCTGCATCCCAATGAGCATGACCAACAGCCTCCTCAAAACATGTGGGCTCAACATCCTCAACTAGTTTCACCATATAAGCATAATGGTGAGCTGTATAACCCTCAAAACCAAATCTTTTAACAGGGTATCTCACCCTGCTAGACCTGCGTACAACTGGATCACTCAGTGGAGTCTTTGCATTAACACGTGCTCTCTGCACACCTGGAGTCCTCACTGAAGGAATGCCAAGCTCATCATCCAAGCTCTCTGAGCCACTGGAGTCTCCATCAAGAACTGCATCAATGCCTTCTGACACTTTATTCTTTCCTTTGTCTTTACCTGTAGTGCTACTAGATGCACTCGAAGATGTAGAGGTACTCCTTAGTCTCCCAGACCAAGGACTACCAGATGATGTCTCTGGTCCACTAAGAGTCCGTGATTCTTGCCTTTCAGCCTGCACATGAGTGTCATGATCATCATCAACATCCAATGCATCACCACTAGATGCATACCAACTGCTCATTTCATCAAAGATGACATCCCTGCTCACTCTGAACTTACATGTGACAGGGTTGTAACAGCGATACCCTTTTTGCTCTAAAGAGTATCCAATAAAGATACACTTTTCAGCCTTTGGATCCAGTTTCTTCCGCAACTCATCTGGCACATGAACATACGCAATGCAGCCAAATACTTTCAAGTGTGAAACATCAGGCTTCTTACCTGTAAAACATTCTTCGGGGGTCATACCATGAACTGCAGCTGTGGGAGTTCTGTTCATAATATAAACAGCAGTATGAACAGCCTCAGACAAAAAATGCTTAGGCATATTCTTTTCAGCCATCAAGGCGCGTGCAACTTCTGCAATATGCCTGTTTTTCCTTTCTGCAACCCCATTTTGCTGTGGGGTATACCTGCATGTGAACTGTCTCTTTATCCCATGAGACCTCAGAAAATCACTGAACTCATTTGAGAGGTACTCTCCCCCTCCATCTGACCTCAGGCACTTTACTTTCAAGCTTGTTTCTCTTTCAACTGCAGCCTTGAAAGTTCTAAAGTGCTCAAAAGCTTCACTCTTTTCCTTCATAAAATATACCCACAGCTTTCTAGAACAATCATCAATGAATGTGACAAAGTATGAACTGCCTCCAAGAGATACATTTTGTGTAGGCCCCCAAATGTCCGTATGCACAACATCAAGGATATTTCTGCTTACATCTCTGTCATGTGAAAAGGGTTGTCTTGCCTGCTTACCAAACTGACATGCTTCACATACCTTCTGAAATTCTGCAACTTTAAATGTAGGCAAACCTGTAACCAACCCTTTGGACTGCATTAATTTCAGCCTTTGTACATTTGCATGTCCAATGCGTTTGTGCCAAATTTCAATGTCTGCAACAACACCTTTTCCTTTGGCATACATAGCCGCATTCATAGTAGGAATTCCAACATCTAGAGTGAACATACGTCCAACTCTACTTCCCTTTGCTACCAACCTGCACTTGTCATTGAAGTCTTCTACAAAGCAGCCCTTTGCATTAAATCTGACTTGCAGCCCTTGCTCTACAATTTGACCGACTGACACCAAGTTCTTTGTAATAGATGGTACATGTAATACATCTGAAAGACTCTTTGTCTTACCATCATGCAAGGACAAGGGAACTTTTCCAATGTGTGAAATTGGGTGGCATGAGTCATCACCCGTCTGCACATAACCTGCATTCTGCAAATCCTGCATCTCTCCAAACCATTCTGCATGGCTGGTCATATGATTGGATGCACCTGAATCAACATACCAAGCATCTTCATGTGTTCCCTTTCCTGTAACAGCATTCAGCATATGCTGCATAACGAACAAACGTTCATTTTTGTCTTCATTCTGTCGTGAAGACGATGCATAGTTTCCTTGTTGCAACTTACCACTGCGGATATCATCTCTCTTAGCATAACATTGGGCTGCAATATGACCTGTTTTGCCACAGTAGTGGCACACAATACCAGAGTTGTTAGAACCTCTGTTCTGCCATCCACCTCTTCCTCTAAAGCTCCCCCTGCCTCTAAAGTTACCACGACCTCCTGAAACCTGCATATCGCCAAATTGCTGATTCAATCTATTTTGCTGGTTGTCACTACCACGTCCTGTACCACGGCCTCTTGAAGAGAACCTACCACGTCCCCTTCCTGAACTGGAGTAGAAAGCTTGGACCTATTCACCGCTTCTTTCAGATGTCTCACTCTGCATGTTGATCTCTTCAGTGATCATAAGGGAGACCAACTCATCGAAATCTGGAAATGGCTTTCTAACATATACGGAAGTTACAAAAGACTTCCAAGCCTTTTCATTGTTAAGTCCACCCAAGGTAGACGACACCAAATCATCATCATCGGGCATTGCATCAATCGCTGCCAATGCATCTGCAATGCTCCTTACCTTCAATGCATACTCATTGATAGACATCTTCCCTTTCTTTAATGTATTCAACTCTTGCTTGAGTTGAATCTTGCGTGCCTTTGTATTTACAGAAAACATACTTTCAAGTATGGTCCAAGCTGCATATGCATTCTCTGCATTTCTAATGTGTCCCAGCATATTATTGTCAATTACTGCAGACAACCAATATATGACATTTTTATCCTTTGCATTCCATTCCTTTCGTGCCTTTATCTCTTCTGTAGTTGGAGGATCACTCACCTCCGGCTCCTTTTCTTCACCTGAAACGAACTCGTAGAGGCCTTTTCCAATAAGGAAGTTCGTGACACGAAACTTCCATGATGGGTAGTTGTTCTTGTCGAGCTTCTCAATGATGGGGCTTCCACTGTTCTCTGCCATTATCACAAAACTAATACCAAACAGCAAGCAAATCTTCTGCAACCCTTGACCTGTAGTGCACAGCAATACACCAGACAGCCTTTTTTACTGTCTGCTCAACAATACATGCAATCTGCAACCAGTTTGCATATAAACCTTGTGTTTACTCACTGATAAACACCTTTGAACTTACAGATCTGAAATCTGTAACCTGCGCACCCACGTTCGGTCAATACAGTCGAAGTCACAGTGTACCCTGAAACTGCTGTCCGCAACCTTGCGGCTCTAAAACGGGCCCTGAAACGGCATCAAATGCCCAAAATCTCTGCGGGATAAGCCCTAAAGGGCTTTTTTGCAGAATATACAGCGCTCTTTGCGCACACCAAATCTCACTGCAGTCTGAGATTTTTGCTCTGCCCTGCTTCCGGTGCCTCCACAGGCACTATCCAAGAGGAGTGGAAGAATGGGAGAGATTCTTACCCGTAGCTTGCTTGCTCGAACCTTGCTTCTTCTCCTTCACTTCAACCTTCGAAATCAGCCTCTCTCAATGGCGCGGATCTGATACCATGTCAAGAATCGCGTGGTGGAGGGGGTTGCTCAAGATGCTACGCCGAACACACACAGAATGCACAAGGAGAAGCTCACTCAAGAGACAAGAAGAGAGATGGAGGTCAAAACGTTTTCTTGCTGATTTCTTCTTCTTCTTCCACACACTTTACAATGCACACAAAGTATAGATAAGATACAACATAAAAGGAAAGTGGCCTACTAAGTCAAACAATGCATAACCGACTACACTAGTCGACTGGCGCTATAACTATGCCAGCTGTAAATAGGTGTAACAACCTGAATATAATAAGTAATGAGTCAGTGGCCATGTGAGAGTCATAATGACCACCAACGTGCTAAGTGTAGACGTGTGGACCCATCTAACCAGGCGGTCCATCATCCATGTCCACATGTGTTGAGCTTGCCATCTCAACACTGGACATCCAGAGGCTGTAATAGGGGCCTCACAAAGTGTACAGAGGCTGTAGTACAAGGCTACATGAGGAGTTTACAAAGCTTATGAAAGGAACATTAAGGCAGGTATAATGCTTTTAAAACAGAAAATGAGAGACAAGGACCGATAGGCCCTTGTGGTCTTTTTCAGCATATGATTTCTCTTTGTCAGCATGGAAAATCTTCTTGTCTTTCATCTTTGGTTCTTCAGCTTTGAATGATGTGGTCTTTTGGTCTTCATGGCTGATCTTCTTATTGTCCTTCTTCCTTTGCTCTTTGATCTTATGGTCTTCTTGGTCTGGTTCTTCTTTGGCTTTGCTTGCAACTTTAGTCTTCATGTCCATGTCTTTGTCCCCCTCAAGCAAAGACATCTCATTCTTCATGATGGCCAAGGTAACTGGAGTGTCTTCAAAAACTTTAGATGGAATCATTGATTGCACTGTAGTATGAACAACTCCATGTCTCTCTACAAGTAGATCACAAAAATCTTCTATGTAGTGTAGATAAGTCATGTTACTTTTCATAAACCGTATCCACATATAAAAATTCTTGGTTATCATAGATATGTCCAAGAATCTGCTTTAAATCTGTGAGTGGCAACCAAATTGATCTTCAATGTGTCAAAAAACACAAGTGAAGATAGTGTTAAATCAACACTCTTAAGTATCAAGGGATACTAGAGTTGAAGATGGTGATTCTTGATGCCGATCCTTTGCTTGATGAACCCGTTGTTTGAGTCCCCTCCTTGATGTGTGGCACTGACTTTGGTTAACTTGAGAAACTTGGAACTTGAAGTGAAGTTGAAGCTTTGGAGCTCAAGTCTATGAGAGGTCTTCAAATCTTCAATGGATCTTTAAGTGCCTCAGAGATCTCACCTCCTTGATTTGATGGACAAATGTTGTTGGAGACTAATCAAATCAGTGAATCAAAGTGGCAGAGGCTTGCGTTGAGTGTCAGGAGAGAGAAAATGAAGAATTTTTGAGTTTGAAGGATTTTGGCTATGGTGGATTTTAGGGTTTCTGAGACAGGGGCCTGGTTTTTCTAAGAATGCAGGAGCTATGGTGGACCATTTTCAAAAATTTTTACATGCCTAGGAAGTGATTTCATGGGCTATCAAAGCCCCATGATAATCGTCAAGATCGTTGGCAGTATGGCACGCGTAGAGACGAATTCCGTGAACAGGCGCAATTTTTACAGATTTTCGCGATTTCCACAATGCTGGGCTCGATGATGAGCAATGTTGGACTGTGATGCATCAAGGAGCTTCGCCACAAGTAGAGGAATGCTTCTCCAGAAGGAATCGTGGGCTAAGATGGCCTGTAGAGTAAGATATAGAAGCTCCAAGTGCTGTATGTCCTGTTTGGCTATGGCAGACACAGAGTAGAGATTTACAATTTAAGCAATGCTGAGCTATGGAGTGGCCAATGTCAAGCTCTTAAGTGATAGAAAGAATCCTTGGAAGTCAAGGAACAAATGTCTAGAAGAGAGCAGGTTGAGATATGACCTATGGAGAGAGATCCAGGAGCTTCAAGTTGACAGGGTGCTACTGGCTATGGCTGCCATGGAAGCTTCAGTGAGGATAGAGGTAAGAAATGTAACCATGAGCTGGACTTGAGCTGACCTGAGGTTAAGAGGGACTGAGAGAGCAGATAAGGGAGTTATGGCATGTCCGACTGGGCACTGATACCATGTGACAAATGCGGGATCTAGAGCATGGCAAAGGCGGAAGCTATGGAGGATGGAAGATGAAGATACTACTCATGTTGACATTGACAAAGAAGACAACTGTTACACAAGTGAATTAGGTTTCAAGATTGAGACTTGAACTCATAAACACAATCTTGTGTAGGACTGACAATGACACAGAGACTTGACAGAAAGAGACAAGTACTATTGCATTATCATCATATGAAAGTGATAGTCAAGTACATCATTATATAGGATTTCTTGGTAGCACATTTCATCACTGTGCCTATGGGATCTGTCTCTCTTCCTAGAATGAACTGCATCTTCCTAGCCTAGTTGTTCCATACAAAGGGGTATACATAGGGTGTGATTGGCAGATTCTCAACACTCCATACCTATATTCTCCTTTGTAATGCTGAGTAGAGTAGTACTCTGCAACCCCCCTCCCCCCTTTCGCTATGAGCCATAAGTCCTCTTTTTTTTTTAAGGCAAAAACCTTCGAGGTCGGGATGGAATGTAAAAGAGTGGGGCTAGATAGGTAGGACACGGGTTAGCATGGGAATACCCAGTTATACTGACAGGGCATATAAGGTGTTGAGAGACCCAATTAGGGCATCAGTTTTATCAATAATCAAGTCTCTTTTCTCCTTCCTTCCAGCTTTCATGGCTTCCCTCCTCTTTCTCTCTCTTTTCCTGTCTTTCTCTCTCTTTTCCTGTCTTTCTCTCTCTTCTCCTAGTCTTTCTCTCTCCTCTACTCTCTTCTTCTCTCTCTTTTGTAGTCTTCTTCCTTCTCTCTCTCTCTTTTAGTTAGATTAGATAGGTCTCCTTCATTACAGGGTACTTGTTTTTTATCGTAACTGGTTTAGTCTGCTAAAGTCAATGCAAAGTCTAAGTGTTCCGTCCTTCTTTTTCTGGAAGAGAACAGCTGCTCCCCAAGGTGAATTACTTGGGCAGATAAATTTTTTCTCTATCAATTGCGTCAGTTGTTCCTTAAGCTCAATAGCTTCAAGAATAGACATTTTGCATGGTCGTTTTGACACTGGCTCAACTTCAGGAATCAATTTCATTTCATGATCAACCTCATGCTTTGGAGACAGTTGAGTCAATTCTTCTAGGAAGACATCCTTGAAGTCATTGATCCAAGAAGGTAGAGTGCCTTCATTAGTCTTTTCAACCTTATTCAACCAAATCATGTAGATTGATTGACCTTTCTTCAATCCCTTCCGGAATCGACTTGCCTTGGCTAGTTTGACTCTAGATCTTCCAGGTTTCCCATATGACTTTATGTTTTCCCTTTCCAAGACTTGAAAGATTTTTTCCTCTGCAGCACATAGAATCTGGGCTTTTTTCTTCTTGAGCCAATCCATTCCCAGAATGCAATTGTAGCATCTTAGTGGTAGGATTCGAAATTCTACTTCAGTTATATGGTTGTCTAACTCAAATTGAAGTTTCCCTACAGTTTCGGTTGAGGTGATTTCCTTCCCACTATCCAATTCTACTATCATTTTCCTTGTCCCCTTGGATTCTAGATGCAATCTTTTAACTGACTTGGGTGCAAGAAAGGAATTTGTGCTACCACAATCAATGAAGATCATAAATGACGTATCCTTGTAAGTAGCTGGAGATTGAATTACTGAACATTGGTGGTCCGCTCCTTTCTTTTATATGGCATCATGAATGGATCCTCTTTCAAATTCTTCACCTAACGTGCATTCTTGGGGCTGTCCAATCATGGTATTTACCTAAGCATCATCTATTCTTCCATGGCCTGGGTTGTTGTTGCCATTTCCTTGGTCTCTTCCACCAACCTAATTTGGGCTAGGATTTTGAGAATGGTTAGGAAAATTGGCCCTTAGGTGTCCAATTCTTTTGCACTGGTAGCAGTGTCTGATTCCTATCCCATTTGGTCCTTGGGTGATTGTTAGAAGTTAAGCTCAGTAGAGGTACGTCTTTATGTGTGACCGACATTTGTGACAGCTAGGTGTGTGCTGTCTCCATGTGACTACATTGAATAAGTCGGGTTTGTGTTAGTAGGTGACCTGACTAGAGTTAGTCAGTCTAGTCAAGACTAAGACTAGGTTACTTTACATTGTATTGTGTGCTTCTCAGTTAGTGTGGAACAATGAAGAAAGCTATGGGAACCTGAAGGTTCATGGAGATTGAGTTTCCCTGTCTCTCTCTCTCTCATCTTTGAACATGGTATCAGAGCATTGCTAGGTTGAGCTCTCTAGAGCAAGAGGAAGTCAAGAAGACTTGCAGGAGTGGAAGATCAAGGGTTCTCAAAGATCAAACAAGCTGTCATTGTGATGGAAGGTAGGCATTGTGTGATTGCTTACTCTATGGTTCAAGCTACTGTCTATGGCTTGTTTAGAGCCTTGTGAAGGGGGTATTAAGCACTAGTGTGTGCTTCATCATCATCACCATCATCAAATCGAGTTGCTGGAGCAGAGGACAGATTTGTGCAAACTGCGTGTGTATTCTGTAGACATCTTTGTGGCTGAAAAACATCATATGCAAGTGATATGAAGTGGCTAAATGCCTGACAGAGACTAGTGGAAGGTACTTGAAGAGTACAAGGTGTAAATGCTTATGTGAGAGCTCACCTATGAGCTGAGAACAGAGACTGTAGGTCTACAATAAACAATGACATGCTGTATACAGACATTACAAAGCATGTATGCATTTTATGACATGAATCTGGAGCCCTCAAACATACCCAAAATCATCGATGGAGCAAAGGTATATGCCAGGAGGACATATGTACTTGATGAAATGCATTTGAGCTGAAGTTGCTCACTGAAATCATTCAGATATGAAATATGTTAATGGCTGAAAATTGTCATACACAGTGAATGATAAGCATTGTATCTTGCTGAAGCAATACATGTCACTTTGGAGCTTCTATCACCTATATGAACTGACATATGCATGTTGAATGTATGGAGGATTGAGGAAAGCATTGGATGCTACTGAATATTCAAATTTGAACCTGAAATAAGTCCCTTGACAGTGCTTGGGCTGGTTGTGAATAGTCATGGTTATGAACGGTCATGTACTCTTTGACAGTGATTAATGAAGATAGGTTGTCTATGCCTACTCAAATGCTCATGTATTGAACTTGCCACTACAAAGTACATGTATGACATGTCTTGAGGACTTTTGAAGCAGAAATACATCTTGGTTGCTAGAATATTGGTTTTTGGTGATCTGTAAGCAAATTTATGTCACTTATACTTGTTGGTTATGCACAGTTTTGTGCCTCTGTGCTTATGTCTTGACTACCAAATGTACTAACAGCTATCTGGGAAGTTTTGGGACATGTATGACATAAATACCACTCAGTTTTGACCTTGGAATTGCTATGGTTACTCATAGTTTACAGTTTTTAGACTGCATGTATTCACCCTGGCAGTGAGCTTGTAGAAGCTTAAGCTGAAGCAAGTACATAGCTTATGTATTGACAGTTATACCTACAGTTGAGACCACTTGTTTCTGGGCTGTTTTGGGTTATCAATGGGCTGAAATACCCTGTTTTTTTACTGCAATTAATTGCAAAAAACTGTCATAAGCTGTTGTAGACTAAACTTGGTCAGTGATACTTATCGACTTGCAGGGAGTCAGGCACTTGATAGACAGTCTATTGCATCATGGCTAATGCACATGGGACTAACAATATCACTCAGATAGTTGGAGAAAAGTTAGACAACAAGAACTTTGCATTATGGAAATTCAGGATGAAAAACTTTCTGGTTGGCAGAGGTTATTGGGATCTATGTACATGAGATGAGGCTGCTCCTGAGTTTCCTGCAACAAATCCAACTAATGAACAGAAAAGAGCTTATAGGCTATGGAATGAGAGAGTATGCAAGGTGCTGCATTGGTTTTCTCTATGTATATCTGATGCTATGGTAATTCAAATCACTGGATGTGAGACTCTGAAGGATGCTTGGGACACACTGATGAAAAATTATGGAACCATGACACATGCACGAAAGATCCAGTTGAAACAGCAGTTCCACAACATGTCTAGGAATGGCAGGAGCATCCAAGTGTATACCACGGAGATTAAGACCATAGCTGATCAACTTGCTACCATTGGCTCAAGTGTATCAGAAGATGATATGATTGCTGTTGCCTTGAATGGATTAGGGAAAGAGTACAAAGGTTTTGATACATCCATCTCTGTTAGAGAAGAGCCCCCTACCTAGGAAACCTAGGCTTTGATACCACGTGTGAGGTGCCTCCTCCAACAAACCCGAAGGAGTCCTCTAGTAGTCAACTGAAATTCATATCCATGGACTTCACCATCCCATCTCCCCATGGGAAATCTTAGACTTATCTTTTTAAACCTAAACTTCAAAAGATGTGCCTCAGATGCTAACTTATATGTTTACATGGATGGTAAAAAGTTTGTAGTGATTGTCCTATATGTTTACATTGAGTTCTGACTTGTATATCAGATGAGGTCTATGTGACCGGATGGCAAAAAGGTGACCGTTGTGGGTCTAATCTTTGGGTTAGACGGAGTGGTTAAGTTGCCAGCAACTCGAGGCGCATTGCATCAAGTTGTGGGGTAAGGGAGTTAAAAGGGGCCCCTATTTTGGGGTTCGGGGGCCACGAAAGCGGCCCCTGGCTGGGCTAGCGGTCCCCTGGCAGGGGTTTGAGGGTAGCGCCCCCGGCCTGATGGTAAAGGGAATATTCCTTGGAATATTCCATGGTCGACTAGTGGAATATTTCTTGGAATATTCACGGGCTATAAAAGCTAAACCCCTTCACAGGCATCCATCATTCATCTTTCACCCAATCAAAGTTGTTGTTCCAGCTAGCCTTAAGCTCTTCACGTATCTTTTGTCTAGATCGCCATCTAAGCTTCACACAGTGGAAGCGCACGGGTGGACAGAGCCATCTTTGTATCAATTGTTTGGAGCTAAAGAATTTACTAATTATCCTCTTATCTATTGTGTACTCTCTATCTCTTTCTCAGATTTTGTTCGTTGCGCCGTGTAATTTTTACATTCATGATGGTTATAATATGATGGATATGCTTATGGTGATGATTACGAGGGTCTTTCTTCCTACCCATTTGACTCAAGTGATCAAGATTATGAGTTGGATGACAAATCTTCTCCTCTTGATAATTATTATGATGGTATAACTTTTGATCCAAGAGGTTCTAGGCAGGATTTTGCATCTTCATTAGGCCAACTTCCGTATTGGGGTTCAAAATCTTTATCTTTCAGAGGTTTATTTGGTTGAAAACTAGTCATTTTATCTATTGTTCTATTGCAGACAGTTTAGACAACTTACTATTTTGGCTGAGTTTCAATTCTAATTTGATTACAAAGGAGGAATACCTATATGGGTTGCAAGTATATCCGATGAGATTTCTTTTGACTCATAGCACACTTGATTTGGATGTGCCCATCAAAAGATATCTAGATAGCAAGCTGCTTGTTGTTTACAAGTGTCTTTTCTTGGACTTATGGTGGCTTAGTTTTCAGTTTTATCATTTCAAATGGCTGTGCATATTTTGATTTCCGATTCCATCCATTACTTAGTACATATTAGTGATTTTCCTATTTTTGTAGCCACTTGTACCAAAGTAGTACTCTGTTCTATCCATCCTTTTCCAATCTTTATAAGTTTGTTTTTTAGGGCAAAAACCTTTGGGATGGGATGGATTGTAAGAAGCTAGGAAGAATAAGGATTTAGAGTGTAAATAATATTGATGCCATGCCATGTCACACTAACATTGATATAAAAGGAGAGAACATGTAATTTTTCTTATCTTTTTGACACATTAATACATTATTGTCCTTCTTCTCTCATCTTGCTCACAGATTCAATGGCTTCTTTCTCGTTCTTGTCTTTCTCTCTCCTCATCACTCTATTTCTCTCTCTTCTACACTCTTTATTCTCTTTTTCGTAGTCTTCTCTCTCCTCTTCCTCTCTCTCCCGCTGTCCACTTCTTGATTGGTTTCTTTTGCGTCCTTGTTTTTAAGTTTACTTTCTCCATCAAGCAGAGAATACTCAATCTCTTTGAGTGAGATATTAGGAACATTACTTAGGGTAAACACAAGGCTTTCATATGATTCTTGATTTAACTTTCTAGTAGCATTACTATAGCTTGATCCTCATCTATGTTATTCTTTAAAGTTGCAAGTTGAGTTTTTAGGCTCTTAAACTGGTTAATGTGCATGGTCATAGAAGAACTAACCTTTACATCTAGCTTATAGAACTGCATGAGTAATTTTACTTTTGAGTTTTTAGCTTGAGTTCCAAAGATCTTATCAAGCTCATTCCATGCCTTTTTTGCATCTTTGATGCCGGAGATATGGTGCAATACATCATCAAATAATCCCCAAGCAGTGATTTCTAGAGCTTTGTTGTTCATATTTTTCTACTCGTTTGTCTTAAACTGGACTTCTTAAATGAACCTGTCTTCATCATCTTCCTTCTTGCCACCTGCATCTCTTATATCATCCTCGAATAGATCCTAGAGGTCTTCCCTCATGAGATAGTAGATTTTCTTTTCTTTCTAGGCGTGAAATCCTTCACCATTAAATTTGTCTATTTGCTCAAGTTCAGACATTTTTAAGGAGGTCTTATCACGAGTATACTCGGGCAGTGTCTATCCCTATATAATGAGAATGAGGATTACAAGGGATTTATTCAATTGGGCATTCCACATTAAAAATATTCATGTTTGTTATTGCAAGAAGTGAGGTAAACCCAACAAATGAATTGTTCTTGAATGTACTGAGAACACAAGTGCCAAGAAGAAGTAGGTTAATATCAAGAGATACTAGCTTGATGTCAGGATTTATGATGCTTGATCTTTAGGTAGGTTGCTTGGGTGGATCACTTAAAATCTTCTTCTGTTTGAATTACTGAAAATGTTAGATCTGAGTAACAGAACCTTCAGTGTGCTGGAACCAATGAGAAAATGAAGTGGAAATATGAGCTTGAAGTTCAAGGCTATGGCTTCCCTGATTTAGGGTTTTGTGGCTAACTTGTTTTTTGTTTTTTGCGGCTCGTAGATGCAAACATTTATCAAAATATTTGATGTGCAAGGAGCTAATAAGCCAAGCTTCAAATTCCCTCTATTCACAAGAGCAATGGCAGCCCATAGGAGGAGAATGAGCTCTACAATTGGAATCAGGCGCAAAATTACAACGACCACAAATTTCACCAATGCTGAGCTTCGAATGGTCTAATGTCAAGGAGTGATATGACAAGAAGTTGCACAAAGATTCTAGCAAGAGATCTCTAGAAGAGAGCTAGCTGAGATTTGGCCTATGGAGATAGATATGAGTGCTCCAAGTAGACACAGTCCTATAGGCTATGGCTACCATGAAGAATAAAGTGAAGATAGAGGTGGAAAATGAGACCTTTAGGTGAAACTACGCTAACTAGAGATAAAGAGATATCGGAGGAGTAGAAAGGAGATCTAAGCCATGCTCAAGTGAGCTTTGATACCATGTTGGAAAGATGGATCTAGATCATGTGGCAGGAGCTATGGAGATTGGAAGATGAATACAAGACTCATGATGATGTAGACAACGGACTGACTATTACACAAGTGATTGAGGTTCCAAGATGGAAGCTTAGACACACAAACACAATCTTGTGTAAGATATTGAAAACAAAAATGACTCTAACTGAAAGAAGAAAGTATCATGATATATTGCATTCAACGCTCTAAAAGTGATAGTCAAGTACAATGCTTTATAGTGGTTGGATAGTAGTATTCTACCTCACTATGCATATGTGATTTAGGACATCTCTTCCTAGAGCATACATCATTGGTCATATCTTTCAACACAAAAGAGATCATATCAAGCCCCAATTTCTTTTACAAAACTCTTCCTTACCTTAAGGCACAATAGCCTAGTGCATCAGGAATTAACATCGAGCATGCATGGGGCTCAACATTGCCATTTCCCCCAAATCATTGCAGGTCTGGATAGTATGGAGTTTGAAGGAATGGAATGACTTATAGAAGGCATAATTATGGCAATCACCATAGGTCTTTGTTAAAGCCACAAGTGGGCTACTCAACCCTAAAAGGGTTTCTTGAAATTCCTTCTCAGCTGCTCACATAGAGCAAAACCCTTAATGTGTACCCTATAAGCAACCATAGCCAAAAAGCTTGAAGCTTGGTTTTCTTTGGCTTTCCTCTCAATGAAGTCATGAATAGTGATTCTAATATTTAATTAAGAAAGGTTCAAGTTCATTGCAAACCTAAAAGCTAAAAAATTAGAGCTTCTTGCCCTAGAGGTTACTCTCAAACCGGCATTCAACTAGTGGACTCCAATACAAGCACTTCAATACACTTGGATACTAGTGTTTTTAAACACAACTAATCAAGCTACTAATCATTATTTGTTAGTTAATCTTAGCAATTCAAATATTTTTAGACCCTAATTATATCCATTAAGTTCTTAACTATCATAATCTCTCTTGATCATTGTAAGGCTATGTGTTAGATATAAACATACAAACCATTTCCTTCTCTTCATCTAATCTATTTATCTAGGTACACATAAGTTATTTTTAGCATACTATTCACCTAGATTAAAATATCATTTTAACTATTTCTGCTCTTATTGGTCAACCTTGTAAAGGATCGGACACTACAATTTCCTTGTGCAATTGGTAAGATCTTCCTATCATGGACTATGTTGATGTAAAACCTCGAATTTCCAAGTTTTGATAGGAGAGACTTCCACCCATGGCAGGTGTTAGTAAAATATAAAATGATGGAGAGGGGTTATTGGCTCCTCATCAAAGGGACCAAAGTCATTGATGCATCCAACCCTATGAATGTTGAAGATGAGGAAAGAGCCCAAGCTATATAATGTCATACTTGGATGAATCCTTAATTCACCATATTGAGCAACTTGCAACTACAAAAGAGAAGTGGGTTGAGCTTGAGAAACTGTATAGTACAAGAGGAAATAATTCCAAAATATTCCTAAAAATAGAGTTCTTCAACTTCAAATACAAGCAAGAGAAGACCTAGGAAAGTTGATTTCCTAGATGAATGATCTAATGGTTCAATTAGCTTTAGTTCAAGCTCTGGTTGATGAAGAAGATGCCATTGCAATACTCTTGAAAGCTGTAAGGAAATTATTTTTAAATATTATCACTACTTTAATAAATGTACCAAATCCTACACTTTAAGGTGTCATTTAGTCTTGTTTGGATGCAAATAAAAGAAATAAAAAATAAGGTAGCACTGGCTCAACATCTACCTGGACAACTCATGAACAACTCTTAGTCCATATTGTGACTATTGAATGCTCCTTTTGTAATAAAAAAAGATATATTGTAAGAAACTACTACAAGAAATATCCCAACAAGATAAAGTTCAACAAATGTAAACAAACAAGGCATATCACTAGTGAATGTCCAAATTTTCCTAAAGTACCCAAAGAATTGGAGGGCAACTATTTCTTCAAAGCATGCATCTAACTAATTCATTGAGGGGGAGAACTATTTATATGCTATATAGTTCAATGCCACCTTGGCATTGAGGGGGGTGCTAGAAGTGTAGCATGGGAACCATGAATAAGAAAGAGTGTATGAGTGAAGGTGAGGTGTGAATAAACCGAAGGGTAGGAAAACCCTAATCCTAGCCCATAGTGAGGCTACATAAATAGGGTAGAAGTCACTCTCAAATGTAGAGTGTACTAGTTGTACTTGTGAGCAACTTACTAAGCAAGATTTTCTTCTTTTACTTGAGCTCTCTCTTCATCTCTGCATACATATTTAGACTCTTACTCTAATTTTCAACATGATTTAATGCAAAAGGTTTCTTTGTGGAAGATTTTAATGAAAATGTAGGTTGGTCACAAAAGGAAGTCAAGTCGACACCTTAGATGCTGTAATTTTTGCTATGAATGCTACTATGTATGCTAAAGGAAAAAGAATGGTTGTAGACATTGAAATATAGCACAAACATATTGGATATGCAAATGTGCAAAGGATGAAATTAATCTAGTCCAAAGGATTGGTTACAGGGTTACCCACTTTTAGAGTTGCAGAATTTTATAAAGTGTGTGAAGCATATCAATTTGATAAGAATCTAAGACAACCTTTTTCACATGATAGAGATGTGAGCAATAATATACTTGATGTTGTGCATACAGGTGTTTGGGGGCCTATACAAAATATATCTCTTAGTGGTAACAAATATTTTGTCACGTTTATTGATGATTGTTTGAGAAAGTTGTGGGTATATTTCATAAAGGAAAGGAGTGATATATTTGAGAACTCTAAAACTTTCAAGGCTACTGTTAAAATAGAAATGGGCTTGAAAGTTAAGTGCTTGAGATAAGATGGAGGGGGAGAGTATATCTCTAGTGAGTTTAGTGACTTTTTGAGGTCTCATGGGATAAAGAGATAGTTTACTTGCAATTATACCCCAAAAAAAATGGAGTTGTAGAAAGAAAAAGTAGGCATATTGTAGAGGTTGCATGGCTGTTGATGGTGACTGAAAAGAATAAGCCAAAATATTTTGAAGCTGTTCATACTGTTGTTTATATTATGAACATAATTCCCACAACAGCAATTCATAGAATGACCCCCAAAGAATGCTTTTACAAACAAGAAGTGTGATGTGTCATACTTGAAAGTGTTTGGTTGTATTGCATACATTCATATGCTAGATAAGCTATGAAAGAAGATTGGTCCAAAGGTTGAAAACTATATTTTTATTGGATACCTTTTAGAGTGAAAAGGGTATCACTGTCATAACCCTATCACACATAGATGAGTTGAAAGTGAGTAGGGATGTTATTTTTTATGAGATGAGTAGTTAGTATGCATCTAATAGTGATGCATTAGATGATGAATATGATCATAATAGTTATGTGCAAAAATTTCGGGACCAAAAATGACACTTGCTCTCTAGCACGAGCTATGACCTCTCACACTCTAAGACAACCCCCACACATGGCCTCGTGGCCAGGAGCGTCTAAGGCACACTCTACTCTAACCACTAATATAGATATGGCATTTGTAGTTGAATGTAGTCCAATGATTTCCCTTCCCTTCTCCTTAGAGGGAGATCCCATACATCTTGGTATAAATCACCACGTAGCACAAACATAGAGGAGGCACCCCTTGACTAAATGCCATGGCCCCACTGCAGCTCTCCTACACCTCAGGGATTGGCCCCAAGGTGCTTTGCCTCAACATAAAGAACATACAAACGTAGTCCAATCTTCGATTTTGAACAATCCAGTAGACTTCAATGTTTCCTCACCAAGCACTTTCCCAATAACTGATCGTCTAGTCTATAGCAAGGGTACCCTTACACACTCCACGTTGGTCATTTATTAGGCAATCGTGTGTTATGCATCCATGTTTTATACCATGTGGCATGCAAAATTCATAAGTGTATGGCCATTGTGCAAAACCATTTTATGATTAGAAATCAACCACGTGGTGTGCAAAATAATTCTTTAATGATTTGTAGTCTATGCGTTATTGCAGCATTGCTAAAGGCTAGCACCGGATTTCTTCATGCTACGAGTCTCTTTAAATTTAAATTATCATCAGTCTATATGCTTTGCATAAATCAAATAAATTAGAATTTAAAACATTTTAACAAATACTGACTTTCACAACCCCTCTTTCCCCTAATCCTTTAGGTTTTGCAATGTTGCATACGTGTAGGGTTCATTTTTATGTCATTTTTCATATAGAAAGCAATAAAAACGAACTATAACATTAAAAAAAGGGCAAACTGAGACTTGTATCCCTCATGACTCAGCCTTGTTACACATTCACAAATATGAATCATATTTTTTCCCAATTATTGAGTGCAAAATTCTATTTTTTCTCTCATTTTCTCTATTTTTATTATTTATAAATCCCAAAAATTATGATATTTTAGAGTTATTGGTTTTTAAAATTAAGTATGCTTATCATTATTTCCCTATAAATTTTCATCTCATATGACCCCAAAAAACCCAACAAAACCCCCAATTTCCATCATTTTCATAAAAACTGCAACTTGCGGGTTTTGCATGTTTTGTGAGAAATCATTATGTCATTAAATTTTTTGGTTTCTTCTGCATTTAAGAGATAATGCAACATAAGAAATCAAGAACAAGCATTATCAAACACTTCCTTCAACCATTTTTCATAAAACAAAAAGAAGGATTGCTTACTCATAGGAACCACGGGTTTCGATGCACATATCTCAAAATCGGGAGGCCGCTAATGCTTTTCCTTTGCCACTAATGCACTCTCCTATCCCGATCTATGTCCTCTACTACTTCAACATCATCATTTAATCCAAATTTGTCATCACACCCCACCCCCTTCTCTATTGAGTTGATCCATATGAATGGGCATGAGAAGAGAGGAGAGAGAAAGACTAAAAATCATAATTTCATTCCCTTCATCATATTACACATGGTTACCATCAAAAACTTACCCTCTTTGCATGGATGAGGGATCTCCCTCTCTCTCTCTCTCTACATGATTGAGCATCCAAGAGGCACACAAATCCCCAAAAATGAGGCACTTCTTGCTCCAAAAACAGCCTCAAATGCTTCAAGCACGACTCAAAATTGGCTCCTAAAATGTAGCTCTCATTGGCAACCATGGGATAGGGTGACTCAGCCCATCTAATCCCATGAACTGATCTACACATAAATACAACCACAAAGAGCATTAAGCTGATACAAAATAGATACACAATAAAACCCATCACAACTCTCACCTTACCCCCTGACAAAACCAAGGGGTGAAATCCACATAGATTAGGCCCAGTATACTCTAATAGAAGGCCCAAAGCGATTCGCTAACCGAGTGCTCCAACATGGCCAAGCTAAAAAGAAATATTAAAGAGGTCGTCCAAAGTGGTGGTCTGAACTACCTACCTAACTGAGGATAACTTAACCCCAAGAGCTCCTCTTTGGCGAGGACTCCTATAGCCTAATCAAGAAATATTTCCTTTTACAACATTTTCCTTTTAGGCCTTTATTTTTCCATACTCGAGCATGTAAAAAGAAGGGAGCTGAGCACAGTGACCCCAGGAGAAAAAGGCATTGGACTCATCCCCATGAACCTACCAAGCCTTCGCAAGGCGATAAGCACACCTCATAGATATTTCTTTCTCTTTTTTTTCCTATTTTTATAGGGGTTAGAACCCCTTTTTACACACATTTGTATATTTTTATTCTTCAATTATTCAAGATTTTTCTTGTTTGCAAATATTTGTTCCGACAAGCTTTTTTAACGACCTCAAAACTAATAGGGTCACTAGGACTGCCTTCTAACACATGTCTTTTAATGTCTAACAATGAGGCAATGACTACTTAAACCTCCCTTAGACATGCTGGGACTTCATGCCTTGATTGCCGGTCCCCAAAGAAAGAAATCCCTCACAAGTACACAGACATATGCAGCATAAAAATAAGGTACTCGTAAAGGAAAGATATTTGAGTCTCTATGGCACTAGTTGGGCCTCTATTACACACCCAAACTACCCCTCACAGCCTCGCGGCCCAGGAGCATCTAAGGGGTATACTACCCTAACCTCTGATGTAGAAATTTGTGTTTCTATAGATTGTAATCCAATGGATAACCCTTCTCACACTCCTTAGAGGCAGCCTTTACATATATTAGTCCAATACACCACATAAGCACAGATAAAGGGAGTGCCCCTCAACTAACTACTGTAAAATATTACACGGCGCAGCAAATAGAATCTGAGATAGAGATAGAGAGTACATAACAGATAAGAGGAGAATCAGTAAATTCTTTAGCTCCAAACAACTGATACAAAGATGGCTCTGTCCACCCGTGCGCTTCCACTGTGTGAAGCTTAGATGGCGATCTAGACAGAAGATAGGTGAAGAGCTTAAGGCTACCTGGAACAACAACTCTGACTGGGTGAAAGATGAATGATAGATGGATATGAAGGGGTTTAGCTTTTATAGCCTGCGAAGGCTGTTAGGTCGGCCTGACCGACCTACCATATGAGCCTCCACTAGTCGGCCAAGGAATATTCCAGGGAATATTCCCTTTACCATCGAGCCCGCAGCCCTCGGACCCCACAATAGGGACCCCTTTTAACTCCCTTACCCCACAACTCGATGCAATGCACCTCGAGTTACTACCAGCTTAACCACTCCATCTAACCCAAAGATTAGACCCACAATGGTCACCTTTTTGCCATCCGGTCACATAGACCTCATTTGATATACAAGTCAAGACTCAACCAATGTCTGGGCTCACATTTGACTTCTCCTTATAATGGGGGCCTTACAACTTTGAGCACCATGGATCATTGGTGGCACCTAATGAGGGTGGGGCATTGATCATATCTAACACCCCTCCTCAATGTCCACCCATAGGTAAACTATCTCCTCGGCCCAATGCTGAGTCTCTGAAGATGAACTTGAAGCACATCCTTTGTAAGTGCTTTGGTGAAGATATCAGCTCCATTCTCCTATGTTGGACAGTAGACTAGTTCCACTATCCCATCCTCCATCAAATCATGCACATAGTGATACTGGATCTCTATATGTTTGGTGCGTGCATGAAACACTGGATTTTTTGCAATGGCAATGCAACTCTGATTGTCACATCTCAGCACAGTTTGTTCTTCATCCTGCACTCCCATATTCCATAGAATCCTTCTCAACCATACGGCTTCACATGTAGCAAAACAAGCTGCCTTGTACTCTGCCTGGGTAGAAGACAATGCCACTGTTGCTGCTTCTTACTAATCCAAGAGAAAATTCCTGAACCCAAAGAGAAACAATAACCAGAAATGGACTTCCTGGAATCAATGTCTCCTACCCAATCTAAGTCACAGTTCCCCACAAGAGAAGTTCCGAAACTATATGTGATACCATAGTCAAGAGTTTCCTTCAAGTATCTGAGCACCCGCATCCCAGCCTTCCAATGACTCTCATGAGGCTTGTTTGAGAACCTGCTCAAAACACCAACAACAAAACTGATATCTGATCTGGTGTTACACAAGTAGATCAGACTGCGGACCAAGCTCCTATACCTCCCAATGTCTGCTAGTGCTTATGTATCCTCGACGGATAACTTTGCATTCACTTCCATAGGTGTAGCACAAGTAGATCAGCCAACCTCCTATACCTCCCAATGTCTGCTAGTGCTTATGTATCCTCGACGGATAACTTTGCATTCACTTCCATAGGTGTAGCTATCTCCTTGCACTTGGTCATGCCAAATGCCTTCAAGATCTCCCATGCATACTTCTTTTGAGAGATGAAGAACTTTCCTGGCTCTTGCCAGACTTCAATCCCCAAACAATAGTGCAGCAAGCCCAAGTCTGTCATTTCAAACTCAGAACTCAAAGCTTTCGAGTTTGGTTGATCATATCTTCATAGTCACTTGTAATAAGAAGGTCGTCCACATATAGGACAATCACTACAGACTTTTTACCATCCCTGTAAACATACAAGTTAGCATCTGAGGCACATCTTTTGAAGTTTAGGTTTAAAAAGAACTTATTTATCTGCTAGTACCATGCTCTGGGGGCTCATTTTAGCCCATACAATGCCTTCTTCAGCTTACACACTTTGTTCTAAGAATGGGGGGCCTCAAACCCTGGTGGCTGAGCCACGTACACATTCTCCTTGAGGTCACCATTTAAGAACGCTGACTTAATATCCATTTGGTACACTGGCCACTTCTTGTGGGCAGCCATTGCAAGTACCGTGCGAATAGTGATCATTCTGGCAGTTGGGGCAAATGACTCTTGAAAATCAAACCCTTCAACTTGTGAAAATACTTGGGCAACCAATCTAGCTTTGTACTTTTCTAAGGTACCATCAGTCTTGTACTTTACCTTCCAGATCCACTTGGTGCCAATAACCTTCCGCTTTGCTGGTCAATCCACTAGCTCCCAAGTGTCATTCTTCATTATGCTGTCATACTCCGCTTGCATAGCAGCCTTCCATGATGGATCTGCAAGTGCTTCTTCTAAGTCAGTTGGCTCCTTTACTTCTCTCATAATCTCAACCATCAAGGCCATATTGACTATGTGAGCAGAAGCCCTCCTTTGCTCCTCTATTCTCTGAGACCTCCTTGGTACATCTGGCCTTCTCCTCAACAGATGCAGGCATAGGATTATTGTGGTCGTAGAACTACTTCACCCAGTGCGGCAATGGCTTTTCCGGTGGGGTGATGTCAGGTTGGTGAACTTTTTCCTCATCATCTGAAGATGATGCTTCCTCCTCCTTAAGGATAGGGATAGCTCTCGGGACAGGTTCATAGTGGACTACTTCTTTGCTTGATGATAAAGTAGAAGAACTTGCCTTCTCCTCCTCCACTGTATGCGGCTCCTCCTTGAACACCACATCACGGCTCGCAATGATCTTCTTTGCCTCTTGGTCATATAATTTGTAAGCCTTCTGCTCATCACTATAACCCAAGAAGATACATTTTCTGCTTTTTGGTTTTAACTTGTTTCTCTTCTCATCTGGAACATGTGCATAACATTCACATCCAAAAATTCTGAAATGTGAGATAGATGGTTTCTTACTAGTGTAAGCCTCATGAGGTGTTTTTCCCTTGAGAGCCTTTGTGTAGCTCCGATTTAGAATGTAGACTACAATATTAATAGCTTCAGCCCAAAAATGGTTAGGCAATCCCTTGCCCTTTAGCATGCATCTTGCCATCTCCACAATGGTGCGATTCTTGCGTTCCACAACACCATTTTGCTGAGGTGTGTGAGGCGTCGTCAATTGACACTTGATCCCTTTGCTCTTGCAAAAGCCTTCAAACTCCTTTGAGTTGAACTCACCACCACCATTTGTTCTAAATTTCTTCACACTTTTCCCTGTTTCATTCTCAACAAGTTTTAGCCATTCTTTAAACTTACCAAAAGCTTGATCCTTATCACGAAGGAAGTACACCCACATCTTCCTACTGTAGTCATCGACAATCAACATAAAATAAGAAGATCCCCCCAAGGCCTATGTAGGCATCTTACCACACAAGTCAGCATGCACCAACTCTAGAGGAGCCTGTGCTCTATTCTTGCTTTCTTGTGGAAATGCCTTTCTCTGTTGCTTGCCCATCATACAAGCTTCACATGGTTCCTTCAATTCAGTTATTGTAGGTAGGTGAGCAACCATACCTTGCTTTTGCATCTTCTTCAACACTGTAAATCCGATGTGTCCAAACCTTTCATGCCAAAGCTTACTTGTGCCCACTCCAGCGGTGGCTGTAAGAGCACTTAGCTCATACAAGTTGTTCCTTCTTTCTCCTCTGCCAACAATTGTGCTAGCACTATCAAGAATTTCTGCACCTGTCTTCTTGAACCTCACTTCATGACCAAGATCTCCTGATTTCAGGAACATACAACACATTTGAAAGCTTTTTGACTTCACCATTTGCAGCAACAAAAGAAATAGTACCTGTGCCCGCAGCAGGGCATTTAGCATCATTTCCAACCGTCACAGTGATGGATTCTTGTAGAGGCTGCATAGAACTGTATAGACCTTTCTTGTTGGTCATGTGACGGGAGGCCCCACTATCCAACACCCATGAGTCAGTGGTAGATTCTTCTTGCGCCGAGGAGCACACTTCCTCAATGGTCGCCATGAATAATTCCAACTCTACTTCAGCCGTATTGGTTGTCTCTTTCCCTTTACTTTTAAGGGTACCATTCTTTTCATCTGCCTTCTTGACATGACAATTTGCAATTGCATGTCCTTTCTTCTTGCAGTAGAAGCACTCTCCTTGAAACTTCTTCTTGCCGCCCTTCTTCTTTTTGTCACCATCATTTTTGGTGGAGAAACCACCTTTGCCTTTTGCATTGGCAGAGAATGCAGCATCTCCATTGTTGCTTCCTTCTCGGGCTTTCAGCCTCAACTCCTCCTCCATCAATAATGCACAAAACTCCTCAAAAGTCAAAGCTTGAGGTCTCACCTAAGTATTAAGGGCAGTTACTAGTCCATCAAACTTTTGTGGACAAATCTGAAGACACCTCCGAGCTAGCTCTTCACTAGTCTTTTGTGTCCAAGAGCTAGCCATCTGGTCGCGCAGATTCTTAATCCGAGTGATGAATGCTTCAACCGTCTCTCCTTCAGCAAACTTCTCCACTGCTAGTTGATTCTCCATGTTTTGAATCCTTGTTTAGTTTCGTGTTTCATACTAACTCCTTAGTACATTCCAAGCCTCTAACGCTTTGGTTGTATGCTGAATCAAAGTCAGAACACTGTCAGAACAGCTTGTAACTAAGGCACACAATGCATCTGCATTCCTTCGTTTCCAAGCTCGTAGAAGATCTGCATTCAAAGGAATCATCACACTAGGATTTGATGGGTCGGGGGTAGGCTATGGTTCTGCGTTAGTCCCCAGCACAGTCTCCAAAAGCTCATAAGAATGAAGGATAGTTGTAATTTTGAACTTCCACAAGGTGTAGTTTGTACCATCTAACTTGCCTTCGCTGAAGGTTGGTGGACGAATCCTCAGTGTTTGAATAGCCGGTACAACATCAACACCTCCTGCACCGCTTTTTGATGTGCCAGAACCGCTTCCGGAAGTCAACATAGTTTCTCTTTGTTGTTGAAGCCTTTGCCTCTTGCACACTCTCCGATCTCTAGAGCCCCCTGGGCTCTGATACCATGTAAAATATTACAGGGCGCAGCAAACAGAATCTGAGATAGAGATAGAGAGTACACAAAAGATAAGAGGAGAATCAGTAAATTCTTTAGCTCCAAACAACTGATACAAAGATGAATCTGTCCACCCATGCGCTTCCATTGTGTGAAGCTTAGATGGCGATCTAGACAGAAGATAGGGGAAGAGCTTAAGGCTACCTGGAACAACAACTCTGACTGGGTGAAAGATGAATGATAGATGGCTGTGAAGGGGTTTAACTTTTATAGCCTGCGAAGGCTGTTAGGTCGGCCTGACCGACCTACCATATGAGCCTCCACTAGTCGGCCAGGGAATATTCCCTTTACCATCGGGCCCGCAGCCCCCGGACTCCACAATAGGGGCCCCTTTTAACTCCCTTACCCCGCAACTCGATGTAATGTGCCTCGAGTTGCTACCAGCTTAACCACTCCATCTAACCCAAAGATTAGACCCACAATGGTCACCTTTTTGCCATCTGGTCACATAGACCTCATCTGATATACAAGTCAAGACTCAACCAATGTTCGGGCTCACATTTGGCTTCTCCTCATAATGGGGGCCTTACAACTTTGAGCACCATGGATCATTGGTGGCACCTAATGAGGGTGGGGCATTGATCATATCTAACAACTACCGTAGCCCCACTACAGCTCTCCTACACCTTGGAGATTGACCCCAAGATGCACCACACATACATAGAATACATACGATACATGCTCCACTCTTTTAATCAATCGATCCAAGAGATGTAATATATTCCTCATCACTGAATACTCCACAAAGGAATAAACCACTAATCCTATAGCTTACGGTACCTCACCTCCTTAATGTAGGCCATTGTTCATGAAAACAATTGTTGTGCATCTAGGATGATACCATGTGTTGCATGCAATGAAAATGCGTGTGATTTATAGTGCTTAAATTGTTCCTTATTGACAACCATCATTGTGAAGGTGCAAAAATGTTCCTTTTCATACCTCTACTCTAAACGAGATTGTTTCATTGCCTAAGGCCAACACCGAAGCATGATCGTGCTATTGGACCCTCTTAATTTTAAACCACACATCCTCTATACCATGCATTAACAAAGTTCAAAATTCATCATACTATCAGCACTTAACACCCCCCTTCTCCCTACCACTTAAGATTATGAATTCGGTGGTAGGTTTAGAGAGCATTTTCTAAATGTATTTTTTAAGTAAAAGTAATAAATACCCACTTTAAGATAAGAAATAGGGTTAAATTGAGACTCACCCTCATGCCTTAGCCTTATCATACATTCACAAACACAAATGTGATTTTTTTTCGATGTAAAAAATCTATTCCATCCCATCTGAACACCATACATACAACAAAATCTCAAAACTGCATGATTTCTCTTAAAACTGTTATGGGTTTTTCCTGTTTATAAATAAATTATTAGATGAGTGATTTTTCTTGATTTCCTTAACATTTCTGATAGGTCACAACATTGACCACCAAATACAACAATTTCCAATCATTTATCAACTGAATTTATCATAAAACGATAAAATTTACGACTTACTCATAAAACGACACCTTATATTATACATATCTCATGATTGGAGGCCCTCTGATGCCTCCCAATAGCCATTGATGTTCCTTCCAACCTCAATCTATTATCCTTCATGCTCCAGCATCATCCCAGGATCAAAATCTCTCATCTCATCCCATCCCCTTCTCTCATAGGATCAACCATGGAAACACAATAAGAGGAAAGAGGAGAGAGAAATAGTAGAATTGTAACGTGTCCACCTGTTATCTTCAGGACACGTCTTAGCAGTCCATCGAAAAAGATGTCTAGAAAGCTCGGCCCGAAACTCCCATGGAATGTCATGGGATTTGCGATCTAGGACTTTCTGTGTCTACCACATAGCGAAAGTATTCCGGTCATTCCCACTTAGGAGCAACCTGAATTAGGGTTTTCCCTATTGGTCATTTCCTAACGGCAACTAGCGTCGAACCTGAGCGAACTACTTTACATAGAAATGCCAAGTCAGAAGTGGATTCACACTGCACTTGGTTCAAGGAGAATGAGAAACGAGAGGGATGCGAAGCTCAACCTCTCTGCCATAAAGCATAGTCCCATTCCGTTCCCCTAAAATAGTGTAAATCTGGATTATTTATAACTCTAGGTCAATGCTCTTATTGTTCGTGTTCTTTGAACGATCTTCCTGTTGTCCATCTTGATTGAGAAAAGTTCCCGGCCAACCAGGACCACCCATCCATAGGACGGACCTATGGCCACATCCACCGCACTTTCCTCAGGTTGTTTTAGTTGTTTAATTACCTAACACATTTAGTTGGACATGTATCAATCAGCTTCCTTAATTAGCCCGTTAGGTACTAGTTCCTTCACATAATCATAGCACTTGACATAGAAAAGCAATCTCAAACAAGTTCCTTTTTAATAGGTTATCATATTTATCTTTGAAATACATAAAGTCCAGTCCGTAGTCTTATCCACAATCCGCCCGAAGGCTATCCAACAATCCACAGGGATCACTAATCCAAGATTCCACCCATAGACTAGTATGCGGGCCTTAAGATCCAATCCCAAGTCACGTTAGCCTCTCGTGCAGGGCCCGCAAGGTGAGGGATTTACGGCCAAAACCCCCCCTAGCACCCAAGCGTCCTCCTGCTCCAAGTAGCGCTCAACGGAGAGACCTCTCGTGGCGGGTTCGGTCCACCTTCCTGGCACGGTTAACAACCCCCTTGGTTAGGGTTAGGCAGGCAGTCGGGGGTAACTGAAGTTGCCTCTCCCTTCAGGCCTTCAACCTAAAGCATTAGATATCCATTTATCCTTTAATTCTTTGAGCAAACAAAACAAAACAGTGCTCTTAATGCTATTACAAGCACAAACAATTCCATTGGTTGTTATTTTTGGCCAACTGCTAAGGAGCGAATCCTTCTTTCCGAATGCATTCAGCACTCGATTCAGGATCAATTGTGGCTTGGTAAGATCCCCTATATCCCGGGTTAGGGCCGTACCCTATTAACCTGACTTGATCAATACCTTAAGTTCATATATTATTCCAATTTATCGGATGGTCTTTTTCTTCCAATCAATTATCTTTACTACATTAGGATGATTATTCATCCTCTTGCAAGATAACTTGCGTAAGAATCTGCCAACCTCATTCCAAGGAATTGACCATTCCCTTGTGATCCAATCACAACATCATGCGACTCTGCACTTGTGGCACAAGTGTCGCATCAAACTATGGAACTATTCTACCCATCAATGGTGTCTTCTAACAACCCGTTCTTGATTGCATTAGGCCGACATTGTCGGTCCTATGGTTTTGAGTTTCAATTTTTTAGCGAGAGACCCTTAGGGAAAAATCCTAGATCTTTTTTCGCAAGTATGTCCTACTGACCCTACATTCTGTGAATGTGGGCAAGTATTTAGGGTATAGGAGTTTTAGTTTTAGCAATATGTGGGACTAGGTAAATGTCTTTACTGTGCTAACCCTACTCAGTTCCTTGGGATACGTTGTATTGAATTAACCCTTTTCTAACGAGTACTCCATGGATTTTAGGTGTTTAGGTTTATGCCAATTTAACCTGTTTATTCTTGAAGATAATTACGCTATGATTTCCATAACCACATGACTTATTTTCTATGCGTAAGTTGATTTTCAAACCCTAACTTTTCGGTTTAAGATCAAGCGTAGGTTAGGTTATAGCCTAATTCCAATTAATCATCCTAAACATGCAACAAGATCTAATTATGCAGTTGAAGAATGATATTTATATCAATTGACTAGAGTTATGCAACTTAAGAATCATTTCATGCCTTGCAATTTCCTATAGATTATTAGCACTTTCCATAATGACTCATTGCGAAGAAGATATGTCCTAATAATGCAATTTATACTCCCATGCCTAAACTAAGTGCACTATCCTAATTCCATTTTGTAAAAAAAAAAGGACATTAATCTAATTTTAATTCATTGTAATGCATAAAAACTACCTGCTAGAAATGCATATCAATCTTCTGCTTACTTTATTTTGTTCATTTTCTTGAAAATACTAATGACCGAACTCTTCTGTCGTGAGTTAATTCTTTTAAATTAACCAAAGTATTTAAGATGAAAAATGCATCCTATCTTTAAAAAATTTATCCACGCACGATTGAATTATAACAACGTAAAATAAGAATTAGGAAGGAAAACCTAGACTTGTGGTGAGATGTCCACGTGGATGCTCGGAGACAATCCTCCTGTGGTTGCGCCTTGGGCTTTCTTAGGATCCATTTCGAATTCAGCTTTCTCGCCTTGGGCGCAGAGTTATGATCTTGTCCGTCTCGGCAAGGGTATTAGGTGGAATTCACACAGAATTGGGTGGAAAAATCCCGGAGGGCAGGGGGTATAAGAACGATGATAGGGGCTTTGGGAAAGAGCCACAAGAAAGGATTTAAGGGATTTGGATTGCGGGGGTGGGGAAAACCCACGAGAAGGGTTTTAAAACCCGGAGAGGGGGATTTATCAAACCTGGAAGGCCTTTTGAAGGCCCACAGGAAAAGGGGGGAAAAGGGTGTAGAAGACCCTTTGGGATCTAGGGAATCCTTTTGAAGGGGGGAAAAGGGGCTTAAAGAGCCCTTAGGAGGGAATTTTTGTATGGGGGAAAAGATAGGGGCTTTAAGGAGTCTATATGAGGGCCCTTCAAGGCAAATGTTGGGGGAAAGAGGGGGCTTAAAGAGGAGTCTATTCTTTTTGTGTGGGGGGGAAAAACAAAGGTATGAAAGGGGCTAAATAAGGAATTTTTACATGGGGGGGAAAGGGCTTTAATAGTCCATATGAGAGGGGGGCTTCCTAGGAGCTATAGAAGCTTCCTAAGAAGCTTCCAAAGTCTCTAGGAGTTCTGAGGAGCCCACGTGGAGGGAAAAGGAGGTGTTTTCTGGCAGCGAGCTGGCATCAGAGGATGGCACAGTGGCAACTTTCTTCCTCCCTCTCGGCCAGCGGAGCGGCACGGTGATGGTCCTCTCCTCCTCTCGATGAATTCTGCAACGCCGTCAGCCTACTCTTTCCTCCTCACGACAGTTAGAGGGCGTCTTCACTTACTATAGGGCAGCCTCCTTCTCCTGGCTATGGCCCATACTCCTTATATAGGTGAGGGGAGTGGGGATCCTCCCTCCCCCATGCGTCACTACGCATGAGCCTCTCCCCTTCAAGCTCCAGCAACAAGGATCTTAGTGTCCTTACTAAACCCTTATTCTCCAGCACGACAGTCGGCTGGAGGAGGAAGGGAAAACAATTTGCCATTATCCTAATAATTATCCAAATCAAATATTATTATCCCCATGACCCCTTCCCAAGACGGGATTCATGCGACATATGTGGTTTCGTAGTCCCAGTTTTTGCCAAAGGAGATAATGCTACATCGCATCTAAGTTTGTACTGTCCGGGATCCAATGCCGGCATTATCTTTTGCTGAGAATTCACATGGCCTCAATATATATTTTCGGTAGAAATATTACAAGAATCTAAAATCTTCATTTGATGCATCATTTTTTTATATATATTTTACAATGGAAGGCATCCAAATTATTCATCTTAGCCCCTTCAAATCTCCCTTAGATATACCTAACCTACATGTGGGACTTCATGCCTTGATTGCTGATCCCAGCAAAAGAACGATTCTCCCCAAGTACATAAACACATATAGCTTAAAAGAAAGGTATTCAAAGGAAGAACATCACCTGGACTTGGCCACAAGAAGCTTCCACACATCAAGAGGCTCCCACCAGGCTTTGCCAAATCTGTCTAGCACAACAGTAAAACAAAACCCATTACTTGCACCCACACTAAATAGACACATGGCCCTCTTAGCCTAATGAGATATATCACATCACTATAAAATAACTGGCCCTCTTGGCCTAACGAAATAATTCCTAAAATGACCATTCAATAGTGTACTACTCAAACAAACCCTTCGTTGTAACATACTCTACTGAAGTATAAAACCGACCAAGGATAAGGACTCCTCATGCCCTACACTAAATGCATCAAGTTATTGGCTAAAACTCTGAATAAATATGTAATATCTCCCCCTCGGTGATCCCCGTGCTTTCCCCCCCCATGAAAACCCCCCTCAGAATTTTTTTTAAAAAATTACACAAATTTTTTTATCCCTCTCTCTCTCCCCACCGAGAGCACGTCGGGGAGAGAGAGAGAGGGAGTGAAGTGAGAGAAGGTGGCATGCAGCCCCCCACATGGCGGGGAGTGCCGTCTCCTCCCTCCCATAAGCCATCTCCCCCCACCTTAAAAGGCAGCAGCACCCCCTCCCTGGGGCTCTCAACAAGGCAGGTCCTCCCCCCCTCCTCGTGCTTCGCCACCTCCCCCCCCCCTCCGTTTGCGGCAACAATGCGCCCCCTCCAGTTTCGTCAGTAGGAAGAGACCCTCCCCCCCCCCCGGGTGGTGCTCAGCGAAGAAGAGGGAGAGAGAGAAGAAGAAGAAGAAGAAGAAGAAGAGGAAGGAGAAGAGGAAGAGGAAGAAGAAGAAGGAGAAGAAGAGGAGAAGAGAAAGAAGAAGAGGGAGAGAGAAAAGGAGAAGGAGAAGAAGAAGGAGAAGGAGAAGGAGAGAAGAGGAGGGAGAAGGAGAAGAAGGAGGAGGAGAAGAAGGAGAAGAAGACGGAGAAAGGAGAAGAAGAGAAGGAGAAGAAGAGGGAGAGAGAGAGAGGAGAAGGAGAGAAGAGGAGGGAAAAGAAGAAGAAGGAGAAGAAGAGGAGAAGAGGAAGAAGAAGAGGGGAAGAAGGAGAGGGAGAGAGAGAGGAGAAGGAGAGAAGAGGAAGAAGAAGAAGGAGAAGAAGAGGAGAAGAGAAAGAAGAAGAGGGAGAGAGAGAGGAGAAGGAGAGAAGAGGAGGGAGAAGAGGAAGAAGAAGAGGAAGAAGAAGAAGGAGAAGAAGAGGAGAAGAGGAAGAAGAAGAGGGAGAGAGATAAGGAGAAAGAGAAGAAGGAGGAGAAGAAGGAGAAGAAGAGGGAGAGAGAGAGAGAGAGCTTTGGAAGGTTCTAGGAACCTTCAAAGCATCCCTAGCTTAGAGGGAGTTTTCCCCTCCTTCCCGGGATTCGCAATTTGGATTGCGGAAGGTGCTGTAGGCCGCAGGAGCTTTTGGAGAAAATTTTATGCGAAGCCTAAGCGAATTTTACCTCGTGTACAGCCGCTAATTCCCTGTGAAGTATGGCACCTAAGAGGCGCGCGTCTGGCAACCATGCGAGTAAGTCTGATCGAGATGGGGCCATCACCACTAATGGGATCTCAACCGATGGGAACCAAGTCCCATACTCATATCCTCTCGCTAAATTTAAGCTCGTAATTTGACTTCGTAATCCACCTTTAACATGTAAAAATATTAGTTGCAAGAGTAGGTTGCATCGATTAAAATGATAATAATAATAATAAGTTCAAGGAAGGTTGCATTGATGAAAGTCGTAAATTTTATCACACTCAATGCATGGAAAGGAATAGGTTATTGCATCCTTCTTTTGACACATTCTCTTGATGGATCAATAGAAGTTCTTCTCGATTTTTTTGTCCTACCAATTAGGGCACACTATGCCGAAATAAGGGAATTAAGGTTTTGACCAATTCCCAATTTAAGCAGATCACCAATTGCCAATTTGCAATTGTGGTTCCAAAGTTGTGCAACACAAATTGGGATGAAAAATTTCTCTTATTCTTCCAGGAAGGGGAGACTTACACACTAGGGTAAGGACGTCCTAGTGGACACGATGCGCAACAACATTTAGGAGTTAGATAGGTAAACTATCTAGGGAAAAATTCCTATGAAGACCTAGTTGATGCTAAGGTCATTGGAAAGGGTGGATGACCAGTCCATAACTCAAAAAGCACGAGTTGAATTGGCATTCGACTATGTAGATTCTTGTTCCTTACAAGCAAAGGTGTATTAGGGAAAACCCCAATTCCCAAGGTATCGGATCTTGCGGGTTGCAATCGACCTAAGGAAGAGTGCTGAGGGTTGAAGGTCCCCATTGGCTGCAAATGGGTGTACAAGGTTAAGTGCAAGTCAGATGGTTCGTTATAATGCTATAAGGCTAGGCTGGTTGCAAAAGGCTATGCACAGTAGAAAGGCCTTGACTATAAGGAGACTTTTAGTCTGGTGGCTAAAATGGCAATAGTCAAAACTGTCATTGCTTTGATAGCATGCAAAGGCTAGAAATTATAGCAAATGGACGTCAAGAATGCTTTCTTGAATGATGATTTGGTTGAGGAAGTATATATGGAGCAGCCTGAAGGCTGTGTTCACCCGGACTTTCCTACACATGTATGTAAGCTGAAAAAGACTTTATATGGGCTCAAACAGGCACTTAGAGCATGGAATGCTCGGATCAACAATTATTTACAGCAACATGGATTTAGATTGGGTGATGCATATCACAATCTATTCACAAAGAAGATAGATCATGGATATGTGTTTCTAGTGGTTTATGTAGATGATCTTATAATCATTGGAGATGATGAAGAGGGCATTGTTGAAATTAAATCATATTTACAAGCTAAATTCAGAGTCAAAGACATTGGTGAACTAAAGTATTTTCTTGGGATTGAGGTAGATTATATGCCTCAAGGTATATGGCTACTCTAGAAGCAGTATGCTCATGACATGTTACGGAAGTATGGTATGGATGAATGCAAGCCTATGGAGACACCTCTTGATCAGAATGTCAAGCTACAAATTGATGTTGGGAATCACATAGAGAATGTGACCATGTATCGACAGATGGTGAGTAGCTTGATATACTTGACTATTACTCATCCTGACTTATGTTATGCAGTGGGGCTGATTAGTGAGTTCATGCAGAAGCCTCGCAAACCACATTTAGATGCAGTCAGGAGGATCATGAGATATGTAAAGAGTACCATAGATCGTGGGTTGTTTTATGCATATGGAAAATCTTTTGACTTGACAGGGTTTACTAATGTTGATTGGGTTGGTTGTGCCTATGACAGGAGGTCAACCAATGGTTATGCATTTGGATTGGGCAACAGTATGATCAATTGGCAGAGTAAGAAACAGCCTACTGTTGCATTTTCTAGTACAAAAGCTGAGTACAGAGGAGCGGCCTTAGCGGCTTGCGAAGCAGTTTGGTTGATGAAACTACTGAAAGACTTGGGAACACAGTTGGAAAGCAGAGTCAGATTGCATTGTGATAACCTGAGCAGTGTTATGTTGGCTAGCAATCCTATCTTCCATGCTAGGTCCAAACATATTGAGGTTCACTACCATTTCATTAAAGAAATGGTTCCTATAGGAAAGATTAACTTGATTCATGTGAAGACTGAAGACCAAGTAGCAGATATATTTACCAAGTCTCTTAGTAAAGAAAAGTTCATATACTTTAGACAGCTACTTGGAGTTTATCATATGGTTTGAGCTTAAGGGGGAGTGTTAGAATATCAAGCTCCCATTACTCTTTTATCAGTCTATCTTTATGTGTGTGATTGACATTAGCTGGATACAGCTCTACACATGTGTGACATGCAATAAGTTGGTGTAGTCGGTGACTTAACCACAATTAGTCTTGGTTAGTCATACCTATGTGTGTAAGTCTCTTTCAGTTAGTATGATGGAATAATAATGGAAGAAGAACAACAATGAGCTGAGGCTCATCTTCCGCTCCACTCTATCTCTCTCCCTCTCTTCCAACATAATGAACATAAAATTCTTATCAATCCATAAAGAAGTATAAGCCTCAAGTACAATTATTCGGGAATAGGTAGAGATTGATTATGATGATTTTCTTTTCAAGTGATACATCAATGCCAGGTTAATAATTCCATGTTGGATTCAACTACATGGACAGAATAGTAATATGGATTAGGGGAATGGATTCTCAGGAAGTGAAAGTCATGAGAAGTTCAAGAAATCCTTGTTCTTGGTAGCCATGACGTTTGTTTTTCCCGATAACTTTGATTCTATCTGATAGCAAGACTTTGACCGCCTCCTCATAGATATAGCGGTTTTGTTCTTACCGGCATCGGATGTGTAGGATTGAGTTTATGTAAGCCTCATGAAAGATGAATAACTTGATAATCTTCAAGTCCTCCAACCACTTTAGCCTCTTCATATTGTTTTGAAGATAGGCGAGTCAATTGGCATCTATGTAGCAGTATCCCGTGCTCCAAGTCCAACGCCTTTCCACATACATCGGTGAGGGGTTGTAGAGTCGATCTAGGATCCCCATCATGTTGGATTGTCTGCAATAACTTGAAGAGTTCATAGCCAACCTGAACATGATATGAAATACGAGGTACTTGCTCCATGCCTTGTAAGTCTTGAAGCAGCAACAATCCACAAGTGAGTAAAAGGAAAAATATTTTCTAGTGAAAACATCAGCTCACTCTTCCCCATCTATCCTAATTTTTTATTCGTTCATTGGCTTTGATACCAACTGTAATGTGCTATCCAAGCATATTTTTGCGGCCCATCAAAAAACAAGTCTATGTGTCGTTGCCTAGCACTCCTTAGAATGTTCCAGGGTTTGTTGCCTAGGGTTTTTCAATTCCACCTCACAACGGAATGTTCGCAGCCAAGCCCACTAAGATCGACCTGAAATACGGGTTCCTTGTGGTCAAGGTCTCCTAACAACATTCTAGCGTTGGGTCTTGGACATCTTACTTTATGCAAAGATACCTAATCCAAAGCAAATCCATGCCGCACTTGGTTCAAAGAGAATGGGAAATGAGAGGAATGCTCCACTCAACCTCTCTGCCGTGGGGCACGTAGTCCCATTCTAGTCTCCTAAATCAGTATGAATCAGGTTCTAACTTAACACTACCCAAAGGTCGGACATTGGTAAAACCTTGTAAGAAGCCTCCTAATTCTCTGGGGCTACCCTTCCATAGGAGGGACCCATTCGGGGTTTCTCCCATCCACTTCCCTCAATAGGTGTTCTTTAGTTACCTAATTAGATCCTACCACATGTAGGTGTGACATTTAAAATTAGCTTCTTTAATTAAGGCCTTTTAGGAAACAGGGTTCACTCACGTAATCTTATGGCCTCACATGAAAACAGATCAAACAGGTTCCTTGGAAACAAATTTATATTAGCATTTTTAACTAAGATACAAATCTTATCCAAAAAGGACGTCTACCACAAACCATGAGGATGTGACTTACTTCTTCCAAGTTCCTACCCTTGCACTAGTAACAAGGCCTTGAGAGTCCATCTCGAGTCACGTAGACCATTTGAGTAGGACCTAGATGCATGTAATTTACAGCCAGAGCCCCATTAGTATGTAAGCATCCTCCTACATTCAAAAGTAACCCATGGAGAGACCTCTCATGGTGGTTTTAATCCACGTTCCCGTCACGGTTAATTAGAACCCCCTTGGCTAGGGTTGATGGCTAGTAGGGGGTTGCTTGGCACGCCCTCCAATGAATTCAACCCAATTCATTATTCAAATTTCTTTTGTGAGCTTGGGTAATACATTCCTTTCATAGACAGTGTTGCTAAATTTACAAGCACAAACAATAGTGAAGGTGAGTGCTCGAGACATCTACAAAGGTGGAGTCCCTATCTTTGATGCTTAGAGTTTGGCCTTCTTGGGTCTTTCTTGCCTCGGTGTTAACTTCCATTGTCCTTTGAGGGATAGAGAATATCGCCTTTTCGACCCCACTCCTATGTGATAGGAGCGAGAAATAATGCAATTGGATCCATATCCGATAGTTCTCAGATAATAGTTGTCCTATCTTGCTAGCCTTTAGTCCAGGGTTCTTGTCTTGGGAATACGACACTCGACTTTTCTTGTATTAACATCCAGATGTATCATGGTTAGAGGTGATATCTCCAAGGTTGTTTTGAATTTATCATGGCTAGATGCAAGATAGAAGCCAATGAGGGGTTTATTTGTCTCTAGGTTAGCCCAGGTTTATAACAATAGCTTGGCTTGTTTACAACTAAACCCTAATTAAGTCGAATTGAACCCTAGCCTTATGTAACATATAGGGTTTCATTTATTGATTTGCCTCAGACAATTAAGTTTGGCATTTCATGTGCACGTCTTATATTTAACTTTAAGATGAATCCCTAGAATGTAGTGTAACTAAAATTTTCCATGGATGCCACACAAAACGAGATGGGAGTCCTTCCTAAGTTGATGATGCAATGTGTCTCTTCTATTCTTGGGATTTCATTATTGCACTCATGCAAATCATAAATAGTCAATGTATTTTTTTTGTTTGTGCGAGGAACATGAAATCATCATGCCTAATGCGAATGTGGGTGGCATCTCTTTAAGGGTTTATAGGTTCCCATCGTCTTGCATGGTCTTGGCGATGCAGAAGTATGATTTTTGCCTAATGATGACTATGCTTTATCATCCCAATAACCCATTTTTTAGTTTCTTTTACCTCTCAAGCATGCCAATGCTAGTGCATAAATCTAATGCTCTACGAACACAATCAATAAAGTCCTTGATTTTAGTGTGTACCAATGCATAATCTTTTGTGAAAGTTGTTCGTTCTAAAACATACCAAAGTGCAATAATACACAATGCTGAACATGATTTTATAATATAGCCTAGTCGGTGGTTAGCTATCATAGATTTTTGCATGGATACTTCTCCTAATGTAGTCAATCAACATTTTTCAAAGATTCTTACCAGAGTAAGATTTATGGAATGCCCATGTTTACCAAGTGTCGCAGTTCCTTGACCTGCAGCTACGTTGGTTGATGCAGGATTTTCACTCAGTTGGACCTTACTTTGCTTGGGAGGCATCATATAGTTTGGCTTTTTCTTTGCGGCTATGCACCCGGGCTACAAGGGATTTGACTCCTCGTGGAAGAAATCGGTCGTGAGAACCCTCACAAAGAGGGGAGGGAAAAAGAGGGGAAGCTTGAAAGCTTCCAAGGGAAAATTTCCTTTCTTTTTCTCCTCTCTCTCTATCTCTTCCTCTTTTCTCTCACACACACACACACTCTCTCTCTCTCCCTCTTGTCTCTCACTCTCTCTCCAGTCCAACAGCAAGGGAGGGTAATGATAGTAATCCCCCTCCTTCTCTCACCTAAGGGGGATTTTATAGTGGTATTTAGGGGGGGGGGCGCAAATAGTATGGTATGGAGCCCCCCCTTATCCCCATCAAGTTGTCCAGATGGAGGTCATCATGTAGAGTATGGTGGAGGGAATAGTCATTGCCTCACTGCTCCACATCAACTTCTCCTCCCTTGGAGTCATCAGCCACCATTGCAACTCCCCTGCCACCCGTCCTCTTGCCCCCACCTGGAGTTGCAGCTCTCCCTCCCTCTGCCAGATGTTGTCCTTACAAGCATTGTCCCATCGCAGACCCCCCTCCGCCCGCCAACTGGCGGTGTGAGTAGGGGGTGTTTTTTGTTTTTTTTTTTTAAATCCATTAATTTAAAAGGGCCGTCTTACGGTTACAGGCAGGGGAGGGGGAAAATATTACATAAAACTTAAGCATGGTAGGTGATTGAATAATTAAAGCTGAACTAAAGAGGAAAATGGGAGGCCGAGATCCCTAGGCAAGGTGGTCTCGGTGAGTTGAGAGCTTCTTCTAAACGATGCATTAATTGGAAACTAAGCATTAACCAATTAGAAGAGATAAATAGAACCTTGACTTTGTATTGTTTTAGGGGAGTGGAGTGAGATTGTGCTATATTGGCAGAGGGGTTGACACCTACACTCCCTCTTGTTTCTTACTCTCTGTGAACCAAGTGTACCATAGGTTAGCTTCGATTTAGGTGATCTAACCCAAAGTGGATGCCCAAACACTAATCCTAAATAAATTGATATGTGACCTTACTCCACTCTAGAAACCCGGATTTAGGTTATCCTTATGGATTATGGCTAGAACCATTTGTCAAGAATGGCATGGTGGGGGGACTTGCTTGAGCTACTACACCAAACACACATTGTATACACAAGAGGAAGCTCAGTCAAGAACACAAGAAGAGAGATGGAGGCCAAAATGTTTTCTTGTTGGTTTCTTCTTTTTCTTTCACACACTATACAATGTATACAAAGTATAGATAAGATACGACATATAGGAAAGTGGTCTACTAAGTCAAACAGTGCATAATAGACTACACTAATCGAGGGCGCTATATCTATGCCAGGTATAGGTAGGCGTAACAAACTAAATACAATAAGTGATAAGTTTGAGGCCATGTGGGGATCATAATGACCACTAATGTGCTAAATTTAGACATGCAGACCCATCTCACAAAGTGGTAGTGCACCTCAATGTGTTGTGTCCTAGCATGGAGCATTGGGTTCCTAGCTCGATGTATGCTGCTCATGTTGTCACAATGAATGACAATTGGATCATCTCCCTACACATCCAAATCACGTAATAAGTTTCCATAGTAGCAATACCTCTATACTCAGCCTTTGTACTCGATAAAGTAATTGTAGATTACTTTTTGCTCCTCCATGTAATTTCTTCACTACAAAGGGAAAACATAAATCCACTGGTAGATCTTCTGTTTGACATGCTACTAGCCCAATCTGCATTTATGTATCCAAACATTTGTACATTCTTACTTGCCTCATAAAAAAGTTCATAATGTAAAGTGGACCTCACATACCTGAATATGTATCTAACTGCATTTGAGGATTTCTAGGCATCTACATAAACTAACTGACAAGAGCAACAACATAGCTCAAGTCTAGACTTGTGATAGCCATCTAAATCAGACTCCCTACTATC